>NC_087474.1:121787544-122094341 GCF_036417665.1 Passer domesticus | reverse complement strand
AAAGGTGTCTTTACAAGCGGTCTTTGCTTTTTTGTATTGTAATACTTCTTTTCCTGGCAATCTTAAAGGGTTCACCACCACTTCATTATTTCAGTGTAGTAAGAGTATTCATCTTACCCTTGCTGACTTTACAGATATCCTCAATGATTGCAGCTGCAAACACCAGGAAATGTAAAGGTAATATAATGGCAGCTTTCCCATTTACTAACCACTATCTTTCAAAACTCTCCTTCCCCCCAAAGCTGCTGCTTCATTAAACTCCACGCGTGACTGAAAGCGTTAAAAGCTTTCACGAGTAATTCTTTACAAAAAAATAGACTTCTGGGGGACGCTTCCCACCGTTTTAAAGAGCTCGCTCTGCTGTGGTGCAAAACACATTTTGAAGTATCCCTGCTCCGGAGCCCCCCCGAGACGGGCGGCCTCAATCCAGGAGCTTTAGGTGCCGGCGGCGGCGCAGGCCGCGGGGCCCGGCGGCCCTGCCGGCCCGGAGCCGGGCTGCCCGGGGGAACAGCCCCCCCCAGCGGCCGCTAAGCCGCTCGCCTTCTCCCGAGGGCCTGGGGAGGGAAGAAACCCAGACGAACACGCTTCAGCCTTAATTACAATTTCTCGTAAGGCAGCGCAGGTGATGGGTGCACCTCTCACTGCAGAGCTCTGCGTGCTTGTCCCGCCGGTATTGCTGTACTCGCGGAGCCCTGCAGTCACCGCCGCGACCGGCAGAGTTACTCCGAGTGAATTAAACTCAAATTCAGTCCTGTGAACTGAAGCTTTTCACGCTGCTTTGTATCTGTCTCCACTCTGCACATTTTTTCACTTGCCGTTTCCAAACAAGAGCAACAGATTTTGTTAATCAGCGTCAGAAAGAAACGCGCTTGACCACCTTATCCACTAGTGGCAGAAAGCCTACAGTGAAGAACAACGTGTCTGCAAACTGGAGACTGCTGCTGCAGCCTTCCCCTCTCCTGGCTCTGGGAGACACCCAGCTGAGCCCCAGCCCTCGCAGGGCTGCTCCACATCATTGGTGCTGGTGTTGTACAGAAAACATATTTTGGTGGCTAGATCCCCTTGGCAGATGCCAGGAATTACCACCGGTCTCATTCTCGAGCAGTGGAACATGTTGACCCTGCTAGCCCCATGCACACCTTCTTGCTTCCCACCCAGTCACTCAGGCAGGTGCATTCTCCCAGTTCCAGCCAGAGAGGAAAAGAAGTTGGTTCCTCTCCTAAAGTAGACTATTAGCATCAAAAGAAAGATATTTTTTAGGCAATTTGAAATTAGTCTACATTTGCAACATCAGTTTAAGCAAAACATTATTCTTTATGATTGCCTGAGCGATCAATAAAAGTGACCACCAAGTCTTGCATGGCATAAATTAAGAAGAAGGATAAATGTTCCTTTCACAGAAATTTAGGAAATTATCTTGTTTAGAAGGATCTTCTGGGCTGATAGCAGCTACCAATTAGAACTTTTATTCTCTGTATTGATTTGTGCTTTATGTCTATCTGTTCTGACAATGACCAACAAAATGTCTCCCTTGTTTAGAAGTGGTAAGTGAAAAAAACAACACAGCAGCATGTAAGTGGAGGCAAAACTGGAACAAGGCAGCATGTGAAAATTCAACTTACAGAGCTGAATTTATGTTGAATACATTTATAAAATTTTCAAAAATTTTAGGACTGTTGATATGAAAGGAGAAGGTTACAGTTCTACATTTTCCCACATTAAAGGGTGTTTGTTAAGTCTGTATAAATCAGCACAGCTGAAAGAGTAGTTCTTACTACTGTTACAAGCAGTATTCTGACTCTGTGACGGTAAAATACTCAGGGGGAAAATGTCTCTGTTTTACTTTTGATGGGTTTTTTTGTGGATCTGATTTCATCCCTCCCCTCTCCAGTCTGCACCTCTGTGTGTGTATCCTTCCAACAGCATAAAGAGCAGCAGACACATGTCCTCACTCCTGGCTTAGGAACAGCACCCCTGCTAAAGGCTGGATTCTCAGTTGAACTGTGGAAGCCTGTGTTTGCTGCCTGGTGAAGTGGTGTCTGGTGAGAGGAAAATAACTCACTTTTAAGCCCCAGTCTATGGGGGACATGTGAGATTCCACTCCCAGTCTTCCACTTGTCTTCATGGGGCCTTTCGCTCTTTAACACTTCTACTCCTCCATAAAGCAGAGCTGAAACTGTTCAAGAGGTTTCAAAAGAAAGGTCAAGGGAGCCAAATGCATGCACAAACAGGCAAGTGTGTACTACTACACAACATCTTTCCTTAGGAAATCAGATTAAAACACAGGAAAACTTGACTGTATTATTCCCTGAACCCAATTAAGTCAGCTTCTGACTGTAAGTAGATATTATAAGAAGTTGTCATATTCTAGGAATGCCAGCTGGCATTATTGCTAACTCCTAAAGCATATTTCCCCTCCTTCCTGGGTGGGTCTGCAACTGAGAACTCTGCTATCTAATGAAGTCGTGGCAAAGCCAGTATGGCCAGCTCTTGCTCTGGCTGTGCCTTCTAAACCTTGTGAACAATGGAATATGTTATATAGCTCCCAGAAATTCTATAGACTACCAGGCATCCAGGACAAAGTTTTACTTGAAAACTCTTCAAGATTATATACAAGGATGGTGTATTTTTGGCTGCAGTTTGATTAAATCAGTGGTTTATGTACACTATCATTTCTACCAGAATAAAATAGTAGCCAGGGAGTAGCTTGCTGATTGGATTTTGATTATCAGTCAAAGGGGCAACAACTATAGTATTTTCATAGTAAATTAGGGACACATTTGCTTTCAGATTGGATGTGAAAAAACCACAAAGATATGTAATCTAATCAATGTGAACAAATTAGTACAGAAAGGTTAATCAGAATAGAAACGTGCCATGAGTCAGGATGACCTGTGTCCTGTAGGATTCAGTCATTTCTCTCATTTCTCTCCACGTCATAACAACTTTTTCTTTCTTAATAGACCTGTGACCTATTTATTTTAGTGAGCATTTTCTGGTCATGTTAATAATTTGAATAAGTTGATCAGACATACAAAAAGAAATTCATTCATTCTCCAATGACCACAAAAGTTCCCATGATGTCTTTATTTGGACTAGTTGATAAGCTTTTATAGGAAAGTAGAACTAGAGTTTTCAAAAATTCCTGTATCAAAAAGGAGTCAATAACACTCTAAGCAGAAATTATCATAAACAGCTGACTACTTCTGATAAAGAGTATTAATGGACAGAGATACAAAACAGTTTTCAGTGTAAAATTATGTATTTCCTGGTGATTAAAAAAAAAAACCAAAAAACACAAAAACCAAAAAACCCCAACAAACAATCTCAATGCCATAAATTCTTCTACCTAAGGTTTCATCAATTGGTATTCTTAGAACACAGTGGTGTAAAATACAAGGGAATGTGCAGTGGGGACACATCCTGAGTCACTAGAAGAAAAACTAAGATCAAATAGGTACACTGAGCTTTAATTTTCATTTAACTGCAACTTTGACTGTGAATGAAATTAGGAAATGCCATTGTACTTCATATTTGCAAGTGTATGATGACTTCAATAGCATTATCAATAAAATACAGGTAAAATCCAAGTGAAGTGGTGGTAAAGCTTATTATATTAAAGGGAAATCTAAGTAGCCTGACTGCTTGGATAGTCAGAGCATTAAAGCTCTGGCAGTTTTGGATACAATACAATCAGAAGAGCCACAGAGCCACCTGCCTTACTTGTTGGTTCCTACATGACTGCATGCAGACTTCTGACAAAGGCATGTGAGTCTGAAAGATCATTCTCTGCTTTAGTATGATGGCAGACGGTCCTAGAGCATGCAGAACTGGGCCAGTGAGTGTCCTGGCTGGGTTTGACACTGCACAAAGAAAGTCAATTCTTCCCCCATTGCCATGTGGCAGTTGATAGTGGGGCCTTGCAGGTGAGTTCTGTCAGAAGAGAACTCTTTCAAAACTCTGTGTTAGGCCAGGAGGCATGTCAACTCTACAACTCCCAATCCAGCCAACAAAGAATTTCAGCCCAGAGATCAGGGCAGGAAGGACACAGGATAATCTCCATCCAGCTCACAGCAGTGGAGAGGACATGGGAGCGCCTGCCTGTGTCTCTGTGTGCCACAGTCTCCAGGCTGGTTCAGGGCTGGAGGACTGTGGTTACCACATGAAATAGGTGTCAGGGGGAGTTTTGAGCACAGGGGATTGCTCTGAGTGATTTTCTTTGTGTCATGGTTCAACCCCAGCTAGCAGCCAAGCCCCATGCAGCCGCTCACTGCCCCAGCCAGTGTGATTGGGGAAAGATTTGGAAAGGTAAAAAAGAACTCAAGGGTTGAGATAAAGACTTTAACAGGGAAAGCAAAAGCCATACACAGAAGCAAAGTAAAACAAGGAATTGATTCTGTGCTTCAGGGCAGGCAGGTGTTCAGCCATCCCCAGGAGAGCAGGGCCCCATCACATATAACGATGACTTGGGAAGACAAATGACATCACTTCAAAGGCCTCCTTCTTCCCCCAGTTTATATACTAAACATGATGCCATAAGGTCTGGAATATCCCTTTGGTCAGCTGAGGTCACTTGCCCTGGCTGTGTCTCCTCCCACCCTCCCATGCACCCCCAGCCCCCTCACCAGTGTGGCAGCACAAAAAGCAGGAAAGGGAGTAACAAAAACATCTCTGTATTATCTGCTCTGTGTTCAGCACAAATCCAAAACAGAACCTCATACCAGCCACTGTGAAGGAAATGAACCCAACCAAAACCAGCACACCTTGGCTCTGCTTGTACCTGTTCCCATGTCTGCACTGCTGAAGCTCCACACCAAATGTTGTTTTGGAGCAGACATATGGATCTGGATGTACCCTTGGGCACCTGCTGCTTTGGTGCTACTGCTACAGTGCAAGAGTACACGACTGACAAAGACTGAGACTCTGAGTAGTTTTCCAGAGGTGATGTCCATCAGTACAAAGAGATGGAGCTCTAACAGATGCCCTGCTTTTTTTGTGCCTACCGGTTTGATACTAGAGAACTTTATTTTTCGCCTTTGCTCTGAACAAAGGCAGGAATCCTGCACTTGGGGTCTGAAATAACAAAAACAATTGGCTTAGTGTGATCAATTAACAAAACTTCCATTACATACCAAAGAAAAAAAAAAAGAAAAAGAAAAAAAGGGCAATTATTATATAAAGAATTCCTTATAAACTCAAGGATCACATTTAAGGCCTTTCTCTTTCAACATGACTAATTTGAAGTCTATTACATACCCCTGGTCAAAGCCATGTTTACCTGTTCTGTGGCTCGGGTTCAGATTAACGAATTAATTAAAATTAAGTTTAGAAGTCATGTTTTGTGAATTTTAAAAATAATTATTCAAAGTAACTACGCAAATGAACAACCCTATAATTGTGAGAGACACCAAAGATGGCTGCAAGCACAAGTAAGAAAACACAACTTTCACCTCAGACAAAGAGTACTGGATGATGGTTTTGAGATGTGGAATTGGACCACCAGTTTTCAGAGAGGGAAAAAATCTTCAGTGTATGTGTGCGTTCTTTAAAGTTTGTTATTCTCATTCCTAGTGCCACAGCACTGTGAGGGAGAATTTGCCTTGGGAATATGCTAGCCTTCTCTCCAGAGGCTTGTTCTATCAACAGTAGTTAGCAGAGGAAAAATCAGTAGATTGTAAAATACAGAACCTTTATGTTTTCATGGGCTAATTAGAAACATGCCACACATACAGAATCAGGGCCATACATAAAGTTCTGAGTGAGATAGAAAAGATTTATCTGAAGGAAAAAAAGCTTGCCTTTTCCGTTTGACAACACAGGGCTTGTGCGAGTTCCTAGTTATTTCATTCAGGAAGAATCAAAGTTTCCTTTCAGGCACAGAAAAACATTGAGCTCTGATTCTTTGTGTAGTCAAACACAGTGCTAGTAGCAAACAGTCATGTGCTATCAACCTTATCTCCAATACTTCATTTAAATGACAAGAGACATTTAAAAGACAAAATATTCCTGCAATCCCAAGGATTGCTCCAAGAAGGCTCTTTTTGGGCTTCAGTACAGGGATTAGTGTGAAATCCATTAGCATGGGCAACCACTGAGACCCTCTGCAGTCTACTTTTGGAGTCAACATGGGAGATGACTCCTTTGGTTCATGCTGAGGGGCTGTTTTCCTAAATTGGTATGTCTACTCCTTTTAGTAAAGGTTAAAAGCAAATCTCATCAATATGTTATACTCTTGAAATGCTAATCTAGATAACCAAAGAAAGCATTCTGTAAGAGTTTTAGATAGATTTTACTCTTCCTCTTTAATATCCCAGAACTCAGAGCGTTTCCAGCAGGATCTGCAATGATGATGGAACAGGTAGTGCTTTCCAGGTGGTAGCCTAAATGTTAGATAGTCAGCATCATTTCTCTGGTCAGCAGACATCTGCAGGAAGAAAATTCTGCAACTCAGAGAATATCCCAATATATTTGATTTTGGATTCTTTACCACAGGATGAGCAAGAATTATACAAATATCGCAGTCAGCCATGCTTTTATTAAGGAAAAGTCAAAAAGCACGATGTTCTGAAGTTACTGTTGATTGCAATCAGCCACCTCAGTTTGCTCAGCACAGCTGGCATGAACAGCTCCCAGGAGACTACACACAAAATCCTCTACAACACCAGGTGTGAACAAGCCTGCAAGCTAGCTGAACTCCATCTTCAGAAGAGTACACTAGAAAGAGTGAAAACAAAGGCCAAAAATGACGATGAAATAAATTAACTATTCACTTTAAACCATCCAGACCTAGGCAAGAGTGAATTGAACAGTGATTGAACCAGAACACAGTGAATTCCCATAGGAATAAATAGGTCTGGTCACTAGGTGTCAGCCTTGCCTCTACCAGGACACCGGACCTTCTTCTCCCTGTCCACGCTAAGCAGATGCAACTCTGAGCACTACAAATGACTGTACCAGGGCTTTACTGTCTCGTAAATAGGGCACTGGAGCAGATGGAGAAGGATGTTTGTGCTTGTGTACCTGGTAATACCATATTTGTTACTTTTAGGTTTGGATGCTGGAAACAAAGACAGGTTTCATGCTGAGGAGATGTCACCTGCAGAGACAGCAGAGAAATTATTCTCTCTAGCAATGAAAATATCAGCAGGGTATTAGCAATGAATGAGTAAGTGTTTTGCAAGCCTCACAGTATTTACTGTTTATCCTAGAGCACCAGTTTCTGGAATATTGCCATCACATGAAAATGCTGGCTCCCACTTCTTAAATTTGCTTCTAGTCTTGCTGGATACAGGAACAATACTTGGAAACAAGATTCCTGCAGACCTGAAAACTGCAAGGACAACAAAAGAAACCTAAAATGTATATTCTTTAAATAATTTCTTGACTACTTACAGTTCATAACAGTATAGTCAGCAAAAACAAAGAGTAATTAAACATGCAGCACAGTTTTAGTGGTGTTGAAGAATACACATTTCTGACTATGGAATCTCTTCAGGTGGATTTTCATACCTTGATTCTCATGTTCCCAAGTCTCCAAACTTATTTTTTTTTTGCCCCAGCCTGCCATAGTACCATAGGTGCATGTCAGTACCCATGGTGATCTGCTGCCACTGCAGTTTTCCAATATGCCATAAGCAAAGTCATCCAGCTCAGTCAAGAACAACAGCTGGAATTGGAACAACATGCAGTTTTCACAAGATGCAGCAGAAATTACTTGACTGGTGTTTACCTCCCATTTTCTTCTTAGGTTCCCTTAACAGATAGATAAACTTTCCCACATCAAACACAAAATCAGAGCACCCCAGTGCTTCAACCCCCTCAGAGACATCAAAATGAATGCACAAAAACTGATCTAGGTAGAATTTTACTACACAATCACATCCTCACTATGTTAATTAATTTCATGATCATTCTACAGTAAATACCTGCCTTTAATGATGAACTTGGAAGGGCTGGAGCCTTCCAAACACAACAATAAAAACAAAGCCCAACAGCAAAGTCACATTTAGCTCAGACATTTTACCTGGAAGTCAGGGCAGCAGCAACATCACATCACCCAAGTCCAATGTAAAACCAGTATAATAATATTTTGTCTGGAACATTTTCAAGCCTAGTACATGGCCCATACTCAGACTGCCTGCTGCAATAAGTGCAGTGGCCTTGCCAAGAAAAAAAAAAAAAAACAGGAAAAACAAAACAAAACCAAAAAAAAAAAAAAAAAAGGGATAAATGATTGCCTGTGCACAAAAACCAAGCACATCACTACCAAATCTTTTATATGAACAGCACAAGCTGTCACAGTAGCTGTAGGGGGTACCCTATGAGATATACTGGATGCATCTTCTCAGAGAACAGAGATACAACATCTGTGTTGAAGCATCTCAGTCACCCTCTCTAGCCAATACAAGCAGCACTTGTGCAGCACACACCTCAGTAGAGACACCATTCTGCTTTCCCATTTTTTTCTTTTGCAAATGAAGGTGAGTTTAATTTCTGTTCTTTGCTTATAGAGTAAACATATACATTAGAACTAGCAGAAACATCAGCGTGTATTACACAAGTGTAAAAGAAGGCAGGCAGGCAAATTTTGACTGGAAATATCAGCGCAGGGCTGGGAACTGGGAGTCATCCACCTTGAAAGTCAGGGGGATGACACCAAATTCTGTATCCTGGAGAAGTTGCTGTCTCCAATAGTTTTAAAATAACATTGTCTGATTGCCAGCATCTCACCTCTTGTGGCACCAATAGATCATCTAGATTCCTTTTTTCACTCAGTAATTTTAAAAGCATGCTTATTTTCAAAGATAAATACAACCTAGTACATTGAGTTTCACAAGTTCCCAATGGCAAGCTCAGCAACACACACTGGCAATACGTTGATCCTGTGGAGAAATTCTGACCATTAACTTCAAACATCTTGGGTCACTGAAAATAAAGAGTGGGATTCAGCTCCAGATGCTGAAGTTTTGGGTGCAAACAAGAGTGCTACGTTACACCCCTGTCACAGTCAGTGGAATCTAGAGTGTCACCGAACTGCTTGGATGTCTGCTCCAAACTGAACATGGCTCTTCTCTAGGCTCTAGATAATGACTAATCAATCACATTACTACAAAAGCAGCGAGACTCCTGTGAGAGGAATTGGAAGTACTGTTTACACATGAGCAGTGTAAATATAGACCTGCATTAATTTTGATATTAACACAATACCTCACTATAGTAATTGCATAAAGAACTTGAATTCCGATTTTTGCAGCACTGAAACACAGCTACATTCAACTAAAAAATGCATCTCCCTTGTCAGATATCAAGTGAATTTATATTTTTATTTTAAGGTTCTCTGCACCACAAAAGCCCCTGGAGAACTAGTTTACCATAAATTTGAACATCAACTTATTTTTCATAGGCCACTCTTATGTCCGAACTTCTAGCTCTCATTACCTAGCCAAGGAATGAAAAAATGGCAGATTTTCAAGCTAAATATGGACTAATCTGCCCATATTTATAGACTAAAGCCCAGACAGGACAATGTTACCATGAGACAGAATGAATCTTACAGAGGCTGAAGAAAAGTGCAAGGAGAGACAGATTAGGGCATCGATCCATTGAATGCAAAATTGTCTGTCCTTTCATACTGGTATCTGGTGTGTGCAATTCTGATTTAAATGCACAGGCACTCTTCTAGGAGTGTTCATGGACTGATAAGCACAAATCCACTGCTCAAAGGGCCCTCCAAGTTGCTTGGCAAGTGGCTTGGAATCTACAAGGTTAACAAGTAAACAACATTGCTGTTGACATTTTTAACAACAAAAGCAACACCAGTCCAGGAAACTCAAGCCAATCCCCCCCAACCCCCCCATATAAACAGATGCAGGAATGATCAACACTTTTCCTGCTCCAGAGGCACATAAAACAACCAGATTTTCAAACCCAGAGTGGGCCAGACAGGATGACACTGTGAGAATGATTGAGCCCTGTAGTTCCCACCACTACAACGGGAAAGGTGAGAAGAGACCTTGGGAAGATGCAGATGCTTCAGAGGGAATATTAAGCACAGGAGACAGAATACATCTGAGGATAGTTTGTTCCACTGAGAAACCATCCTTCTTTAGACAATGCAGTGTATTTCTGCTACAAAAGACCAAGAGGAGCCACCTGGGTGGGTGATAAAGGAGCTGAAAATGTTCATTATTTTCCTGTAATGGGCAAGAACCCTGTCAGACTTGGACCTCTCTTTTCATAGAGTAAACCATAACCTTAAACTGAAGTGCAGATTGCGAGCTACATAAAATTATTTCTGTCTGATTACATTTTTAGAAAATTTTAAAACATAAAGCTGCATATGAAATATTAAACGGGACATTTTGGATATAGAGAGCATGTTTTAGATATACATAATGGTTGAATATTTAAAATATGGGACTTGTGCAACAATTTCAAATTGCATACAGAACTTGTGTTAAACAGTGCAAAATTAGTTTTGCATTAGCCTTTAAGGTTTTAATATAGAAAATAACAGAAAATAGAAATTATAGTAGAAAATAATAAAACAGTAATGAGAAGGTATCTTCCTAATTGATCACTTTTATATGACTTCCTGGAGGACTAACATCAATCATGCTTCTATGCCAAAACAATGCTGGCACACTGCCAGTGAAGATTCAGATCAGGGCCACTGATTTGATTTATTCCTTTTTGGAAATCAGTGGAGCGTACAGTCAATTTTTGACTGCTAAACACAAATTTTATATGAAGTATAATGAAGCCAGGTTATCACTGTTATACTTGTGACAGAAGGGAAAGCACATTTTAATCTACTTCATTTTGAGTGTGGAGTGAGCCACCTGTAAGTATAGCATTGGCGGGCTGCAGTCAGTAAATCTGTTCCCAAGAAACACATGATTTCTAATTAGCACAGGATAAAACAAGGTATGTATATGTTTACAGACCTTTATTTAGATTAGTCTCACATCAGTAATCAGTTTACTCAAGTAGTCATTCAGAAGTACGATGTTGCTGATAAAAATTGACATGGGTTTCAGCATTTTGTGATACAAACAAAAGTTCCTTTTCCCCAGCTACCCTATACTTTTCCACCTGCAGTAGATTGGGTATTCTTGCTGTGTCACACCTTGTTGCACATGAAAAAGCCCTGTCAAACAGGATATCCAAGACAATCCTTTATCTTATGAACGTGAAAACACGATCCACATACCTAAGTAACAAGAATGGCTTTAGATACCTGCATTGGCTTAGTCTTGCACCAGTATGGCTGACATATAAACAACAGTCCTTTGGGACATTGTTTATTATGGATTTATTAGAAACCTTGTCAATAACTTACTTGTGCTTTTGATAATTCTATATTTGGTTGCTAGGAGACTTGTGTTCCTGATGAGATAAAATGAACAGGAAATCCTCTATAGCTTTGTGACTTTTTGCACTAGTAAATAAAAACGCAAACAACTGATACAAATACTGGCTAATGTTAACAGGAGAGAAAAAAAAACAAGCATTGCATATTTAAAATAAAGGAACATATAGCCCTTTTTTGCCCTCTCCAACTATAAGATGATAAAAGATCACCTCTATAAAGTAGAATGACCGGATTTTGTGGAACGTGGCTGTTTTGGCTCCAAGGTATTTGTAGCGTTGTAGTATCAGAGCCAGGATACAGCTGCCTTGTGACTAAGACATCGTCCACTGAATAAGTGCTATCCAATCCCTCAACGTCATCAGACATCTGTTTCCTGTTTTCATTCTTTCTTTCACTGTTATCATTTTATCCAAGTTACCCTTTCACCTGAAAACCATTTAGAAATGTACAGAAACCAGCGTGTGCACGCGTGTGTGTATCAAAGAAGTAGATTCAGAAAAAAACTTGCTGAGAGCAATTTGTTCATTTTAATACAAAGAGCAGAAATGGAAACAAACTTGCCTTCCCCCGTCTTCTCCTCCCCAAAATACACAATGATACATAAACACTTTTGTCTTCTGGTCTTCACTAATATGACTAACTTCCTTCTTCACTTCCAGTTAAGTAGCTTTCCTGTTGAGTACCACCACCTCCACAAAATACAATTGTGAATTGATTCATAAAAACAGAAACATTATGGCACAAATAAGGGAAGGCAATAAATACTCTTCCCCCTCTCAAACTCCTTCCCAAATGGAGGCAGTAGTAATGTTGTTATTGTAAAGTTATTGTAATAACAAAAACTTGAAAAAAAAGAAAAATAAAAAAGTATTGCTTGTCATTTAAGGTTCCAAACCAACAATCATCAGGATGCAGAACAGGATACATCTAAAGTGAGAAAGTTATTTACTTCACATTCAAGTTAACACCAACTGTACTTTTTCTGGCACACAGTATTATTCTTAACGTGCCAAAAAAGTGTTGGACACCTTATAAAATATGAATGTTAATGCCACTAAAACAAAATTCCTGCTATTCATAGTCCAATTTTATATTGCTGTTGTTTTGCTACGTTTCACCTATACTTAAACCCCAAGCCAGGGGAATGACCATTACTGATAGCATTTAACACACATTAACAAGGAACAATAGAAGTTGAAGAGTAAGTTTTCAAAATTTAGTGACTTTTTATTCTTAATCTCTTGATTTCAGACTATTTCATCAGAATGAGAAGACTTGTTTTATTTTGTTCTGTGATTACAGATGGTCATATTAATTGATAAGGCAGGTTGTTGAGTGAAGGAAAAATCTGCGCTGGTTGACAAACACCAACAAAAATTCACCCGCTTCATTTTATTGTCTGAAAGAAAAAGAAGATTTTTCTTAAATCCTCCCCCATTGAGGTATACCAGCAAAATACAGATGTTACACAGGAGAAAGAGGAGATTCTAGCACACAGAGGACTTTCCCTATGAGATGCGATGGTTTGGCAGCTACAGGAAAATCTAAGTAGCATTTCCAAAGGCGCATCAAAATTGGAAAGCAAGATGACATCTCATGTTCTGTTCTCCTGAACTGTTTCCTGCATTCTTATAATCAAATTATTACTATTTTAAAGCCAAATTCAGCTTCCATTAAACCACATAATTATGAAGCAGCTCATTAACTTCCAAGCAGTCAGAGCACATTCTGATACATCATCTTGGTCTCCCCTCTCACCCTTCTTTACTGTCTGGTTAACTGTCTCAAATGCCCAGCCCACACAATGCCCAATGCTTCCACATAAAACCTACAATACTCCTGCACAGTAATAATGCAGTATTGTGGAAAGACTGATAAAACAAACCTTTTTTGAAGAATATTTTTCAAGACTTGATCAAGTTGGTGTGATTAAAATGCTGTCTCCCATAAATACAATTTGCTCATAACTTTTCACAACATTTAAATTAATTTGTCTGCTGTCACACATGCAATCTGTGATCAAGCTGAAAACTGACTATACTTTGTCCATCACATCCCCATCCTTCATAATCTGCTGTCACTGTCATTGATTGACTCTGGATTCTGCTATGCATTTTCATTAATAAGATTACATTTGTGTCAGGACAAGTTTTAAATTCTGAATAATAAAAGCCATTGAATCAAGACCGCTATCTTCCCCCCCTCAGCCCCAAATTGAGACAGAAAGTTATGTTAAACTGCACACTCTGTCCTCCTCAATTGCATATGAAGAAATAAAAGAAAAATCAAGATCTCTCAAGCTCTAGTGCTATTGACAGCAATTGCAAAACCCAAAATATAGCTATGAAATGGAAGAGCTTAATGCAATCTTCAGTACTTTTTTATTTCTGGTTATTTTCATTTTTCCCCAACCAAAAATACCTCTTAGAGCTATTCAAGATACATTTTCTAGAACTTTCATCTAGAAATTTTATGCAATATGACTGGCAAACTAATTTTCGTTTTGTACAGTCATGTTTCCGACTTTAAACTGAGAGGGGGAAATATAAACTAATTATTAGGTCAAATGACTCTTTGGAATTATCCTCTGAAACAAATGCAACACCAAAACCTTTTGTCTGAAAAAAATAACTGGCAAACCACTGGAAGAGAAAGTGCCCAGACACACACTTTATGTCAGACTCCACATTGTTTTCAAATGTTAAGACTTCTGATACACTCTATTATGACAATAAAAAAGTTGAGAGCTACACCAGAAGATTACATGAAGAAAAAAATGGTTTTTTCTAGTATAAGAGGAATCTTAAAAACAAACAAACACACACCACTTCTACCCATTATTTCATACCCAGATGTTTCCTGTACACCTGCAATTGTGTCCAGAATTCATGTGCTGTAGTATTTCAACAGACTCTCATCAGTTGGTTTCAGAATTTTCTTGTCTGCCAGGTTTACAATCCATCCTGGAGCAAGACCAAAAAATATCTGTCTAGGATCCTTGCGTGCACTTAACATCTTAAAGAGTTCATCCTTAGTTATGTCTGGTAAGACATAGCCATATTTTTTGGCCAGTTCCAGCCTGGCTTCTGCAACCTTAGATGGATCTGCCAGGTAGCCGCGATTCCTGGGATCTGTGTAGTAACGGACCAGGTCTTCAGGTGGGAGCATTCGCTTGGGGATAGGTTTGCCACGCAGGAAAAATACTACTGGCTTGCACAAAATTTCTGTGGGCAAACATGAGAGAAGATTAGTGACTGCACTTAATAACAGAGATTTATAGACATTAAATGACATCTTAATTTGTACTAAATTAGTTACTACACTCACATCAAAAAGGACCAAACAAAAAATTGAATCTCAAGAATATTCTTATTCAGTATGAGATAGTGGTTTGCAAATTTCACTTAACCACACAAAAACCTCTGGTTTTTAACCTCTGATATTTATAATGCCAGTCTGGAGGAGTTGCTACTTCTAATACATTTAGAATGACTATCTGGGAAAGATACCCATAACTGAACTTACTTAAATTATTATTTCCTGGTTTGAAGCAATGCATTTGCACAGCTATTTACAAAGTATACCAACTAATGTCAAATTTAGTGCTTATATTAAGTATTTTGAATAAAGTATCAATGTCACATGCACCTGTTTAGTCCTTTGTAGGATTATCTTCTCTTCCCCAAATTTTACTGATTTTGACAAATTATATTCCAGAACCTTTTAGCCTTATTATTTTTACTATTTTGTGGAATGAAAAAAAATCCCAGAACTTGTATCAGCCCAGAGTAACATATTTTGCACACTAAAAATGTCTATTCCTCTTCTTCTCAGCCTCATTCACACATGAAAGCTGCATTATTGTCAATAAAAACTGCATGAATGAATGTTAGGCAGGATGCAGCCTCAAGCAAAGCAAAGCCTCATTCTTCAGTGAAAGTGTTCTGAAAACAATAGCCATTTTAACTGGAATGATTCTGAGCTTCTGTAACTTACTTCCTCACTTTAAGTGGAAAAACATTTTAAATTAAAAATATAAACATCCACAGTGTTTTTTAAATCTATTTTTTCCTGAGTTTTCTTAGTGCTATTAAACATGGGAAACAGAAGACAAAAATCCAGCAAAACAGTATTTTTAGTTCCTTTATTTACAAAGCTATTTAGATTTCCTTAACTGGTTGACTGGTATACAACTATTAACACTGGAAGGGCTAAATAGGTGAATGGTTAAAAACCACAAAATTGAGGATGCATTATCATTCCTCATTGGGGGCTAAATGATCTTTAAGGTCCTTCCCAACCCACAGTATTGTAGAATTCTATAAACATACATGTAACTGTTTTTGAAACTTTTAGAAACTGATGACTTTCTACTAAGAATTGTGTTTGAAACTTTGATTTGGATCATTTAATCTTTGCACATCCAAAAAAAAAAAAAAAGGCAGAAATTAAAATAAGTTCTTACCCAAGCTCCTTGGGTCATAGAACGATGTTGTTACTACGCCTCCATTTTTTTCTATGGCTGCAATTGCTAACTCAGATGCCCTCTGCACTTCAATATTTACTTTTGCTGCAAAAATATCAGCACCCTGTAAATTTCAACACATATTACAGTAACATTAAAGTGAGTATTTTAAGACATACATTTATTCTTCTCTGAAAACTTGCAAGGAACATTAAATCCTGCAAAAATATTATGACTTGTCTGTTCTCCGCACAAAGTTAGGTAACCAAATTGCTCTCTGTCACATGGGCTGAATAAAAAAAAAAAACACCTTTCAATTTCTAAAATATTAATACATATTTTTCAGTACATTTCAGTTTTCTGTTGTAAAATACCTTTTCAGCCTTTTGTTATGTACTCCTTAACTCTGATTTCTACAGTCCCTTGGGTATGAAGTCATCCTCCCGAGTTATTTCTAATTTTTGCTGACACACAGTGCCCTCTAGTGGATTTATGATCCACAAAAGTCCCACAGCAAACTAACTTGGAGAATCAAAGATGCTTCCAAACCAGGGGAATGACAACCTGAAAGCCTGGAGTACCAAGTGTGCTGTCTGCATACCTCCTCCACCAGCTGGACACCGTAATCCCTCTTGAGGGGCTGCACTGTCACACCTCTGGCGTTAGTGAGCTGAGTTAAGTCAATCGGCTGCGTGGGGTCAACTCTGCCCAAATCAATCAGGTACTGCAGCCTCTGAAGGCTCAGAGGCTGGTACTGACGTCTGAGGCTGGGGAGAGAAAGACAAAAAAAAACAAAACAAATAACCCAAATAAAACAATGAGAAGTTTACAAAACTGAAGTTTCAATAGCAACTGGTCAACTGAGATATTCTGGTTTTTATCTACTCCTAAACCAAAAAAATACTAAGACATGACAGTGTCAACATTTCTTGGCAAACTAACAAGACTGTAAATAACTACCACTTTCAAACCAAATCCACCTTGGGTACTTCGCTGATAGACTGTCAAAAAACCTAACATCTCCCCCCATACAAATGCAGTCAAAGCCTATCAGCAAAATTCTGCATGTGCTAGCTTACATCCAACAAGATTTTCTCATCCATTACCACTGTACCTGACATCTCAGAAAGTATTGAAAGGAATTTCCCTAAAAACACCATCAAGGAAGAGAAATATTGACAAAATATACATTAACCCACATTCCCCAAAGGGAGCAGGAATCTCTTGTCAACAGCCATTGGCTTCAGCAGAACCTGTTTTTGTACTCAAGTTTTAACTTTACTGTACAAACCAATCCCTAGCACAGTTTTCCAGTGCCAGAGCCTATTCCTGTCTATGCACACCATTTATGCTGATACCCAAAACTTCCTCTTACAATCCATCTGATGGCTGCTATCAGAAGGCTCTGAGTGGCAACTCAAAAACTGGGAAGCAGCTAATCTCTGTTACTGGCAAGCCACGCACAAAGGACAAGCACCAAGACTTTGTGCTGTCAGGCAGCCCCTTACAGAGAAAGGGTTCAAGAAGTGGAGGCAGAAGGAGGAGTGAGGTGCAGATAAACAGGCAGAGACATTGTTCATGTGCTCCCTCCACCCCAACAGCATCACTTGAGTGCACTCACAGTGCTCGCCACAGGAACATTTACAGCAGCCTGACACTGAATTTTTGAAAACAACATTGAAACTACAGAGTACTTTTTCTTGTTTTCACATGCTGTCAGATGTTATTAAAACAGCAAGATCCTAATAATTTCTGGTCACTGCAGGAGGCTGGATTTTTGCTGTTGGTTATCCATGACCTTTTAGCCACTATTACCATAAGAAGCTGAGTGTCTGCATTCTGCAGCATTTCCTTTGCAGGACTGTGGATTTACACTGATTTCAGCTATTGAAAGTGCTTCTTGTTTACTTATACAATAATTTAGCAAACAGGAGGAAATAACAGTACCTGGAAATAGAATTTGAGTCACAAATTAAGATTCAGAGGAAACCCTTAAACTGGGACAAGTCTGTAAGTTCTACTGCAAGCATTAAGAATAGAAATATGAAAGTGCTCAGCTGTTTGAGGAAGTGGTATCAGCAAATGGAACATTAAATCAGGTCTAACAATTCACAAATACACATTATCCTTTCATCCTTGAACTGTTTCTCACTGTAGCAGGCTTTTGTTACTACTGCCTGTAACAGCAGTGTAAGGACACAGAAGTTTGCAAGACCAGATCAAAAAGCAACAAAATGGTTGCTGGCCCAGGAAACACAAATGCTATCTGATGAAACAAACCCAGCTTTCAAAAAAAATTGATTAATTTTAATAAAAATTTTTTAATTATCAATGTAAGTGAAGGAAAATTGGAAAATACTGACACACACCTCTCCAGGTAAGAGCAGTGACTGGAGAAAAGACATGCTAGAAGAATAACCTTAAACATTAAAAAGGTGGAACAAGGACACAACACAAACAAGTACAATGTGAAAAAAGGACAGAAGCATTAAACATGACAAAATGCCCAAGGAGAACAATGGTGAAAGGTGGTTTAATGCTTCATCCAGCAGATTTGGTATTAAAGAGCTAGTTAGGATCCTAGATGTAACAGGGACGGCACAGACAGACAAACACCACAGTGTCAGAGGGTTGAAAAGGTAGAACCACAAAGAGAAGCAGAATTGTTTGCTGGCACCAGATCAGAGCTTCTGGTGAATAAAGAGAGGAGAAACAACAAAGCAAGGCTTTGGATTACACTTCCATGCCAAACATTCTCACTCCAGTCACTGGGACTCTTCCCAGGCAGTTCACTGGGTTATGAAGCAAAAATAAAAACAGACAGGAATGAAGGAATAGTTTCAGAGGAGAAATTCACTCAGCTGGAAGAGTGAATTTCATGCTACACATGAAGGATTATGAGGAGAAGAGAGTAAATAAGCAGATGTGTAAAACAGGAAATAATTAATTAAAATAATAATCTCAGAAGAAGTGAGAGATTCTTCTGATAAAGTAGCTAATAACCTGAGAGGAATTTGGGAAGCTGAACTTTTCAGTTAGGCCTGTTTTGGCATCCTAGATTCTTGCTTCAGGAGAATGATCAAGAAATGCAGACAACGATTAATTTCCAAGTAAAGGTTTAGAAACTTACCTGTGTCCCTCATTAAATCCATATTTTGGAATGGCCAAGTAGAATGGAGTTTGGCCACCCTCAAAGCCCAGCCGGGGCCGATTCCCTCTCTGCCTTTCTCCTTTGTGACCTCGGCCACACTTCCTACCTCCGTACCTTCCACGGCCTCGTCTTCTTTCCTTCAAAACAATCAGGGGAACATTTAGACAACTACTGCACAGACCAGTACCTACAAAACATTGGATTTCAGAGACATAAACAACTGAGCAAAATGCTCCTTCTTGAGGATAAATTAAGTTACAGATGTTTTCTAAGTGGAAAAATAGAAAAGCAGTCGATGTGATTTTTGCAGAGCACATCTTTAGGTTGGCATCACAAATAGTCTGGGGACAAATCAGCTGCCTTTGGTGGCAGGGATGGTTGAGTCTAGCACAAAACTGCACTTGAATTCTGTACTATTCAGTAGCCTTCAGCACTTTTAGGAGAAAGCTGCTTGCTGTTCCCTCTCTGTTCCTATGGTTTCAGCCTTTGAACTTCATCTCCCTGTTCACTAATATTCCCGCAAACCACAAGGGTTTCTCCCTGGTTTCTTTTCATAATTTCTCTACCATTTATAAGGAGACACATCACAGGTTTGTTTTCGAGAAACCGTAACAAGAATGTCAGCTGGCATCACATTCCTTTGCTCTGCACACCTTCTAACCTTCCATTTCCGAACACATTACTCCATCCCATGACCCCCTGGAGTTCGAAGCCCTGCACCACTCCCGTCCAGCCCCAGCAATGCCCCGAGGCTCAGGCAGCCCCAGCCATCGCCCAGCTCTGTGGGGATGGCCACACGGCACGCAAAGGGCAAGGCCGGGCACACACACACACACACACACACACACACACACACACAGCAGTGCCATCCTCTGCTCTGCCTGTCCCCGCCTCCTCTGGCCCCGCCGCTCTCCCGGCCGTGCCGGGGCCGTGTCCTTCTGACAGCTCCGGGACAAACCACACCGCTGCCGGGGCACAGCCCTGCCGCCAGGGCCCTCCCGGCTGGCCGCAGGCACTCACCCGCTTTTTGGAGCCGGGGTTGGGCCTTAGGTTGGCCAGGCTGACCCTGGGCAGCGAGCGCAGCAGCTCCAGGGCCCGGTTCGCGCCGCTCCCGCTCATGGCCGCTCCCGCCAAGGGCGCCCGCGCCGACCGCTTTACGGCGCCGCCGCAAAGCGCACCTGCCGCGCGGCGGCAGCGGTGTCGCGCGGGCCCGGTGTCTCGGAATTCCAATGGTTGGGAACGGGGCGCTCGGGGCCTTTCGCTTCCCAGCCCCGCTGTTTTATTACTGAGCCCTCAGGCGAGGCTCTAAAACCATCGGGCTGCATCTAAACCCGGCTGGCCGGTGTGCGCCGAGCCTTGCTCAGGTGCCCCGTGCAGGTACTGGAATTATCCATTGCGGTGGAGATTCCCTGGCTTAACCCCGGCCGGCAGCCAGGCCTCGCACGGGCCCACCCCCAGCAGTGGGAGCGGGGGAGAACTGGAAGGATAAAAGGTAGAAAACTCGTGGGTTGAGATAAGACAGATCACCAGGGAAAGCAAAAGCTGCGCATCCAAGCAAAGCAAAAGAAGGAATTAATTCACTTTTTACCATGGGTAGGCAGGTGGTCAGATATCTCCAAGGCAGCAGGACCTCACCATGTGTAATGGTTATTTGGAGAGCCAAACACCACCACCCAAAGCATCCCCCCTCCTTCTCCCTCTTCCCCCCACTTTCTATACTGAGCGTGATGCCATAAGTCTGGAATATCCTTTGGTGATTGAGGTCACCTGTCCTGGCTGTGTCTCCTTCCATCCTCCTGTGCATTCCCAGTCTTCTCATGAGCACGGCAATGTGAAAAGCAGAGAAGGCCTTGGCTCTGTGTAAGCCCTGCTGAGCAATAACAAAAACATCTCTGTATTACCTTTGCTGTGTTCAGCACAAATTCAAAACAGAGCCCCTCACCAAACGCTGAGAAGAAAATTGCTGCAGTCAAGACTGAGACAGAGATGTTCCTAGTGCTGCTGTAGTACTTGACCACATCTATTATTTTACATCTATTATTATTTTCACATTTCAGTCTGTTAAATTTAAATGTGTTCCTAGTGGAAAACCATGCAGCAGCTTCTTTCAGCATATTCCTTCTGCTGGGAAGGGTGTGTGGGGTGCAGGTTCAGTGCAGTGAGGAACTGAATTGTAGAAGCTGCCATTGTGGAGTTACAGAGCAGAGAGGACAGCTCCCATTGTGGAAGCTGATACTCCTCAGTGTAATATCCTGCTCTCCATCCTGAAACTTCTGTGTGACAGTATCTTCTTCCA
The DNA here is from genome assembly GCF_036417665.1 of Passer domesticus. Lineage (NCBI taxonomy): Eukaryota > Metazoa > Chordata > Aves > Passeriformes > Passeridae > Passer > Passer domesticus. The sequence continues at coordinate 122,073,055 of NC_087474.1, read as the reverse complement.
TGTCCAAATCTGCTTCAGATTGGAGAAGGGATCAGGCAGCAGCTCTGCCAGCTCTGAGAATAAATGGAGGTAAAATGACAATCATGCTGCAGAAATCTGTGAGTTTCAGTACGAAATCTATGTAGCTTCTTACCCCCTTCAAAAAAATTAAGAAAAATTACACTGTAACAATACACAAGATGCTGGCATGGACAACCATCTTATCTAAGCCCATTTTATCCTCTAGGGCAGAGAAAATGAAATAATTTAAAGCATGCTTTGCCTTGTAAAACTCTCACTGCTGTAAACAGAAATTTCAAATCAGGTAGAAAAGTATCATACCTAAGATAGATATCTCACTACGAAGAGACAGCCAGTGTAGCAGTTTTTGAAAGCTCAGATGTTTTCAGCAATTCCTTTGGCGTTCCTGAAGGTCAGTTTCTGGAACACTTGTCTGTGCCCAGCAGACTGCCCCATGCCCAGCCCATGCAGAGCTCACGTTTCCCCAGTGCCCCCGGGGCCATGCTAGCAGCACCTGGGAATTCAGGTAAGATCACTCCAGCTCTACTGACTCAAATATTGAAATCTTGTTCTGTTTGTTAGCAGACCATTACTTCTTAGGCTGGAGGTTCAGCAGCAGCTCACCTTATGGAAGTGACATTTACATGGTAAATAGCAGAGTCGAGAGGGAAAGCAAAATTTTGTTTGTGTCCCAAAAACATGATCTAGAGCAAGAGTCAGGTTCAGCATACTTAATAAAGCACCTGACATAATGTGCAGCTCCTAATGCACCAGAAGAATTTTTAGTGCATAAACTGTATTTTCTTAACAGACTTGAGTTGAGTACAGTACATGAGGCAGGAGCACACGCTAAATTAGAGACAAATCAAACCACAAAAAGTTTACCTGATAAAATAATCAATTTTTTGCAATAACAGGGATGCCCTGGCATCAATGCTATGTCTCAAAGCAGCCTAACAATCATGGCAAAAGAGGATGTGTATTTAATGTTACACATCTGCCATAAAGGCTCCTCCAACAGATTTTATGCAGCCAGTGCTGGTGATGATGATGAGCAAAAGCTTTGTGAAAAATGGTCCCTGTTTGGTGTGGAACACAGCAGTGGGAAGGATGTGAAAGAAGCAGAGTGTGCATTCAGCTGCTGTTGGAGCTGCCAAACAAGCATCCACGGCAGCCACTTACCACCCGGCAAACACAATGAGCATATTGATTTTCTGGGAGTAAATATCTGACAAAGATGTATGGAATAGAAGACAAAGAACAAAGTATTCCCTTCTGACAGAAATGTGTTTGCCATACATATTCAGAGTCGGTCTAAGTATTTGGAATGGACTGGAATGATCCAGTAACTTCAACCAGAGTGCCTGAATAGCCTAACACATTTCAAGATGAGTAAGAATCAGTGACTTGGGAGCTGTAAGCCGAGAGATTTAATTCGGCGGTGGAGGCATCTGCCCCGATGCGTGCAGATGAGCCCCGTCTAGCCCTTGCTGTTTGCTATATTTGTGCTGCTTTTCCAGCCATCCCGTGACTTAGCCTTTTCTATTTCACCTATTTAAGAATACCGTAATTTCCTTTTTCCCCCGGGCCTCACAGCACAGCACAAGGCGCCCGCCCGCCCGCGCCCCTCCCACCCGGCTCCGCCGCCTCCCGCGTCGCCTCCCCGCCGCTGGCCCGAGTCCCGCCGGCCGCCCCGCAGCCCGGTGCATGTGCGGCAACAACATGTCGGCTCCTCTGCCTGCCATCGTCCCGGCCGCCAGGAAGGCCACGGCCGCCGTGAGTGGGGCGGGGGCGCGGGCAGGGAGCGCCGCGCCCCGCTTTGTTGGCGCGGCGGGCGGGGGGCGAGGCGCGGCCGGCCGAGGGGGATGGCGCCCGGCCCGGCGGGTCTCTGCCTGCCTTCCCTTCCCTTCCCTTCCCTTCCCTTCCCTTCCCTTCCCTTCCCTTCCCTTCCCTTCCCTTCCCTTCCCGAGGCGGGCCGGGCTCGGCACCTGGAAGGTCAGCGGTGCCCGCGGGGAGCGGCCGCTGATGGCGGCGGGGCCGGGGAGGGGAAGTGAGCGAAGCGGAGTTTTCTTGGGAGAAAGTGGTGCCGCGCTCCGAACTGCGCCTGACCTTGGGTGGGCTCGTGGGCGAGGTGCGCGTGGTTGTTCAGTGATCCTAAACCTCTGCCTTTGTTGTCTTTTTTTTTTTTTTAAATTTTTTTTTTTCGTGTGTGTGTGTTGTTGCTCTTTTATTTCCCTCAGGTCATTTTTCTTCACGGATTAGGAGATACCGGGTGTGTATTCTGATCTATTGCATATTCAGTAGCTATTATACTTTCAAATATAACCTGCATATTTTAAACACGTGAGCAGTTAAAATTTACTTAAGCTTCTTATTTTGCCCTTCACTGAATGCAAAAGCCAACAGCAGATAAAACTTCACTTGTCCTGCAATGATGGTGACAACTGTGTAATTAAAATTTTCCACCAAGTCCTTGAAAACTTTACTCACCTAATTTGGTCTGAATGTGATCTCTCTTTTGTTCCTGAGACAAACTTTGTAGAAAAATAAGTCTGTGGTTTTCTGATCATTTCCTGAGAGTGGGTTTCTGGTTATTCCTGTGTTTGTCCAAATTTAAAGCTCTTTTTTATTCCAGACTTGTGGATTGTTGGTTTGCCAATAGCTGCAGTTAGTCCATGGTTTCTTCATTAATATGCCATACTTACACTAAAACCCAGACCTCTTTGATTTACATAAGCAAACTCCAAAGTAGTCGCCTAATGTCTACAGATTTCTGACTCTGAAATACAGTCTTTAGACTCCAAAAAACTCCCCGCCAAATAAAATGTGTAATGCCCTGTTGCCTTGTTCCTGTTATTTCTATGTTTGAGTAGAAATGGAAAGAGTAGGGAATTTCTGGGAGGCATTCTAGCTCTGATGTAATGTTTCCTTTTGAAGCTTGTGTGTGCCCAGAAATAAGCATGCATTCATTAAAGTCATTGAATTAACAAGTTAAGAGCGTGTTGAAGCCTTTTTAGTGGAAGACTTTAAAGGAATTGGCACTTGGATACTGAAAATAAGTAGCATGAATGCTTTGTCTATTGTGCTCCCTTGAGCCAAAATTACATAATTTTTTTAAGAACTTTTTTTTTTGTTACCTGGAACTTGAATGTTGCCTCTACATTGAAACTTGCTATGTTATTTTTTCCAAAGTACAAACTAAAATTAGCTGTCAGAATTAAAACTTGCATAACCTGGGCATTTAGTAAGTTAGAAAAGAGTCAAGTCCATGCACTTGGCAGTATTCTACAAGTGGAGATTTTTGCTCTGATTTGTTGTGCTTACACAACACCTTGTTTGCATTACCCCTCTTCCTTCCTGCTGGTAGGACGCAGCTGAGGCAGCAGTACTGCCTGCATCTTGGCACCAAATGTTCAGCAAGTGATTGCAGAATCTTTTGAGCTTTTGGAATTTGAGTCCTCGTAAATTGGTTTGGTGCTTGTTTTGGCAGGGGGTAAAAAATAGAGACTTTCTCTTTAACTTGAGTTGTATTCCCTGGACAAGGTGGCATTTCCATTTCAGTGTCAGAGCTAATGCACAGCCTCAGTCTTGCAAATGCAGTGAGCATACTGGAATGTCTGCATTTGACAAGACATGACATCTCTGTGGAAATTCAGTGATTTAGGTGTATTTCTTCTTCTAGTCTGCTGCAGATTAGATTAGATAGGCTGCCTTTGACATACTGTTATTTGTGGTTTTTTAAAGTAAAAGCTGTAGGAGTAACCCAAAAAATTGTCTGAAGCAAACCTATTAACAATTTTGTAACTTCCTCCAGTTTAAACTGACCTGTTCCACTTCATATGAATTTCTAAATTGATCACTTCCATTTATCAGCTGCATTTTTCTTACTCTGGAAAGTGTTTAACAGAGGTTACATGCTTTTTCTGTCTTAGCTCCTGTATATATGGCACTTAAAGATTGGTACATACTTGTCAAAATCTGAACAAAAGGTGCAGCATAGAGAATTGTTCTGAGGAGCCTGCATTATGTACACGATGTTGCTTTTCAAATTTGTCAACTTAAGCTTCATAATTGGCTAAAAAATGTCCCTAAATTCTATATTCCTCCTTTAGACTCTTATTCAACCCTCTGTGATACTGCAAATATTGTGCAAATCATATTTCCTGCAATTTGTTGATAATATATCTAAAAGTACTGATAAAAAGTAGGCTGAGATACTACAGTCAGTGTTTCAAATGTCTGTGATGTCAGTATGTTGGAAATGTCTTCAACTTCAGGTAGCATACGTTAATTAACTTCTCAGGATGGTAATAAAACTTTTATGGCGGGTCTGCTGTTGGTCTGATTAGTTCAAATGTATCACTGACAAATTTGTTAAAGGTGTTCCCTGCTTAGAACCAAATTTCCAGTATCTAATTTAGTGGGTGAGTTAGGAATACTAAATTATGAGAAAAATCAGGAAATACAGGTGCTATTGGGTGTTCTGGAAAGCCAAGTGCAGGCACGTGCAGTGGTTGTGCGTGGGTTCAGATTTGGGTCAAGGCCAGTTCCTGTCTAGATGAGGCCTGGAGTGAGGTTGACCTTATGCTCTCCAGTGTTCTGGTTTGGAGGAAGCTCATTAACTCACCTGCTGTGCAGATCTTGTTTTGTTATGGACATTCATATACAGCATCTGCTTGAGATAAAAAATCTACTGCAGTCTGGGGTGTTGTTCAGGACTGCCTGAATCCAAGAGCATTCAAGCTGAGCTGGAGTTAATAGGGCTGATTGATTGGGTTGGATCCATGTGGAGTTGGCTTAGGTGTCAGTTTGCTGCTGTCCCACGTCAAGAATTGTGGTTCACAGTTGGCTGTCAGGGAAGCTGTCTTAACTCTGCAGGAGCAGCAAAGCAGCCTCTGTGCTGCCTGGAAGCAGGATACCTGTGTGCATCTGTTGTGGCACACAAATTAATAAAGCCAGACAGATACAGAGTAGGCTTTGCCTGGAGCCAAAGCGAAAGTTCTGTAGCTGCAGCACAACTATGGCAGCCAAATTAGATCAAGTCTTCCTGACTGTATATATATGCCACAAGCATTCAAGGGCTGAACAAACCTTCTAAGTATACTACTACATTCATAGTATACTGTGGTTGATGTAAACATTTTCTAAAAGTGTGTTTATATTGATCTAATTTAACATGTTTCATATTTAGTATGTGCTCATGCACCAGCTCAGAAATAAAAGCTAAGCCAAATTATAAAAGCAGTTAAATATGTTTTTGTTAACAGGCACGGATGGTCAGAAGCACTTGCTGGTATCAAAAGCCCCCATGTGAAATACATTTGCCCACATGCGTAAGTTTGTAACTTTCTTGTTTTACCTTTTTCTGTGGAGACATCATCTGTTAAGACACTTGTGCAGATGTCAGAGAGACACCTCAGAAGTGAGATGGTATCTGGCTATCTCTGCATTTTGGTTTTTTATATAAAAGCCCATTCTAAAATAGTGTTGATGCTATTAAATGTTTTTTGTTTTCAGGACATTCTGTGTGATTTACTTTGGGGTAAAACTGTTTTTGTACTTTGGTTCTGGTACTTTTGTACTGAGACTGAGAACATATTTGGAAAGTCTTAGGTACAAAGTTATATTATTTTTACTTTTTTTCCCAATGGATCGAGTTGTTTGTTGGTTTCTTTTTTCCCCCCCAACAATTCTTTGTCAAAAACAGTTTTATCACGGAATAATTTTTTTAAATTTTACTTACCATTACACATAATTTGCATTAGCCAGCTGTACTTAAACTTGGGTTTGTATAGTATATTGAAACTTCCCGTAGGTTACAAAGAAATTTAAAGATTGACTGGATATTGATTTTTTAGCAAATAATGCAATTTCAGCTGTCTTTGTGTGCAATTTGAGAACTGAAATACTTCTAAGCATGGTCAGGCATCAGTAAATAAGACAGTAAGATTTATCTACTATTGACTTGGTGGTAGAAAAACTAATAAAGTATAATCTTCATTTATTTTAACACAAAATTCAGATTGTCTCTTGCTCCAGTGGTCTTGGCAGACATGGAATAGACATGATAGGGAGAGAAGGAAGCAATGTTTTGGTGTGTTACTGAGCTGTGGTTTATTTATTTATTTTACCACAAGTCCCAGCTTTGCTGAACCATTCAAAAGGAGCTTAGCAATATCTGCTGTTTTCTTTGCTTGCCCTTTGTCTTCTTTCAGTCCTTCCCTGCAGAACTTATGCTGCTCAGCCCCTATAGATTAAAGCTCAAGCCAGGTTTGATGCATGGCATGATCCACTGGAGCTGTCTTGCTGCACACAGCAGCACAGGGCTGGGAAGGAGTCCAGCAGTGAGGGCAGGCACTGCCTAAGCAGATTCAGCTGTTGACAGAAGCATGCGTGGCCAGGCTCCACCATGTGCTGCTTTTGGCTGCTTGCTGGTGATGCTGCTGTATAAGGTGCCTTAATCCACTGAAATTGTGAATGGAACTGTGATAAATAATTCCTAATTAAAAATAAGTAAATAATGTATGTGTGTTAAAAATACATATATAAGATATATGCACTTGCACACACACACATTTAAAGTAGCCCATTAACGTTTTGCTTGCTCTCCATAGAGAGTGGTAATTCAACCCTGAATATTAAATGTGTTTGGGCTGGCAGGTTTCAAGAGAGTTTCTTCAACAGATGCTGCAAAAGAGTTGATGTTAATTACTGCTTAAAAGTAAGGGTTAGAGGATAGGCAATTTCATGATGTTACTGCATCTGCATTATTGAATTTCAGTATATATTTATGTCAGGAGTGTTCATTCTCATTTCTAGGCCAGTTATGCCTGTTTCTTTGAACATGAACATGTCTATGCCATCATGGTAAGTATTTGTTCAAATGCAGATGGTTCTAATCAAATTATATCTGGGGCTATGAACTCATTGTTCTTAATTTAAAGTCATTAACAACCCGAGTATCTGGGTTTAATCACATCCAAGTGTAAACCTTTTTACTTTAGTTCTCTTCTTATAAAAGAACAGAACTAAAAGGGCTGTCATGAGTACACTCTAATTATCATTTTGTATCTGTGGTAGTGATTATTCCTTAGGACTAATCTGTGTATTTTAGAACAAAACCCCATTTTATTCTGCAGGTATGGTCTGTAGTATGCATTGGTCTGAATTCCTAATCAGTAGAAGTAGAGACTTGGAGTGGAAATATTATTGCTACTAGTGAGTAATATTTGGTGGGTCAGTGGGATATGTAGAAACTGTTCTTTAGAACATCAGTTCTGAATAGAGAAGAACATGGTAGATTTCAATGATCTGAAACCAGTCTTCAGTTTTATTGGAGTTTGGGCTTCCGCTGCCACCCCCCACAAAGTAACTTGTGTTTGTTTTTCTTGTGTTTTTTCCAAACCATACCTTAATTTCTACATGCAACAAAATTCCTGCTAATATTTTTTCAGCAAATATCAAAACTGTGCTGCTTAATCTGCAGTAAATTACAGAAGATGTCAAAAGTCAGAATAGCCTTGTTGACTAGATCTAGTCTTTTAAGCCACATGCACAGATTGTGCACTGTTTCTTGTGATCTATGGGTAGTTGGTACTAAACAAAATGACAGGTAACATTTTTGTCTGGAAAACATCCAGATTTCATTATTTATGTATTAAGGAAGTGGAATGGATGCTCTAATGAGTAATGCTCTTGTTGATGTTTTTGTAAGGTTTGATATCATTGGACTTTCTCCAGATTCACAGGAAGATGAAGCTGGGATCAAGCAGGCAGCAGAGAATGGTATATTTAAGAGTATTTTTTATGTCTTAAAAGTACTTCCAGGTATTCCTGAAAATGAACTATCAATCTCAAACAGGTTTTCTAAAGCCAGTATTTTTTTAGGGAAAAGAGTATGTGTATATAGTATTATCACTGACCAAAGTTTAGCTAATTGTTTATTGTTTGTTTGTTTTGTAACTTTATTAGCAAGTAGAGTAATTCACCAATATAAACACTTCATACTCTGAAATATGAGAACAAGTGTAGGGGTTTTTTTAAGAGCTTTTGGGTAGTACAGCAGGTCAGAGCAGTATTAGCATCTAGTTGTGTTGCTTTTACTTGGAAGAGGATGCCATCTTCCTAGCACTGGTGCTTTTGCAAGACCTGTTTACATGTTTTTTCCTTTGGAAATGTTACAGTGGCACTGACATTTCTGACTGTGCTCTCGATCTTCTGGTACTTTTAATGTACAGCAGCCTAGATTTTCCCTTCACTAGCTTTCTCTTGATGCCAGGAAGAAGGCATGTTTCCTCTTCTGGACTTAGAGAGAATGGAGTGGATTTTAATGACTGGCCTTTATTTATGTTGCAGTTAAAGCACTGATAGATCAAGAAGTAAAAAATGGAATTCCTTCTAATAGAATTATTCTGGGAGGCTTTTCTCAGGTAAAGTATTGCTGGAAAGAACCATTGTCTTTTTTCTAGGGAAGTAACCTAGCTTTATTAACGTCAGAAACCCAGCCACTTAAATTGAAATCAGCTGATGTTAAATGCCTCTAAAATTTTAAGGGGTCAATTTTCCTTTGCTTTAACAAATGAAGTTTTTTTTTGTTTTATGCAAATAATTACTGTTCACTGGAAAATGAACATACATGTGTAAAAATGTACTAAAAGAAATAGCCTGTTTAAAATCTTTATGCACATAACCTACATAGCTTTGCTTGAAAATTTTGGTCATATTTTTAATTGAATTAGGTAGATATTTGGTGGTCTAGATTTATTTGGGAAATCTTTTCCTTTACACTTGTAAGGCATCTGTGGTAGGTAGGTTAGTTGATTAATTGGTCCATACATCAACTTCCTCAGTCTACATGCAAATTAATTAAATATTAAAGTAGTGATAACATTGTTGTGATAAAATTATTGCAGTGATAAAATGTTGTGAGGAATAGTCTTTGGTTTTGGGGTTTTTTTTGGACAACTGCTAGTTACAGTAAATTTGCTGGCTTACTTCAGAATTGACCACATGGACTTGGAAGGGAGGAGAAAAAGCAAAAAAAATGTTGTACATAAATACTGGATTTAGTTGTTGGCTCTAAAGAAGAATTAGATTGCAGTAGGAAAAGACTTTTAAAGGAGAAATCAGGGATTTTGAAGCAAACATTAAAAAGAACTTTTCTGTCATTATTCTAACAATACTTATATCTCTTTATTTTAGGGAGGTGCTTTATCACTGTATACAGCTCTTACAACACATCAGAAATTAGCAGGTGTCGTAGCCCTCAGCTGTTGGCTTCCTCTACGGGCTTCTTTTCCTCAGGTATTTGTTTCTTTCCTGAGATGATTTGCACTTGGGGAATGAGTATCTCTGAAGATTGAATCTTGTGCAAGAATTAGTGGTCATCATTATTACCAGATGATGACTGTTTTTTGATAATTTGGAAGTTTTTAAAAAGGGGCATTGAAATTTTAGATTTTGTTAAGTAAGGAAAATGAAGAAACACTCAGTTGCTGTTTTTGCTTAAAATGGCACTACTAGAAAATTTAAAGGATATAACAAATTGTCCTTGAAGGTTAATTTTTATTCGCCATTTGTTCTCTCTGCAAGGCACAATCTTATTAAAGACTGGGTGTTTGAGCAAAGTTTCAGTTTTTTTACTTGGCCAGAAATTATGACTTTCTGTTGCAAAACTTTTTGCCAAAATTTTATTTGCAGGTCTTTGAGCTTAATGTGTTATCAGGTACCAAGCTTACTTACAAGCTGCTTGCAGACTATACATTGTACTATTTCTCCTCAGAATTCAATTTGCTTGTCATGCCACAGGGTATAGTGCCATGGGGTCATTTTATTCCAAAGGTGTTAACCTTATCTCTACTTAGCATCTCTTTCTTCTCTTCTCCTGTCATTCCACCCTTCCAAGGGCCCTATCAGTGGTGTCAACAAGGATATTGCTGTTCTTCAGTGCCACGGGGACTGTGACCCCCTGGTTCCTGTAATGTTTGGGTCCCTCACTGTTGAGAAGCTGAAGACTATGATAAATCCAGCCAATGTAACCTTCAAGACTTACTCTGGCATGATGCATAGTTCATCTCTTGAGGTAATTTTCTAAATGCCCCCTGTTTTAGCTGGGTATAGTTAATTCTTTTTCCCTCAAAACTAATATTTATAGGCCTTTTGTTGGGGGGGGTAGTTTTTGTTTGTTCAGTGTTTTGGTTTTGTTTCTATTTTTTTTTTTTAATTAATAAGTGCTTCATGCTACTTGTTTTGATGAGTTATTGAATTCTGGGCTAAAAAAGCATCCAAAGCAAAAATGTATATGACTAGTGCAAACTTCCTCATAAGACTGTATTTTGGGGACTAGGCAACTTGGTCTATAAAATGCTCTTCATCCCAATTTTTTATTATTTGCCTAGTTAAAAAAAACCCAAACAACTGATTAGAATTAAAAGACAAATTCTCATAGCATAAATCCAAGATGGTGTTTTGGAGAGAAGAATCCTGGTAGTTCTGTGGAGGGAGACATCGAAGGAGTAGGGAGGGAGGGAGGGAGGTGTGACACTATGGAAGAGGCAGCCTCAGAACCTGCATTTATGGTTCTGGCTGAGCAGAGAGCTGAGCTGATGTAATAACTTCCTGCTGCCAGAAAGGGGTGGACTCCCTCTGCTCCTGACCTTGTAGCCTTCACTTCCTCCTTGTACCGGCTCTGGGGCAGATCAGAAACTTCCTTGAATCATTTGAATTTGCTAAATTGGCAAAAACTGCAGCCTTCAGTGTTTGCAGCTGTAGGGAGCTGGAGCATCAGAACTCACACAAAGTAAGTGATGGGAGCAAGAACTCAAAGAGGAGAGGAAGAACAGATTTGCCATTTGTCAGCAGCAGTAACATTGTTAATTTAGATTGTTACATCTTGTGGGAACTGTAACTTTGAAAAACCTCTTTGTAACATTTACAGAGTAGAATTGCATTTAGCCTGTAGTATTGCTGAGCTGTTACACAAATAGATAGTGATGTGTTCTTTCTTACAGCAGTGACTTAATTAAAAAAAAGATTACCATGGATTAGTTTCTCAGTCTTGTTTGCTGTATTTCTTTTCCTTGAGGAAGGAAGCATGCTGAAAATGAAACTGAATGGTTAGGAGGAGGAATTGCTGGCTTTTCATGCTGCTGCTAACTTGTAAAAGTTTAAAGTATACAGGAAGCTGTGGCCTTAGCTATGCAGTCAGCCTGGTGCTATCAAGATGACTTTATATGTAGCTTTCCTGTTCAGCTTCAGAGGGAGAGAAAAAGTAGTCTTTGCTTTTTTCTTGTGTTTTAGCCGCTGCTGAGTGCATATCAGCACTGTGAAGTTATCAGCTTTGACTTGTGTGCAGAGTGGTAATTAAGTAACTGATTGCTCAATATTTCTAGCCCAGCTGCTCATTATAACTCAAATGTTGAAGCATGATTTAGTGTAGCTGATTACGTAGTAGTAGAGGACTTCAACTAATACATGTTTTTGTCTTTAAACAGGAGATGATGGATGTAAAACAGTTCATAGACAAACATCTACCTCCTGTAGACTGAACTGATCTGTGAGAAGCTTTCTATATAAATACACCAGCATCAACTGTGGTAGAGTGTTAAATCTTTTCATATGCCTGATAGGAAACATTATTTCTATACCTGCAGTGTTACTACTGTGTTGCAAATTTATACTTACAATGAAGATTAAATAATGCACATGTACAAGAAATGGTAATCTTTTTAGTATTTTTCACCCAGTGCTGGGAAGGATGTGAATGAGGGAACTAGATAACAATGACAGAATGTAACTGTTTTAAGATGTCTGATTATTTTTTACTTGATCGCAGAATTTCAAACTATTTGTACAAGTAATAAAAAACTAAATTGAAGTGAGCAACATAGATGTGACCAGTTTAGTTTTACTTGAAATGTGATTTGTTCTTAAAACTCATTGAAAACCTATGGCATTTCTTTTAGGTAATGAATGCATAAAGAACACTGCATAAAACACAGTGGGCATAAAATACAGAACATGTAACATAGTGGGCATATGATGGTAGAATAAATGCTACCAGGGATAAAGCTTAAGGATTATATGTTGATTGTTTAACAGATAAGGAGGGTTGTTCTATAATGGCTAGAAGTCAGCAAAGGTATTTCTTGTATTTAAACCACCTCAATTTTAGAATGTTCATGTAGATAAACACTGTGGAAATTCTAAAGGGACTCATTCCTTATTAGACTGTTGTTTGTCTTATTGTCTATTTTCTTTTAAACTCGTTGCAAATGTTGACTTGGAACAGAATTCTGAAAAAGTACATAGGATTAATTTGAGTTTCATTAAAAAAAATTCTTGTTTTCATACTGAATATTCATCTGATGCTTCAGCTATATTTTTTATTTGTTTATGTATTTCACATAAACAACTACAGAACATTGTTTTGATTTTTTTCCTCTGTGCTTTGGAGAAAATAACTGAAAATAGTGCAGCTACCTAGCTCTGTGTATTGTTGAATTCTCATTTGTAACACACACTTATTTGAATTATTTTTTGCTAGAAATATAAGTGCAATTGGGGTATAACTTAGCTAAACTTTAAAGTGATACTTTTAGATGATACCATATAATACCTTCTCTTATTACATGTTGAAATTTGATTTTTTTTTTCTGAATAGGAACAAAGCATTGTCTTTTAAAATCTATCCTTCTACATTTTCCCAGATCAGTATAGCCTAAACATATGAATATCCTGGGGAAAAAAAGAGTAAATTTACAAGATACAGAATGTTTCTTCTTTCAGAACCTTAAAATTGTAAGGTTTGCAGGGGTTGATGCACACTCAATAGCTTTTTTTCAGTTCAGAGCCATAATTTACTGCTGGGAGCAGCTGTTCTGTGGCATTCAGAGGCTGTCACCACACTAGGAATGTTTAAAACAATGCACTACACTTTTTACTGCATAATTTGCTGCATAACAATGTTCTAACCTGTAACATGATTTCAGTCAAAGAATATTTCTATTTTGGATATATCTGTCATGTCAGCACTGTGCTTCACACCTGAATTTAAGGTACTTTTCCTCTCCCAGGGTTCTCTTACAGTGCATGTGGATTTACATCAGCTATCTGCCAGTACAAATACATACGTGAGGAATTGCACCTTTGTATCTCTTCTCTAACATTGCTGCTGCCAGAGATCTGACCTGTTTACCTAATCTGAGTAACCAGTTTTCAGTGATTTTTTTTTTCAATGTTGCACTTCATTTTTAGGAAGCTGCTTCGTTTCTAATCCAGTTTCTCTGGATTATTAAACATCTCTTAATGTGTAAAATTGAAAAAGAGTTTTTTTCTTAAATGGTAATGAAACAGCTTTAGATATTCCATCTGTGTAGTTGAGGGCATTTTTATTAACTTTGAAGTTTAATTAGTAATTTCTCTCAGTCGCTCTCTTCTATAGATCTGCCAATTTGTCTTTCAGTTAATTTAGCTCACAGAAGAAACCATGATATTCTTACTGTAGTTGTGCCAAAGTTCTTTTGAGAAAACATTATGTCCTAGCTTGGAGTCATTCCCAAGCTGCATTAGCTGATTTTGCAATTCTACTAAATTGCAGTCTTGGTAAGCAAACTATATGTTATTTCTCCTTGTTTTTAGATTTCTTTTCATTCCCCTGTTGTCTAAATAATTTCCTGAGCATTGGTGTATTTCCAAAGTTCTTGCATAAGATTCTAATTTTTCCTTCATTATTTTCATGTTCTGTTTGTCGATTTGTTGGTAACTGTTCATCTGTCTTAACTTCTAATTGACTATGCACTCATTTCACATATTTTTCCTTCTGCAAGAATTAGTTTTAAAAAGTAATTCTAAAATGTTAAAATGAGATCTGCCCTAGCTTCCTTCTGTGTTAGCTCCATGACACTTTCTTCAAGTTGGTGAACTGTGTTTACAGTGTGTGGTCACATTCTAGTACATAGACACTCTAATCCAAGCCAGCTTCAGCTGTCACATGGTGCTTTCAGATGTTTTTCTAGAAATGCTTTTTATGTGTTAACTTTGTTCAAACATTCAGCTATCATAACAAGACTCTTTCTTGTATCATTGCTTTGCTGCTTGCTATATCTACAAAGAGCTGTGTTACCAAAGTCAGTAAAAGTAAATTTTTGACTTTGAATTTCTGTATTCTAGGAAGAATACTCCTCTTTTAATTTTTTTTTTATTCAGGAGTATATGTTTATATTGTAATTGGGAGTTTTTAAAGACCCCAGAAGCTAGAGGAAACTTCAGGTCTGTGTGTCCTGCCATGTTACACTTGTACACATTGAGCTCCTGTCTTTTGTAATTTCCCAGCTGGTTTGAAAGCTCAGTGTATGATCTTGCAGCTGAACATCTTCACTACCTGAAGTGATTTGATGCTGGGATTGTTGTTATAATGCATGTGTTTGAGGCTGAATAATAGCTCACTCTGATGGGGGAGTTTTCATAGTATCTATTAGAATGGAGAAGCTGGACTGTCAATGTTCTAAATATGAATGTCTTATCCTCTTAAACTACAATTTGAAACTTTCCAATAATGTCTATTCTTTGTAATGTTAGACTTTCCACCTAAGGAGATGATGTCTATCAAACCTGTGAAAGCATTGATAAGAAAATACCTTGCTTGCAGATCTGTCTGTTTCAATGGGTATCTAACTCCTTAATGTGTTCTTCATTTCAAAATGGTACTTAAATTGGACTGCTGTTTTGTGCTGTCAGAAGTCTGACTTCTTGTTGGAATATATTGCCCACTTTTGAATAAACATGTTGAATTGCATATTATAAGCCAAATTTTCCAGCTATTCTTGAGGTAAAACTTTACTGGGGTCTGTACTGTGTATGATTTGGTCTCTTTGTCCTATCTTGTATAATTACAACACAGTAGATTGGTAAAAGTACTGTACACTGTAACTGGTATTGGAACTGTTAATTAAAACATGTTCTCTCTAATGGAGTATACTGCACTTCATTGATATCATTTGGATGCATCTTTTATGTAGAAGTCTTATTTGGGTTGATGGATGTGATGAGGGCAAACTGTAAGATGTTAATGAAGCCATATGTAAAAGGCCTGTCTCTTAAATTTTATAAACAAATACTGAACACTTACTCCTTGTGTTAAGAAATATAAGCCATTTATATTTACTATAAACATCTAAAATGTAATTTATTTTACTAATTTTATTTATGATAAGAAATCTTAACTTTGGAAACTATTTCTGTACTAGGGAAAATGTAAAATTTTTAATCATTGTGAAATAAATTTCAATTGGTATTTGGGCAAGTACTAAAGATTTTTTCCATACTTACCTGAAGAAAGTTGAGCTTTTCCGTGCTGTGAAACAGGCACTCTAGAGGCTCCTTGAAAATGTATTGTGTGGTAGTGTATGCATACTATAATAGAGAAGAACAATGACTTGTAGTTACTGAAAAGAAAATCACTTACCAAGTTAGGTTTTGCTACTTTGTTGAAAGAATCCTAAGTATGATTGGAGGGTGGTTTTCAAATTCCGGGTTGATTTTATTTTAACTTGTTTTCTTGAAATTTGCAATAATTTTGAAAGATAAATTAAGTTATTTTCTAGTTAAGTTATTTTAGGACACTGAAGAGCCAAAGTCTTCTCACTCTGGATTGCTGCACCATTCTCTGGGTGTTCTGTGCTGCTGGAAAAGCTTTGAAGTTGATTAAGGTTTGGCATACACACCACTTCACAGATTTGTTAGAGATAATTTTCAGGTCAGGGGTTACATGCACTATTTAGTTTAATATTTGAGGGCAATCAGTGCTGTACAGGGCACTCTAGAGAAAAAGTGGGATTATCAGGGAAGAGAGGGAATGGAGTGTATGTGTGGTAAAGGCAGACTTCCCCCTTCAAGCAGCTTAAAGCAAATTAAAGGCCACTTGTCTCCACAGACTGCAATATCCAAAAGTCAGTCTGGAATACAATGAGGAATTTCATAAATGTATGGGAATGTGTGGTAGATGCAGTGCTCTATGTGAATAGGTTGTGGCAAATCAAGAGTCTAAGAATAGCTTGTAACAATAAAGATACAATATTACACAGAGCAATCTGCCAGTTTATATTTTTTGAAAAACATTTTGAGTAATGTTCAGTTTCTATTTACTTTCAGCCCTGGCATCCCTGATAAGGTAATTGTGAAGAGAAAAATTGCCTAAAACTAGCATAGTAAAAACCCCAAAGCAATACAATGTAGTGTATTCAACTTTATCAAATATAGAATGAGAGCAGTGGTGTAAGTGAAGAACGTGACTCGAGAAGTTTTCAGAATGTCTGTTGGTTAAATTGGGAATGTGATTCTTTGAAGATTAATAGCTGTAGAACAGATTCCTCCTTCCTGCCCCCCGCTTTTTTTTCTTCCTTTTCATTGCTTGCCACTCTCATTTTACCACATTTGCCTTTGGGATAACAGATTTTATTAATTCTCTTTGAGTTGAACAGGTACCTTTGATGTAGTTGATTAAAGTTGATTTAAACAAAGTACTTGTATAATTTAATGGACGTCCACAAAGTGAACCAGTAGATAATGTTTTTCCTTTAGGACCAATTACTAGAAAAGAGCAACCCATTGCCTCCTTTTTTATCTGCAAAACTAGTAAAACTTCCAGCCAGTTTGCAGAGGTGTAGTGAACTTGCTTCAGGCATCTAAGTGGGAGGTTTAGCTTGTGCTTGTGAGGAGAAAATAGACTTCCCTCATCTAAGGTTTGTTTTAAAGAGCTACTTCTCTGCATTAACAGATGGAGCAGATGGAGTCTGAATGTTCCTTGGTTGTGAATACAAGCAAACTCTTAAAGTAGTTTGTGCTTGAAATAATTTGCTAGCTGTGTTGTAGTATTTGAAATTATCAGAGGGGATCTTTAAAAGGCTTAAATATTTTAAGTCTATATTGAAAAAATAGATTAAGTATTTCACAGAATAAATAGAGAAGTCTAACAAACTTAAAAACTCTAGAAACTAAAATATAAATAAAAAACCCCAAAACATTAGCTTATTTTTTTAATATTTGAATGCCTACCATTACTGCTTCTCAGTTGAAAAAAGTGAAGACATTTTGAAAATGTAAATAACATTTTGAAAAAATTAAATTAAGAAAAACCCAACCCATCTGTTGTATAGCTATAGAACAACTAATACATATGTTTATTGCTATTTCAGAAGTTTTGAACAAAATCTTGTTATGAGAAATTGGAACTTCCATTTGCTATAGCTCCCCTTATGTGTCTGTGATTGGACTTATCTCCCTTTCTTCTGCAAAGGCTGGTGCCGCTTGGCTGATTCAGACCAGCTGAGATTTTGTTTTGGAAGATCTAGGACATTGCACTCAGGGCTCAGATAAAGAGGAGATAGTTAATAGCCATAACATGGTTACATAAAAACTTTTGCAGGGCTGTGAATGTTGTATTTTGCACAGTTGTGTTACTACCAGATTAGAGGAGCTTTTCCCACACAGAATATCAGTCCTGAAAATGTAGGATTTTAAGTGCCTTGATAGCAGTTCAGAGATTCTTTACTTCAAATTTTGTAGTAGTGAATGTGCTACTGTGTTGCCTCTCCTGCCCAAATTTCTGAAGATGCTGTCTCATATCCAATGAGACTAGTCAGTAAAAATTGACATTATTTCATAAGTGCACTATTTTAGGAAGAGTCATCTCTGCCTGCTAAGTCTTAGTATTGCAGAAGGCCCCATGATCCAGCAAATAAGAATTGGACACAGGCTTTCTACATGAGCAGTGTGTGCAAAACACTTTAGAAAATGTTGCAAGAGAATGGTGAGGATGTGCCATAACAGGTAAGGTTATATAAGGTAACATAACTGCAGTGGAATGAACAGTGTGTTATTTCTTCTGTCTAATGTGTTAATTTAGGAGAATGATGCTAAAGAGAAAGGAAAAGGTCAGGTTGTTTTTCCCCCTCCTACTCTTCTTTGGACTTGGAGTGACATGTTATAGAAGAGATTGGTGCTGTACAAAGCTGCTTGGTTTAGAACCAGCTAAAAGAGAACAAGCATGAGGAGTGCTGAGAGTTCCTTTTCAATGAAGACTTCAATAAAGACTTCAATAAAGACTCCACCCAGGGTGGTGGAGCAGCTGATGTAAAGAATTTGGTTAGTACAGGTTCAGTTAATTGATATTGTTCTGGTATTGTAGCATACAATATAAATAGTGTGAGCTGTATTATGCTGTCTTTTAATGCATCTACTTGCAAAAAATAAAAAGGGTGTTCATTGCCATCTGATTATTCTTTGATTTCCCTACTGAAATATTTCTCTGATGCTACTTTTTAAAGATTAGATGTTAAATAAGTATGATGTGCTTTGCCTTTTATAAGTGCTCTCATGAGATTTAATTTATAATTGTCAGTTTCTCAGCTGATACATTTTGGATGTTAATAGATTTCATCTGCATTTTGAACTCTTTCCATGCATTTCCAGTGAAGTAGGTGTTGAACTGTATTTTTAAATGAAATTTTAGAAAAGTCTGGATGGCTTTATTCCAGAGTTTAAATATATTTAAACTAACCAAAGTGACTGATTTGAGATTTCTGGTTTTGTGATTGTTTTGTCCCTGACCTAACTTGCACCTACTGTAGAACATGTACAAGCATGTTGATCCTGTAGTGTAGCAATAGCTCTGTGCTGCCAACACCCTGTGTGTTGTTTTTATCATTTGTGTGATTGTGGGGAACAATGATGCTAAACTTCATTTGAGCTTACCATCAGGTTAAATACCAGTGTTTGATTATTACTGGTATTGGATAACTAAATCTAGACAAAATGGAATTAAATCTGAAATGGCACATTCCCTTAAGTGTTGTGAGAAGCTGCATTATTTTATTTTTGCCTTCCCAAAGTCTGCTCTTGAATGAAAAGGTATTATTTTCCTTAAAAAATATTTTCTTTGTTCTTGTGGGGTTTTTTTACCCCCTGTTGGTCAGAATAAACAAAAAAGCAGCAAAGTTTCTGTATGCTTGTCCAGTTTATGGCCCAGATCTTACCTGGGGAAAGATCCTGTGTAGGTCCCAAATAATATCAACTGCTTCTAATATGTGCAGGCCTTAGAGTTGACCATTGTGTCCATTGAGGAGGATGTAGAAGTGCCCAAAACCAACCTGTCTCTATTTGGCTTCAAAACACAGGACAGTCTTGCTACCCAGTGCATGGCAGACAAGTGTGTTGATGGTTCTTGCCATAATGACTTCCTTGAGTGCTGTTGGAGGAACAGGTCTGCCTTGCCCGTTCTCCAAAATCTCCATATTTTACAGCCCTTGGTTCACAACTGGGGCATCCACAGCATTTGAATGCTTATTAATAATGGATTTGAGTGGCTGTGTAAGCACCTTCCTGGATCTTAGGAAGGGATAATCTTCCTGTAACCTTCAGATGTGCCTACTGTTGCTGTGAAGTAAACACTCCTGTTTTACAGCAAAAATGGTTTCATGATGCTGTTCACAATCAAAAGTCACAGTAATAAGGCATCTAGCTCAGCTGATGAACAGAATTCCATTAGTAATGATGTTTAATATTTATATGTCAAACTTTATAAATGTGGTATGTCCCACTGGAACACACTTAAGATTTGAACTAGATCTAAGACTTAGAAGCAGGGTAGCACCTCACAGTGTGATGCTTGGCCAATGCCAAAGTTTATTTCCAGCTCTGTTGTACTGCCTCAGAACACGTGTCTTCCAAACTTCATTGTGAAGCTGCAATTTGAAACCCTCACTCCATTTTATATAAAGATTACTATTAAAAAGATGTATGTATAAAAACCTTTTCTGGCAGAGGGGACAGGGGTATTTCCCCATCCCTTTGAGCTAGTGAAAATCAAGTGTCGGCAGTAATTTTGAGGCTCCTGCCAGGTCAGAGGGAGGGGATTCCGGGCGGCGTGGTTCGCACTGTGCCAGCAGGTACGGACAGGGACAGCGTCAGCAGCATTCCTGGGAGATGGAGAGGGTGGGAGGGAGGGTCACGGAATGCCAGACAATCCTGATTTGGAAAGGATCCACTAGGATCGTGGAGTCCCACTTCTGGCCCCGCACAGGATACCGAAGAATGACACCAGGAGCCTGAAGAGCGTTGTCCAAACGCTTCTAGGACTCGGTCACTCTTGGTGCAGTGCCCAGGGAAGGCTGTCAGAGGTCAGAAATCCCACTGCAGTGCCCATGGAGGGCTGTCTGAGGTCGGAAATCCCACTGCAGTGCCCAGGGAGGGCTGTCTGAGGACAGAAATCCCACTGCAGTGCCCATGGAAGGCTGTCTGAGGACAGAAATCCCACTGCAGTGCCCAGGGAAGGCTGTCTGAGGACAGAAATCCCACTGCAGTGCCCATGGAGGGCTGTCAGAGGACAGAAATCCCACTGCAGTGCCCATGGAGGGCTGTGAGGTTAGAAATCCCACTGCAGTGCCCAGGGAAGGCTGTCTGAGGACAGAAATCCCACTGCAGTGCCCATGGAAGGCTGTCTGAGGTCGGAAATCCCACTGCAGTGCCCATGGAGGGCTGTCTGAGGACAGAAATCCCACTGCAGTGCCCATGGAGGGCTGTCTGAGGACAGAAATCCCACTGCAGTGCCCATGGAGGGCTGTCTGAGGACAGAAATCCCACTGCAGTGCCCATGGAGGGCTGTCAGGTCGGAAATCCCACTGCAGTGCCCATGGAGGGCTGTCTGAGGTCAGAAATCCCACTGTACTTTCGCCGGCCTTGGGCTCTTTCGGGGAGCGCGGCGCGGCCGCGGCCCCGCCCCTGCTCTCGGCGAGCGGCAGCGCTGCCTGCCGCCTCCCGCGGCCGGCGCTCGACGCGCGCTGCCTGGCGCCGCCCGGGCCGCCGCCGCCATGGCCACGGAGGACGAGATCATCCGCATCGCCAAGAAGATGGACAAGATGGTGCAGAAGAAGAACGCGGTGAGCGCCGGGACGGGACGGGGCGGGAGGCGGATCGGCGGCGGTGCCGCGGGCCCCGGCGCGGCCCCGGCCGGCCCGGCGCTCCGTGCTTGCCGCGGGCGCGGGGCCTGTCCCTTCCCGCCGCCGCGCTTCCCCGCGCTGCCCGGCGGCCGCGGCGCTTCCCTCGCCGCCCCGCGGGGCCGCGGCGCCTCCCCGGCCCCGCCAGAGCCGGGGGCACGGCGGCCGGCTCTGCTCCCCGCGGGGCGGCCCCGCCGCCCTCGCTGCAGCGCCTTGGGCCGCCGGGAGGTTCCCGCCCGGGCAGCGGCCCTGGCTGGGAGCGCCCTCCGCTTCCTGCTCGCTGGAAGCGCGGTGCTGGCCCTGGCGGGGAAAGAAAGGCTGTCACCCCAGGAGAACGCCGGCGGACATGGCCCCTGTACATGCGCTGCTGTCGTTTTTGGGTGTGAAAGGTGGAGTTTTAGGTGGGATGTAAAAAATAAGATATGAGTGAAGAGCCCGAACCCAGCTGCGGCAGGGGCAGAGTTGAGTGGGCAAACTTCACAAACAGATGAGGAATGTGAGCCTTTTTTCTTCTTCTTCTTTTTTCTTTAACCTGCAACATTTCTAATTGTGTTCCTTAATCTGGAGAATAACTGGTGCCTTAGAACGGAGGACGAATATAGTTAGGCAGGATTCGATTGGCTTAGCTCAAGTGTTATTATCATGTATGCCCTTCATAAAGAACTCAGGTAACATATGGTCTTTATACGGTGCCTGCAAACACATCAGAGTAAGTAAAATCAGAGTGTAGAGCAACAACCAGATAACTGATCATGGTTATACATAAAATAGCATGCAAGTAAGTTGTCAACTCTGTTTACTGTTTCTTGATCGGGTGGGCACATTGTTATTCACTGGAAATTTGTGCTTGTACACGTGATTGTTGTTCTCCCTGCAAGGTACTATTATATACATAAAGTTAAGGGGTTTTTTTCTGTATGTTATGATAGAGCATGAAAAACTTAGTAACAGTTCAGAACTCAACACTGTGCAATTCCCCTTTATAGAAGTAGTTTTGTTATTGCTTAATACTGGAGAGTATAAAGAGCATTATTAATAATATTTGCATATTTGTAGAAATACTGACTGTATTAGACCACGGAGATTTGTTTAGTTCAGAATACAAACAAATTCATTGTCAGTGCACTCAAGCCATGCTTCAATCCCTAAGGTTCCATAATATGGCGTGGTTTAGCTCTGATATATTTCAGCTCTCAAATGATACATTGTGGCAGCAAGACCCTTGTCTAGAGGAAAGAATATTTTATAACTGGCATTTATTAATTCCATTCTTTTTCCCTCTTTGTTTTTATTTCTATTCTCCATGCATTTAAGCACAAAAGCATTTGCTGTCTCACTTTCTCTAAAACTGAAGTAGTGGCTCTTTCCTACAAGGTGTTGAAAGGGTGAATACTTACTGACTGAAATGCTTAAATAACACAGTCATGAGACTGATAAGGGGCAGCCAACTCCATTTTATTTGTAAAACTTCTGATAACAGAAAGAAAATGACAGCTCGCAGGTAGCATGAGAATAGCTGTTGATTCTGGGGAGTAGCGTACCAGGGATGCTGCAGGGACTACAGGGTGTTTCTCTGTGATCTGAGAGGCTTAGGAGTTTGGATGAAATTCCTAACAGCAGCTGGGAACATGTATTCACACTCTAGCATGTGTAACACAATGAATTCCAGAGCTCTGGGGAGCGCTGCGGTGACTTCCCAGGGGTCAGCGTCCCGGGGACGTGGCTGAGCACGGGCACAGCTGGGCCGGGCTGTGCCTGGCTGGAGCCGGAGCTGCACCTTCGTGTTCGCCTCTGTCCCGGCACTGAGAGCGAGGAGTGAGAGCGTGGGGGCACCAGAGGCGTCGGGCTTTTGTTGGAACAGAGCTCCTTCAGTCAGGCTCCTTGCTGCACACAAGCGGCTCCTTTGTTAGGCTGATGTTTTCTCGATGAGCTGCCACTGTGGCCGAGAGTGGAGATCTGACAGTTTGTCCAAAGCACATGTGTGTAGCATGATAAAAACCCTTAGCGGCATCAAAGGAGAGGATGTACTTTAGTGTTCAAACCATCTCCGTGTTGTTGTTACTAAGTCTTTGTCATTAACAAGGTATTTCTTTATTGCACAAAGTGATTTCCTGCCTAATTCTGCCCTGCAGTTAAATGCTAACTTTAGCAAAATTATTAAGGTAATCTCTATGAAGAGGTACTTTATTGTCTCACAAAAATGAAGAATTGATACATGCATTCTTACACAAGTACCCACTGAATAATGGTGCTCTTGACAACCTCTTGTGTTCCTTCCTCCATTTATACTCATCAAGAACAGGTATTTGGTCTGTGTCTTTGAATGAGAATGGTTTGATGAGACACATTAATAATATAAGAAAGGAAAAAAAGCTTTGATACTTGCTCTCTCTGAAGCTGTCAAGAGTCAGATGACAAGAAATGTTTGATCTCTCATACAAAAGGTGACTCTGGCTTGTGGCAAAGCACTCTGTGACATGTCTTGATGAGTTAAAAGGGCAGGCCATGCAGACACTCTTTCTGAGTCAGACTCTTGGTGATTTGCCTTCACTAAGGATTTAATTGTAGGTGTGCAGATTTCATAACTATTTTAGTGAAATGATATATGCAGTTCTTTTGTTTTGAAGGAGGAGATAATCTGATTTAGTATTTAATGCACTGTGCCATATGCATTTCTGCTGTTGCTTCAAATTGAAATAGATTCCTTCAGAATATGGTTGGATTAAAACCTGTAGTGCCTTCCTTTTAGCTTCTGTTGTATCTAAGTACACCTCTCTTTCATTAAGCTGCTGTAATGAATAGGTGTGAAAAATAAGGCTGCACCCATG
Source organism: Passer domesticus (assembly GCF_036417665.1). Taxonomy (NCBI): domain Eukaryota; kingdom Metazoa; phylum Chordata; class Aves; order Passeriformes; family Passeridae; genus Passer; species Passer domesticus. The sequence goes on along the minus strand of NC_087474.1, from coordinate 122,049,237 downwards.
GATAAAAAAAAAAAAAATCAAGAATGCTTGAGTAAATTTAGAGAAGAAAATAAAATTGTCTGTGTTATTAAATGTATACTCCTTTAAGTAGAATGAAATTATAACTGGATAGCTCTGCTGTCTTCAAAAATGTACGTCATTTTCTATTGCCTGAAGCTCAGCTTTTAAAATATGAATATAGAATATTGTTCTGTGCTGTTGTGGTCTGACCAACTGAAAGCTGAGAGGAGTAATCTACTGGGTCTGTATGAAGCTGACTTCTGTTGAGTGACAAGGTTTATTGAAAGCCAGCCAGCTTAGGAGAATGGGACATTGCCTTCCATTCTCTATAAAATTATAGAAATGCCTTTAAAAGAAATTTGTAACAATGGTCTTAATGATCGGACGGGTTTTTTGAACACAGAAGTCCTACATTAGGAGAAAAGTAATTACAAGTTATGCTGTGCAACTTCCACAATAGTTCTGAGATACAGAGATCATTTGACTTTGTGCTAAGAATAGCGATTATGAAAAGCTGTTTAGTTGGTATGAGTTTAAAACCAATTTAAATTCAATTTTAAAGCATCTAATTTGTGGTGTACAGTATGATTGATTAGAGAAATGAAGGCTTAGAAAGGATTAGTGCATTATCAATTTTGGTAATTTGATGCAGAAACCAGCATAAAATGTAGATAACATCTGTTAACCTGTTGTTTGATTTGGTTTGGCTTTTTTGTTTGTGGGGGTTTTGGCAGTTTGTTTTTTTGTTTTGTTTTTGTTTTGTTGTTGTTCTTGGTTGTTTGTGCGATTTTTTGTGGGGTTTGTTTGTTTGTTTGCTTGGTTTTTTGTTTGTTTTCTGTTTCGTTTTTTTTTTAAAAATTGTTGCATGTCAACCTGCACGTCAATTTGCTACGTATCAAGTTGCTAGTATTGGAAAACATTTACTCTGGGAATAATAAATTTGTTTTCACATGTGCAGTTGGGAAGGAATATAACAGGCAAAGGAATTTTGACTAGGTTGTATTTCTAAGATGAGGAGAATGCTACTTTGCATTACAGTGTTACTTTCATGTTGAATTTGCAGCTGTGTTAATTTTAAAATTACATGCTGTGTACACTGTGCTAATAACTTAATTTGTTTGGAGATAAGTCTTATTGGATTATATTTTTTTAAATGGCACATGGAGTTCTGTCATGAGTTTTATTTTGGCTAAGAAAATTTTCTTGATTTTGTTTTGTAGCAGTGAAGATAATTAACTTGCTTTATTTGGATCTGTGTTTGCACAGAGGAAACCACACTTAGGGCTGTTGAGAGAAAGATATGGTTTAGTATGCCAACTCAATTTAGCACCTGAAAACATTGTGACATTTCTCAGTCTTGCATCATTGCTGCTAAAATTCTGTGGTTAAGACTGGATAAGTTTTGTGTAACACAAATAAAAGTTAAATAGAACTTTTGCTATCGTGGCAAAATAGTAAAATGTTAGCTTTAAATGTTAATTGAATTTATGTGAGGTGGGATTTGGTGAAATGTTTGGGTCTGGAGGTTTCTTTGGGTCAGAAGTGTTTGAAAAACAAAGGTTGTAGCCAACATTTGAAGGTATCCAAAGCTGAGGGTTTTTAGATGTGACACCAAAGTTCCGCTTCCATCTTTCTCAACCTCCTGATGGCTATTTTATTTTTAGTTGTTAAAGTGTAAGACTGCAATTGTAGCAGAATATTTTAAGTTTCCTTGCAGCAGGTGTTATAATAGAAGTTGATTAGGGAGAATTTGAAAAGCAAGCAAAATAAAATAGGCTGAGTTAAGAGGCAAGGAAAGAAAAGTGAATCAAAGTCCACAGATTTGCAGATGGAAATTTTGTGGGATTTATTTCCAAACCTCATGAATTTAAAAAAAAAAAAAGAAGAAAAAAAGAAAGGTAATGAACTAAGCCTGAGTGAACTGAATGGCCTCTTGGATGCACAGGCACTTGTTGCCTCCCTTCTGTTCATAGCTTCCAGGTCCAGCACCACGTGCACTTGAATAACAGCCAAATCATCTCAGCCTTTGGGAGGTTTGTGTAGGCTGGTAGCCCACGTGCACAGTCAGAAGTGGATAGTGCAGAGCTTTGCTCAAGCAGAGTTGGTAAATCATCAAGACTGGAGAGGTTAAAGAGAATTACAGAGCTCACATTTATCCAAAGTTTTTTAAAGTAAGACCCAAATTGCTAAGGAATGAATTGTTAAAGTAGCTGAGTGTAGACTTTGTTAACATCTAATAGTTCAGTCTCTGAACTTGAATCATCTATCTAGAAAGCTGCTTACACAGAATTAGTTAGTACCTTTCCTAACAGTCTTAGCAGGGGAAAAATAAAAACCAGCGACGTGTGGCTTTACCACATCACCACAAATACAGTTAAGAATGCTGTCTGTGTATGTTTGATATGTATATATATATGTGCATTATTGATGGACTGTGCAGAGCTTCTCAACTCAAGTTCTTGTCCTAAAACTGATGTGTTTTTTCTGAACTGAAAATTGCTGCTGTTGTGTGGATTGTTTCTGATGCTGTTAAGCGAAGCACCCTTGAAGATGTGTGTTGGCTAGGTAGTAACAGACAGAATGCTTTTACTGTCATTTGAGTTACATGGGGTAAAACTCCCCTAGTCTTTGAGTGAATACTTTGATTTCCAAGTTAAGGCCTGTTAATGCTTAGAGTTTGTGAAGTGAAACATTCCTTGTTCTAGTTCTGTGGATAAATTGAGAACTGGTAGTTTGAACCCAGTATGTGACCCTGAGGGCAGATAAGATTATGTTGTTGATATTTTATTTGGAGTTCCTGATTGCTACTAAGTTGACTTTTTTATTTTCTTTCTTTTTTTTTAGGCTGGAGCTCTTGATTTGTTGAAGGAGCTTAAGAATATTCCCATGACCCTTGAGTTACTACAGGTATGATTTTGTTATTGTTGTTGTGTTGCAAATGTTAACTCCCTAATGAAGAAGGTGGAGCCAGCAGATTTGAATGAAGGTTACACTATTTAAATAGATTCCTAAGTCCAAAGTCCTTGGAAGCATCAGTTTTGTTATGTGGTAATCTAGTCTCACTTCACCTGTTTTAGCACACTTATCTTAAGTATTTTCTTCCAGTGGAAAACTCTTAAAGCTTACCTTTCTGATTAAATTGAGAGTTGTGAATTTTGTTGTGGACAAGGGAGAAGAGCTGCATACAAATTTACCAGATATAGAATCTTAAATTTTTACTCTAACACAAATGAGGTGTGTTTCCTTCCTCTTGAAGGAGAATGCATCTGATTATATCTGATACCATCTTTTCTTATGTAGTTTGTTCTGGTTTTGCCTTGTAGGTGAGGAGAAACATAGCTGATACCTCTTAGGCAAGTTGTATTTGACACACACTCCATGTCCCCTCTCCCTCACTCTGAGTAATGTATTTCTTAAGGAAATTATACTCCTCTTTTACTGTCCTGGGCTGGAAGTGATGGAGGGGTAAAATCTCTCCCATTTGCATGGATACTCTCACTAATGTTGCTTAGATTTACATCTTTAGCAATATTTCATATATTATTTGTAAATTCTTTCAAAAAATAAACTTGGTCAACTTTCCTTTCATGACAAGTTTCAGAGTTTGTCATGTAATTTATCAGTGAGAAACTTTTGTTCCAAACTAGCCAAATATTCCCTATCTGTGAAAATTTTAAAATTTCAGTTAAATCTGAGACCAATTAAGTAGCCACTTAAATTGGAGGAGACTGAAAAATATCTTTTTTCTGTGGGGCAATTAATGGTCACAGATAAAGAATTAGCTGTAAAGTTCAAATTTTAAAGGTGTCAGGAGTGATAAAATTTTTGATTCATGTGTTCTGTATACTTGCAGAATGTACTTAGTTATTATGAAGTTATTACTAATACTATTTCTGACAAAAAAATAGGATTTTTAAGGTGTCACTTTTATGCATGAATGCTTTTACAACTCTTATGCTTTGTCCCCTATGTTCAACCTTCTTCTTTAAAAAGAAAACAAACTCAAAACCCCCCAGAAAAAGTACCCCACACAAAATAAGAACAAAACCCAGAAAACCCCTCTGGTTAACCTGATTTTTTGAAGTTTCTTTGTGCAGGTCTTAATGCAAATGATATTTTGCATTAAGTATAATAGCATTATTTTGCCTTTGGAGTTAAAAATCTCTCTGCAAGGGCTCTGGAATTTCAAGTACTTTGGGATACTCTTGCACAGTGCATTGTCTGTACCTTAGTTAGGAAGCTTTTCATAAATATCCATTGCTGTATTCAAAACAGTTCTACTGCATAAGATTGCATTTAGCAACATATTTGGACTTTTTTTTTTTTCTTTGAGAGTTTGATAATATGTAAAGTCTGACATAAACTTTCTTTGTTGGCCTCCCAAATTTGCTTAAGCAATGGTGGACTCGGAGCAAGAGCTGAAATGTGAAAAAATTGTACTCATTGCTCTGGTGGTGGATCATTGGCGTGCCAGGGTCAGGAAGGGTGATGATCATGGGATAGTGGAAGCACTGTCTTCCTCTGTGCAGATCAAGACTTCTGACAAATGTGTTTGAATTGATGAAATGCAGAACAAAACTGAAAAGCATACTTCCTTACCCATTTTTTGAGGAGCTTTGAAAGCTTGCTACATTGAGAAAAGCTCTGCTAGCTCTGTTATTCCTGTGTAATAAGAGAAGTGATGATTTTTTGTGTAATACCACTGCTACCTCAGCCTGAAATTATGAGGTCCTCTGACTAGTTTCACAGGTATATGCAATAGGAAGGTGCATATTAGTAGTCTGGACTTGTGCTGGTGTCTTTTGTCTTTCTTGCCGCATTTATTTTCACAGAAAGGTGAAGTGATTACAGGCAATAATACCACTGTGTTACATCTGATGAGCTTTATGTAAGCAAGCTGATCCTTTCTCAGCTAGGCAGGGAGCCAGTAGGCTTCCTCACACAATTTATCCAGTGGTCTGACTTGCAAATCTGTTTAGCAGCTTCAGAGCATTAAAGGCATCATGTGCCTGGTGCTAATTGTAGTTAGTGCACAGCTAAACAGTGAGTGACACAGTCAGGCTGTATTTTCACAAACAGGTTTTACAGGAAATGACACACACATGTGCAGAACTAGGCTGTGATGTACAGCCCTTGTTAATGACTTCAGGGCAGTTCACTGGTAAGACCTAGAAACCCAGAGGTGGTTATTCTTCAGTGGTTGGTTTGGCTCTGCTTTGCCATTGGGAGTGTTCACCAATTCTCTGTCCTCATGCACTTACAGTTTAAAGTTGGAAGCAGGTCTGCTTGCTTCGGTGGTTGCTCTCCTTCCCCAGCTGTGTTCCTTACATTTTTGCATTTGTTCTGGTTAGAGCACACCTGCTGCCACGGTGTGCTCTGCTTTGTGTTCAGTCATAGGTTACTTGTGCTCACTACTGCTCACACCACACCTACTGAGGGCTGCTGGCCAAAGCTTCAGTGCTTCAGCGTGAAAAAAGCTGTCTTATGCTGTCTTTGACTGTCTTTACTCTGAAAGCAGATGTAAAGTGCTCTAGAATTTAAAGTGAGAAAGAATGAAAATACTGGAGTTTTTCATTTAACTATGGCAGTCACAAGAACAGCTCTACAGAGAGGACGACTAAGGAAATTTCAAATTCTGTCAGCTGTATTGTCACTAAAACACGGTAATGAGAATATAACGCTGATCTTTTGTGACTATCTGTGCCAGTTAGAAGGCAGATAAATTAGTAAGTCATTAGTCCCTCTCGTCAGGTAGACCTGATCCAGTGCTCTGTAAAAGCAAGGAAATGAGGTTTTTTTATGTACTGCTTTAAGAAAACTGGCAGTTCAGAAAGTTCCCATAGACTGTCTCTCTAGTGTGATCAGAAGAAGAAATTTTTCTGGTTAGTTTTGAATTTTACTTGTGTTTTTGGATTTTACTTAGTTAAGTAAGTCTGTAAGTTTGTGTGTTTTCCCTTCGCTGATGAGCATAAGCTGCCAATGTGCCCAGCTATTAATGGAGGGTTGGGTTTTTTGGTAGATACATTTTTCGCATCCAGATGTGGTATTTTATGGATTTTCAAGGATGTCTTATTTTTTTACTGTCTGAACATATTGTTGAGATTAAAGTGTTCAAAATATCAAGGGAAATGGCCAATACCATTAATGTGGGTGAGCAGAGTCCATCTTGGAACATTTTAGTTACAGGTGAGTAACCATCTGTTTTCTTTAATTCAAAATGCATGTTTAGAGCTGATGCTCAGGCCTGAGGTTATTTAATATGTTTCCTTGGCTAAAATAGCTATGGATTATTTCAGTATATTTCCAGTCATTTAGCACATCCATGGTACCTCAGAAAGTGTTGTTTGGGTTGTAAGAAGTAATTTGCAGGAACATTTTAATTTCCAATTAAATCTTGTGAGCCACAAAGATTTAAATTTTCCTTTCAAGAAGAAGGAAGTTTATGATGATCTATTGCAAAAGTAAGTAGAGTAATTTATATTTAGTGAGTTCTGTAAATGGTATTGCAACAAAACTGAGCATCTTGATAGCAAATAAAAAAAATTAGTCATCAGTCAGAATACAAAAAGATAATAAAATCCTTATTTATATTGTTAAATGCTTTTCTCCTCTTGTGAAGCTAAAAGGGTGGAAATTTTCTCCTTGTTACATGTACACATTAGCCATAAATCTTCTAAAATGTTACTGTTGAACTATATTTATGTCATCATCATCATCTGAGTCTTGAAAGGCGTGAATTGTAACTTACTCTCATATTCACTCTGTAGGTGGCAGTAGTGGCAAAGGCTTAAAGCTTGTCACTGTCTTAGCCTTTTCAGAAAGATAGGATAACTCATTCTTTAAAATCCTAAACACAGAGAGTACTGCTTCTGTCTTAAGTCAGAACCCTCTGTGCTAATGATTCTAAAGAATCTCAGTATCGCCAAAATTTTTAGTTACCTAAAACATGCTTGCTCCCAGCTGGGTATTACAGCTTTTTCCACAGCCACTAAATGGGAATTCTAAGAGTATGATGTCAATGAAGAAGTCAGCAAGCCTCTTATTGTGCTGAAATATAAATACAATCCTTAACCCTTGTGCCCACCATCACTGCCCACCCCTCCCCAAATTTTTGTGAAGACAGTTGGTAATACTGTTGTATTTCTTTTTAAAATGTCCATGTTGTTAAAATAATTTTTAAAGGCTTGCAGTGTTTTGTCCCGAGAATCACAAGAAAAAAGGAAACAAACCCACCACAAAAGAAAAAAAGATACTGTAAAAACTCACGTCAAAGTACAAATGTATATATGTTTATTTGTTAAATTGTCTTCGTGTCACTTGTGATAATGTATTTTTCTGTTCCTTTTGCAGTCTACCAGAATTGGAATGTCAGTGAATGCAATACGCAAGCAAAGCACAGATGAAGAGGTTACATCTTTAGCAAAATCTCTTATCAAGTCTTGGAAGAAGCTGTTAGGTATGGCAACAGAAACATCCCTGCTCTTGCATGTTTTAACTCTGTGTAGCCGTGGTGCTCATCATTGGCACTACCATGCTTGAGACATATTTGTGCTTTTGTGTGAATGTTGAAGCTTCCTGTGCTGGTATAATTGTTTTTTTACTCTTTGACTGTCACCAGGCCATTACTGTGAGAGTGTGTGCAGAGAAACAGTTAAAGTATTTTATTGGGGCTGGCAGGCAGCAGGAAATCAGCTTCTGTGATGTGATTCATTTCTGAAGTCTCATTGCCTGCAGTTGAGCTGGAGTGACTTTACTGCAGCTCTAAGCACTAACAAACTTCTTGACTATTTTCTTTGTCAAATATAACAAGTACTCTGAAGAACTGGTGCAGAGTCTCATGTGAGAGTGTGGAGGCTTTGATGTTTGGTTATGAAGAGAAAAAACCATTAAAGATGTTAAAATCTTAGATGTTAGAACTTACAGTTAATGAGAAACAGAGCTGCACTTTCTAAAACTAAAACCTTCACAATTTTAAACAGCTTACTAATTACAACTTAATACTTTTTGTTTAATATCCCTTAAAGCAATTAATAAGCTTAAAAGCTTTCTGTTAGGGTTTTATTCAAGGGTATTTGGTAGTACTTAATATATCTGAAAACACATAAATCTCAGAATATGTCCAGAAATTTTTGTTCATACACTGTGGTGCACTCTGTTTTGTTTCTTTGTATGTAAGCTTAGGTAAATTAAGATTTTTGAAGCTTAAAATTTTAGAAGAGAAAACAGTTTACGTAACAATTTAAATATTTACCATTCTGTCTGGAAAAATATGCCAAATACCAGGAGAGTGTAAGTCCCCTACCATTTGAACTCAGCCTCATTTTTATCAGTTGTGAAGTGTTTTATCAGATACTTTATTACTGTCTTGTAAATGATATAGAAAATACTCTGTAGAAATGGACAGTTTGTCAGAACCTTAAACTTTGATGCTCTAGTAAGAAACAGCAACCTCTACAGCAAACTTGTTTAAGCTACCTTAAAGACTTTTAACCTACCTACTAATGATGTTATTTTTAGTAGTTAATATTAGATAATACTAGACATGCTGATAAAATACCTCTAAATTCATAATGACCTTAATAATAAAAGTAAATGCATATACAGGATCTTAGTGTAGGATCTGATCAGAGTTAACTGGTAAATAGTGAAAGTAATATACTTTTTATTTTTAAACATAAATGTGGAAGTCCAACTTTATTACATCAGTATATAAAAATGGTAAGGTATATAGGTGGAGAAATTGACTTGCATATTAGTGTCAGTTACTCTAAAGACTTCTAAAAGTAGCTGCTGGATTGAGTGATTTAGTTCTCAAATAATTATAAGTTATTAGTCTAAATTTTAAAAACAAAACCCTATCAATATTTGGTGAGAGTTAATTTTTTTTCTTGGAAGATCAAATTTTTAATCCTGCCACTTAGCTTAGACAGCATAGTAGAGGAGATACTCTCATTTCTAACAGAATTCTCACCCAGAGTGTGCTTAGATGCTGCTCTCCTTGGGGAGTGGGAGATTTGCTTGATTATTGCTGTCCTTTGAGTAAAGGATTTCCCATTTTTTTGTTGAGACACTACGCTAAAAATAATTGTCTCATTTTTTTTAATGCTTGAATTCCTTAAGTCAGTCAAAATTGTCTAAAAGCATTGTTATTTAAAGTTTATTGGTGTTTATGTGTTCAAACGTTGTGAAACATGGGGAGTGTCACTCCTGCCTGGAGGGTTTCCCTGCTGTAGTAGTCTGGGTAAGAATGTGGTGCCTGAAGGTCACAGCAGATCAATCTGGGTGTCGGCTGCTGTGCAAAGGAGTGCTCCTGACTTCCCTTCTGCACAGGCGCCTCTTTGCTCCCTCCTGTGTTACAACTAGTGCTGGAGTGGCTATCCAGAAGACTAGAGCTGGGAACTGACCAGTTGGAAAATAATTTTGTTCATTTATTCTGGCTTAAATTTCAACTATCACTTTTTGGTCCAGCCTGTTTGCAGTTGCTGTTTCCTGCACAGGGATTATAGCAGTAACAAACAGCTGGGGCAAGGTGGACCTTCCCCTTTTGTAGCTTCCTAGATTCATATTGTTTTAACACAGCTGGGAGACTCTAACTAAGGCATTTTGCATGAGGTGAAGTCAAACATGTCAAACATGAAGGAGCTGGAAAGCCAGTAAATATTTGGCATTTATCAGAACCAAATACTTCTTGAGGCGATGACTATGTGACCTTGGTTCATGTGCTAATTTTTGTTACAGAACAGATATTATTGTGTGTACATTATTGTGCCAGCTCTAGTATAATTGTGGTAATGCACTTACTGCATAAAATCAAATGAATCCTGAAAATACAGTACTGCTTACACTGAAAACTTTGGTAGTTAAATTTTCATTGGTTGTAATGTAGAGCTTATAATAAAGCATAGTAAGGCAGATGTTTTGCCTCTTCTATCACTGCTCAGTAACTCATTAGAACATAAAGTTTCATAACTGTGAAAGATAGGGTATAAATATGGGTGGGAATCTTACAAAGTACTCTTATTCTGTTTTATCATTAGTTTTGGCTTTCTTGGAAGAATGCGAAATACCGTATGTTGAGCTGCTTGAGAAATGAGTTTCGATTATGCTGTTTATAGTGCATGTAAAATGGTATGGAGCAAAGATGGCAGCAGAAGCGGACAGCTGTTAATCGTACCAAGCATTGTACTCAGAGCTCTGAAGTCTTTGTGAGTTATTTTTATAAATGACATTTTGAATTTAGGCAAGAATTGTTCACTGTTCAGGCTGCATGTAATGTTTCAGTTCAATGCTATCAGAATTTAGTTTTTAGGAATGAATGGGAAACATGAGAATAAAGCAAGGTGAGTTGTGAATCACCAGATCTTTGTGGCTTGACTTGAGCCTTCCCAGGTTATCAAATGTTTTGTGGAGGGGTCAGAAGCTGTGCAGCAGAGGGCTTGTAACCATATGAAGTGACTCACTGAGTAAGCCACAGTGCAAGGTCCCTTTCAGATACTTTCTGAAAGTTAAACTACACAGCAGAGATGGTCACAATTTGCATAAGGAGCTAAATTCAGCTCAGAATAAAATGCTGCTCAGTTATAACATGGGATTTACCAATAATGATTGCTTTGCCAAGTTGCTAAATATACAGAGTGTGCTGTGCAGATAATGAATCTATGCACACTCATTTAGATTGTCAGGAGTGTTTCTTATATTAGAAAAGCAACAAATATTCCTTAAGGAATATAACCCTCATAGTAAATAACCACTTGCTGAACTGAAGAGTATACAGGGAAAAGGATGTCCAGACCTGTAGGTAAACTTTCCTCCAATAACTTTATACACTGAACTGAAAATGCAGAAGTGTGACACAATATTCTTAATATTAAGTGATCATCTGTTGCCAGTATTGAAAACTAAAAGTGAGGCCACAAACATTTTGAAATGCCTATTTCAAAGAAGGGCGTGCCTGAGTAATTTTATTTTAAGAGTGTTTAAGTGTTAATAACACCAGTCAGGCATCACAGAAGTATTTTACTAAGATTACTTTGTTTACAAAATCCTTTGTTATTTCAAACCTGGATTTGATTCTCCTGGAGCCAGCAGGTGCAATCTAGGACTATCTTACATGTTAAAGTATGTTAATGCTGTCATAAGTGAAGTTATTCAAGGACATCTCAAAGCCTACTGGCTTTGCTAAAAAAAAGAAAAAAATGTTCCTGGTGAAGCAAGTTCTTAAATTAGAGTCTAATAGCATTTACGAATATTATTTACTTTTGATAAGAAGAGTACATGTCTTTTTAAGACATCAAGCAGAATCAAGTGCAAAAACAATTTCAGTAGTTTCATTTTCATATCAAGTGTGAGCTGTAGAAATCACCTCTTCTGAAGTGTGTATTTGGAACTGTTCATGTACTGTTAGTAGGTCTGTAATTTGTTAAGCTAATCAGTGGAGAGATAACACACAATGCATTATACTATATAAGAGAAAAACACATATAGTTAATAAGTCCATGTGTCATGGTCTTTTGACACTGATGATAAAAAATCTTTAGCAAACAGTTCATAATTTTGTTGTTTATTTATGGACTTTTAGATATTCCTCCTTCCAGAGCTACTGCTGAAAAGAAACTTCTACTGCTCTTGCCTTCATGCCTTACTGCATCTTGTAGAGGAATTGCTGGCAAGTGTAGCTGCTCGTGCATCTCAAGATTATTTGGTCAGAGTCTGGAAAATGGAGCCTAAATAATTATTGCATATGAAGGTCATTGTTGAATTAATAATTATGTAATTTAATACCTGTTCTCTTATCTCTTTCATTTAACTTATTTAAACTGAATCGCCACTCAGAAACAAGTTCTGATGGTGATTCCTGAGTAGGCAATACATGATATCCTGCTAAATTAAATTTTCATGTGCTTCCAGGTAATAACTAGCCACCTTTTGTTACCATTTTTAGAAAAAAATTACTTTTAATATTTTTCTTAATTTGAAGTTAGATTTATAAATTAATAACATTTAATCTTTATATTTTCTGTTTTTTTCTTGTTACTAGCAAATGTCTAGTGTTGGCTTGTAACATAGAAGAATCTAGGAGAAAGCTATTAATGGCTTCTGACATTCAGATTATGTTATCTGGCTGTATCTTATTGCATTAAAATTTTTGGTTTGATAACACAAACCACTGTTATGTCTTATTTGACCCTGGAGAGATTTTTCACTGGAGACAATTCAAGTATCTTTCAAATTAATTGCAAGTCCCAGGTGGAAACTGCAGTGCCGTTGTTAAATTTTGAATGTCTTATTCCAATGACTAATAGTCTATTCTTGTTACTACCATGTTCTTTGTATTTTAAAGAAGAAGTATTAATATAAATCAACTTCTCTTATAAAAAACCAAAGCTTTGAGATTTTTTTATGGCTGCCTGAAGATGCCATAGCTAAAGCTGCAAAGTTACAGTTTTCAGTCCTAAAATTGGTGACAGTTTCCATTTGTTTCTGAAGAAAAATTTGGTAAGTTTGAATAGCTGTATGGAATTGCAAAAAGGAACTGAACAACTTGTAGTTTGTAGTATATAAATATTTATAATGTTCTGTAGACTTCCTGAGGTGAATCACATTGGAATTTTTAAAGACATTTCACAGAAGGGCCATTTTTTTCCACCTTACTTTGTTAGAATTTCTGTGGTTGTTCATAGTTCCCATTAGATGTCATTCTTCCTCTGTATTAGAGTCTGGTCATTGAATGCAAAATAAGCTAATTAGTAGGGACTTTTAATTTGTCAAGGATAATTTTTCTGTCCCCAGAGGATAGATGAAATGCTGCCTAGCAGGCTGTTAATTGCACTCTGTTCTTTTGTCAATACAGTATTTCAGTAAAACAAGATATCCTTATTACTGTGTGAGTTTAAAGATGGAAGGCATCTCTTCTTGTGCTTTCCAATTTCTGAGCCATAAAGCGACTTAAACACTTAGGATAATATTAACTTTATTTTCAGCTTTCTAAAACTAGATTAAGCAAAAACCCTTAAGTGATTAAAGAAGCTGTAGTTTTGAAGACATACTTGCTAAAGATGTCCAAGTCTGACCTTGGTTTGAGAGACATCCTTGCACAGACGGGTCTGCAGCTGTAGGAGGAGCTGTGCTTTTATCTGTGTGCCTTGGGTATACCCTGTCTGTCCTCCATAAGGGAAAGAAGCCATTGGGGTATTGGCAGGTGGTGGTAAGTGCCTGCCCTTGGTGAAATGGTGCTGGGCTAAATGGAAGTGTTTGATAAAAGAGATCTGGGTGCCAGCTATAGCACTGTGGTGTGTGTGCATAGTAAGCACGAGATACACAAGTTGGACCTGATTTTGACAACTTGTGTGCCAGGAAAAAATGTGTAGGTAAAGGTAGCATAGCTCCTGCTTTGCAGGACTTGAGCTGTACCCCAAGCCTTGTCTTAAAGCCTCTGACAAAAGTGAGCATGTACTTAAAACATTATGAAGTTAAATAAGATTGTATGCATATTTGGAACATCTTTAAAGATTATATCATGTAATCAGTTGTTGCCATAGAGAGAGTGAGTATGTGTGTTAAAAATGGGAGTTGTTTTCTTTCTCTTAGTGCACTTCAGTTGTCATAGCAGAGAACTCATGTGATCCATTCAGTTTATAGTCATTTGCTTTCTTAGTGAAATTATTTTTATAAACAAGTTGTTAAATTGGTCTCTTTATTAGGAATTTTTTTGAATAACATCTTCAGCTTATTAAAGACAATCAGCCTGAGTGCATCATCTGTGTTTAATTATCTTTTTTTTCCTAAACGAAATTTACCAAGGATTGAATACAACATTGCAAACAATGGGTGAGCTCTTGAAGGCTGGAGAAGTACTCTGAAGAAGTATCTTTTTGTGCTTTTCTGGTTCCTGTACTATTTTGTGTGCATCTCTTTATAGGTGCAGCTGGAGACAGGATAGTAGATTGGTGCCTGGTCTGATCCAGTACTGCTGTCTCTGCTCTCCTTTTATGATGATTTTTTAACAAAGTGGTATTTGTTTGGATAAATTCCTGAACTCACAGGTTAAGGAAAGGATCAAAATCATGTTCAGTTTATTGTTCCTATAAAGATAAAGCCAGTACAGTTATTTTCTGCTCTATAAAAATCAAATTAAAAAGCTCGATGTTTGAAGAGACCCAAATTTGTGTTGCATACAACCAAGTTCCTCTGAGAAGCACAGAAATGGGGTTTCTCTGGAAATAAGATACTTTTAGATGCCTAAACAAGGATTTACATACTTAGTTCAGGACATCTTTGTTGGCAAGACTGAGCCTTAACAGATTTCCCTCCTTTTCTTGTCCTGTTTTTAATGAATTTAAAGTTTGTAATATATGCTTATTACAGTAATACAGTCTACGAATTTAGAAGTGTAATAGCAGCTTTATAAGGGCTTGGAAAGAAGAATTCACGAAATCTGTCAATCAGTGATGCCAATCTCACTAGGCTTTCTCTGTAGGCAGTAGAGAGCCATCCTTTCTAGAGAACAAATCAAAACAGGCACTCAATTTAGCCACTCTGAAATCCTCTTTACAATGGAAGGGTGTATACATTTTTGCTGTGCTAGAGTTAAATGTTGTGATTTTTCTATAAAGACTTTTGTCTTTATTCTTTATAAAATCATAGTGAAACGTAGCCTGTATGGGAATGGCTGATTCAAATATATTTGAATACGGAGGCAAGTAATTTAAGAGCTATCACAGAAAATACTGTGTGTCTGGAAAACTCCTTCAAAAAGATGAAAATAACTTTCTATTTTGCCAACTATGGTGTCTTCCACACCATAATTAAAAAGAATGTAGTAGGTACTTAAGTATATAAAGCATGGAAGACAAATTCCAGAGACTCGATGCAATACCTGGAAAGTTACTGTCTACCTAATGCAGGAGTGTTGGAAAAAATAAATCATAAAAGCCTATGTTTCCATCATGTCTTCACTGCCAGTTTAAGCAGATGCCGGACTTGACTTGAAGGATCTGAAGTGTTGTCATGTTTTCCATTTCCTGCATTGGGAGGGTGTTGGGAAGTGGAAGGCTGTACTGCAAGAGAAGGTCAAAGCAGAGAGTGGGAGCTGATAGCATTTCTAACTGATTCAGGAGAAATCATGATATTTTACCACTGCTTTAAATGAGTTACTATTTCTGGGTAGAAGAGAGTTTCTCATGTTTTGTATTTCCAGATGGACCTTCAACTGATAAAGATTCTGAAGAAAAGAAAAAGGAGCCTGCATCTTCCTCACAAAACAGCCCTGATGCCAGAGAAGAAAGGTGCTTAATTCTTAATGGCTGTGCAAATAGTCTCACTCAGTATAAATTAATGTTAAACTACTTGATCTGAATTAGTAATAGAGACAGCTGCCGTGTTCTTTTCTGAAGGACAGAGTTGTACAAGAAACAATGTGTTGGTGGGGAAGTAAACTGTGCTACTGTTGACATGATTAAAAAAAACATACATAGGTCAAGATATGGCCAGACAAGTTTTGTTTATTCCATCTGTTGGGTCTGTCAAATACTCTGTCCTCTCTTGGTACTAGCACTGAACTTTGAGAACTGTCAAACAACTCTCAGTCTGTGCTTTGTGGTAATTGCATATGGTCCTTTTGGGTGTTAGTTTTTATGTTTAATAAACACTCTGCACTTTTTTTGGTAAACACAGAGTATGTTACCAGAAAAAGAAGCCTGCATTAATATCACTGCAGGAGCTAAAGAACATTTACAAAAGAGTATTTGCAAGCCCGTTTCTTCTATACATTTCTGAGTTTAGTGATCTCTGTTCAGCAGCCATTTAAAAATTGAATTTAACCTCTAACTGTATGTCCAGATGGAAACTGAAAACTTGGTTTACAGTTTGCAAAACTACATAAATTGTGGAGGCTTTTTTGTGACCATGGCACCCCTTCAGTACAGTAAGCAGATTGAATGCAAGGCATTCGCTGCAGAATGAATGTTGGTGTGATGTATCGTCACTGTTTCTTAAAGTAAAGGTCTGTGGGAGGAAAAAAGATTTATGTTAATGTAAAGAACTGAGAATTAAAGCTTATGTGCCACATAATGGAATGAAATACCTGCTGTGTCTCTATTGTGTGGAATACCCTAGTGAATAGTCTAAAGACACTTTAAAAATTGTACTGACTCTAGAGCTATAAATAACTTTTAAAAAGTGGTCTGTGTTCTTATTTTGGAATACCATCAAATGGATGTAGCAAAAGACCCGTATTTTGCCCAGAAACAAAGTTATTTGAAGGGGGAAAAAACATTAATACTGGTTTTCATTTTGCCTTTTTTTAGCAGTTCAAGTAGCAATTCCAGCAGCAGGAAGGAGGAGGGTAGTGCTCCCTCAAATTCTTTCATCCCATCTTTTCCCCGGGCTCCAAGCACTTCAGATTCTGTACGAGTGAAATGTAGAGAAATGCTCTCTGCAGCTCTCAGAACAGGAGGTGAGCTTTGTAGACTATATTTTCAAGTTTAACTATTTCCTTTTTCTCTATTTCTGTCTTTCTCACTCTTCTACTACCCTCTAGGGTAGAATAAATCCTGTTTACATCCATTTGTGTGTGTAGACCCATAAACCAGTTCACTCAAGGTGCAAGTTATGAGTAACCTTGATGGCATGAGAATGTTTCAAAATGCATTTTCGTTGCTGCTAATTCAGGACATTTTGTGGCTCAGTTCATCTGATACCTTGCCAACAGGGGATCTTCTTTTCAGGAATGTTATTGCCTCCTTAATTCTTAATTTAAACCTTTTTGTAGAGGCTTCTATTTTTTTTTGTCTCAGTCTTTCTGACTGAGAGGATGTGACTATATGCAAGACTGCCTTTCTTACACCAGAGGTCCTGGGAGCCTTAGATTTTAGTTTTTGAAGGCTGCCTTTCTATTTTGATTTGTTCTTGACATTTCATTAAGATAACTTGCAATAATAGAGTCTTGCATTGTCTTAACCTCATGCCTTTTGGGTATCTGTAAATTCCTTGACTGTTCTGGGATTTTTTTCTTTTTATCTCTCATATACACGTGGGTGTATTTAAACTGACAAATTGAATGATTTGCAAGGTAAGGAGCAAACTGAAAGCTGGACTTTTCAGAATTACCTGATTTTTTTCTGGTGTATCCTTTGTCAAAATTATGACCCAGCTTCTCTTTCTCCGTCCTTAGCTTAGTGTAACTCGGCCCAGTGTAAGCAGACTTCCGCATCATCTGTGTTTACTCTCTTCACTCTTTTTCTTTCTTTTGATTCATATAAATTCAGGTATAGACAATAAACAACGTTGACTAAAGACCATGAATTAGTGGTCATCTGGATATATAGTTCATAGGCTTCTTTTGGGACCACACAGTCACATACAGCATCTTAGTATTATTCACAATTCTATGTAGTCTTCATTTTAAATAGCGTTCCAAAAACCTTTTTTGCTATGTTGCTTTCTACACCACATGTAAGCTGATGATCCATGAGTTTAAAAAATAAGGTTATTTTGTTGTTTTATGACCGTTGGTATGAGATCAAAGGACAAATTATGTTTGGGTTACTCATTGAAATATACCCATGTTGAAATGAGGAGGCAAACATTATATGCAATTTGTGTTTAAGCTGTCTTGGAAAGGTAGATGTCATTGTGGAGAAGCATTTTGGTCAGAAACAGGAAACAGTTATCCTGAGACATTTTAGTTCAAGTGTTTTAGTGCCTTCAAGACTTCTGTGGTCTATTTCTTCTAATTTATGTCTTTTATGACACATCTCTGATTTTCATTTTAAAAAATCTAATACGATTGCTTGTTATTTAATTACCATGTTTCTAATGAAGTTTCTCTTCCATGCATGCAGAACATTTATTTGCTTATATTCTTGTATTGTATGGACTAAAACAATTGATTAAACACAATATAAAATGTTTTCCTTTTATAACAGTCTGTTCTATGCACAGGCTGTGGAGATGGGAGAGATGCCAAGCCCATTGGAATATTTTAGATTTTTCTGTATAACAGTGTTTTTCATTCCTAATTGTGTTTGCAACTAGGTAGCAGAAGGGGGTTTTTTTGTTTGTTTTTAAGTGGTTTTTAGTCTTTTAAACTTCTGTTCTGCTTCTTTCACTTACTTGTGTTCTTCTAAGTAATAAATGTTGAGAGGTTAAGTACACAGTAAATTAAAATTACATCTACAACAAGAAGGCTCACTGCAAGTGTTTTATAATTTGCTGAGTTTCCGTGTTTTGGAACTGTAGGGATCTCAAGGCTACAGAGCACAGAGTGTCAGGTTGCTAATATTTTATTATTTGTTTTCCTCAGATGATTACATTGCTATTGGTGCTGATGAAGAAGAGCTGGGTTCTCAGATTGAAGAAGATATCCTTTGTTGTATATCTGTGTGCTCTAGAGCAGGAGTATTTTTGAAAAACACAATAATTTTCAAATTAATTAACTTCATCTATATATTGAGTGTTTTTATATTTAATGTAAAACAAAAATGGCAACTGTGTTCAACACATCAGTACATAAATGTAGTGTTTAAAAAACCAGCCCAACCTAAATGATTTGCCTTAAAATATGTAGGAATGCATGTAGGTGAGTGTGTGGGGGTTCTTTTCAGCTCAATATGTTTTCCTTGTAGCAGCAATATTATATCTTACTGAAACATTCTTACATAAAATGCTGGGCTCTTCTATGCTGTTTTAAAATTTTTTCTTATTAACAGTCTTAATAATTTTCTAGTGTCTTTATTTAATTTTCTACAAGTTTATTTCTAAATGAATTCACAGTTCTCAAAAGGGTGGTTCTGGTACCAGTGTTTGAATCGTTCCAGAACAGAGGTCTGTGCTTCTTTTTTTAACAAAAAAATTTGTGTGAGTGAACTGTCATTGTTTGAATATTTCATTCAGAAATTAATTAATTCTCAGGATGAGATCAAGAAACTGGACATAAAGTTATGGGTGACTTTTCACAATTACAGTTGAGGTCCTGCTACCCAAAAATTCATATTTCACTGACCCTGTGCTAAACTATGATTAGGCTTCACAAGGTTGTGAATTCTGCTGTGTTGAACAGGAAGGTAGCTGTTGGTTGGGATGGGGGAAGGACTTAATGGACAGTGGAGAAGTACATTGGTTTAGAACTTGCCCTCCAGAATAAATCCTTTCTAATGCTCTGTTTTACTCGTTAATGTTTTACTCTATTTTACTTATCCATGTTTTGTTCCTTAAATCCGAAGTACCTATTTTTCAAGAATTAAAAAACACTGATATGAAATACAAAAACAGGGTACGAAGTAGGATAGCGAATCTCAAGGATGCAAAGAACCCTAACCTAAGGAAAAATGTATTATGTGGAAACATTCCTCCTGACAAGTTTGCCAAAATGACAGCAGAGGTAAGTAAAGCACAGGTCTTGAACTATTTCCCTCTTGGAGTTAAATCCTGGCCTGCCATAAAAGTAATCTATGTAAGCTGCCCATACTTCTGAAAGACTGTGACTTTTTTGTGGCTTGCAGAATCTGAATTACAGGGCTGTGTTGGGGTAGGGGGCATGAAAATGTCTTTACAAGTCAAAATAGATCTAGAAATTCAAATAAAAAATTAGATTTTATGGTAGAGAAAAATGAAAGTGCATCTTGTTAATGTCTTGTTTCAGTTCTGTAGCTCTGCTTCTATGTGTTAGATTCTGTCCCCTCAAATGAAATATAAAGGAGTATCTTGGAGACTGAGGGAAATTAGTTATGGTCAACTAATGAAAATCATGACTAACTTTATTCCAAAAGAAAATTATGGTGGGTTTTTTTAGTGGGTTGTTTTTTTTGTTTTTTTTTTTTTTACTGTGGCTTTACATAAAGGTTAGGGTAAACAGAGGCTGGTGAAAGAATGTGTAAAAAAAGCAAATTGTACCTTCAGTATGTATTTTGATTTTCTTTGTTCTACATGTTTATGTACATATGCACAAATGTATATTTTGTCCTGTCCAGTGCACTTTCTTTGTTTGATTAATGTTTTGGATTAAAATGTCAAATGGTTAAAACCTCTTTAGTGTTAAGATTACTTCTTAACAGTAGTGAAAGAGCATTGAGACAATATTTTCATTCCACATCTACATGGGATGGTGAATAAAATTGCATTGAAGAAAAATGTAACAAATTGATTTTGCTGTGCACACTTGATTACTAGACCTTGTGGAGATCTTGTGCACTAAAACTATTTTAAAGAAAAAAGAAAATGGGTGATTCTGAACTCTTTGGTTAGTGTTAGGAACGAAGTTAATGTGATTTCTGGTGACATATGGTAAATTATGGCTGTACTGTATTTATCAGTACAAATGTGGAAGTCAAAACAATGTAAATTTTTTCCTGTAATAAACGTTATGTAGGTCAATGAGATAATTATCCAAAGATTAACCTAGGGAGAGCATCTTTTTTGCCTCTTTGGAGGACTTTTAAGTCCTCTACCTTGCCTCGCTTACATTTCTGAACTTCAGAAGTGTATTTGCATAGAAGTATTTCTAGATGTTTGATGTTGTAACTTGTACTTTTTTTTCCTATATGTGTTAAAAAAGAGAACATTTTTAATTTCTTGTAGCTTCTGTGCTGTGAAATAGCCCAGCTTAAGTCTTGTAAAATTAAAAATGTGTAGAATTACATTGCCCTTCAGCAGAGTTGTTGTTCATGGATTCTAAATAAAAAATTGTATTGGCTTGCACAGTGGTAACTTGTTTTAAAGCTAAAACTCTCTAGTGAACTCTGTCTGCTCTTTGTCCCTCCCTCACAGGAAATGGCAAGTGATGAGCTGAAAGAAATGCGCAAGAATCTGACCAAAGAAGCTATCAGAGAGCACCAGATGGCTAAAACAGGAGGTACTCAAACTGATCTGTTTACGTGTGGCAAGTGCAAAAAGAAGAACTGTACATACACCCAGGTGCGTGATTATTCAGATTCTTTGTTCTCCTTTTTCAAATCTTAAGTCCTATATAAAATTGTCAGAGAAAAAAAGATTTGGAATTGCAAAATGAACTTCCAACAAAATGCTGACAAAATTATAAAATGTGAAGATAGCTGGATCTACTTAGTTGTGCTTATGTAAAGCAAGTTTGTTGTGTTTATTTGCCAAAAATTTTATGTAGATCCAAGCTGAGTATCTATAGACTGAAAGTTGAGTTTCTTTGCAATGCAAATTTTTGCTAATTCTTAATACATTATATTTGTAAGGGTTTTCTGTGGAGGAGAGGTTCTGTTTTTAATGTGTGTAAGAGAGGGACTAAATAGCAGAAAATTATATGTATGTATATACATATGTGTATTTTTATATATATTTAATGTACCATTTGACTAACACTAGACCCTGATTTGCAGTCATTCCTACAACCACAGAAAGGGTGCTCTAATTGGCTTAACTGTGCTTCAGGGAACATCATTTTCATCATCAGATCAGCTGCATTTATATTTTGTATTCTTCGTCAGATGCTTGAAATAGCAAGTTGTTTTTCAGTCATGAGACTTTAAAGCCTTTGCATTGCTAAATGTATGTGAGGCTGTACTGGCCTTTGTACTTTTAGTGCAGAATCTTCTCCTAGAAATACATGCACAGTTTCAGTGCAGAAATTGGTATTTTAGTGCTACTAAATCTCTCAAAATCCGAGTTTATCGTGGCTTTATAGCGCAGCAAAAAGCCCAGTTTCAGTTGATACATAAAGTTAACTTGTATTTTTATGAAAATTTGTTTCCTTAATGTTAAACTTTGATTTAAACAGTTACATTGAACACACACTAAGAAAAATTGAAGATACTAATTTTCCTTTTCCTCTCTGGCTCTTGCCTTTGCCAAAGGTTCAAACCCGCAGTGCTGATGAACCCATGACAACATTTGTTGTCTGTAATGAATGTGGAAACAGATGGAAGGTAAGACTGTTAGACTGCTCTGCATATTTGATAGCAGGCAGCCTGCCTCTGTGGTTAATTTGGGTTTACAGTAAATGTGACAAATCACTTTCTGTTGACTTTTAGTTACTTCTTAACCCATTAATGATATTACATGTTGAGATTGCAAAATTGTTTTAAATTAGAAATGTATTTTAGAATGAAGGTGTGAGATCTCTCAAGAAGATTGGTGGCAAAGGGAGAGAGAAGTCAGGACTTAGTCCTTGTGACATTTAGTTACAATACTGCTTTGCCATGCAAAGTGGTGAAAAGCTAGTCACTGTGTTTTCATTTTCTTCACCCAAAGTTCTTTTAACTGGTTTTAATCTCTGCATTGGTGAGTGTAACAGACCTTTTTTAGACCTTTTGTTGTTATTGTTTTTTCTGTTTTTTTGCTATTCTGAAAAGAAGAAGTAATAAAAAAGAGAGATGACTTATGCTATATTCCTGTGCCAGGATAAGTGTAGAGCAGTGATAACTTGATTGAATCTTTTTTTTAAGTTTGGGAAACAAGAATTTATAAAGATTCTGAGAAACACTGGTAGTTCAATAAAATGGAGAAACACTGAAACATGAAAGCTTGTAAAATTTACAGTTGAAGGTGTGATCACATGCCATAGGAGGCATGATAACCTCATTCTGGTTTTTTTCCTATGTTCAGAATGCTGCAGCTCTGCGGGGCCATGCCATGGTATACATTGAGACTACCACATAAAAAAAAATTTCTGTATCTTGGTTTACATAGCTTATTGCTGAATATTGTTAATATATGGGCTCTAAAGATATCTAAATAATAGATATTTAGATAGATAAATAATAATAAATATCAAATAATAAGCTAATAGATTTAGATATCTAAATAATATATAAAGCTTAGAAATTGTTTGATGGAATTGTTTGCAGTACCTGAAAAAGTATATTTGTCCTTAAAACCTTTTGTAAGGTGGCAGTTACAGAAATGTTGGTATACAGATGCCTGAAGGAATGGATAAAATATAAGCAAATGCTATAATTAGTAATTTCCATATCCTAAGTCTGGTGTTGTATTTCTGTTTCTTCTTGCAGAGATTTAGAGCTAAGATGTATGAAGATCTCATAAAACATTCTTTTCTTTTGACAGTTCTGTTAGAAGAAGAAATTATCAAGATGTCTGGACCAGTATGAACGAGGATTTTGTAATTAGCTTTAAAAACTAGACTAAGCATCTAGCTTCCTGCAAATGAGAGGGTTTTTTGGTTTTTCTTTCTTTTTATTTCAAAGCAGCATACATGCCTCAAGTTAGCCTTTGTTTTGACACAACCATCATTTCCTTAAATGCCTTCCTATAGCTGGTAGTCAGTAGGGCCAGGTTGCTCAATTGTATGGTGAATTTTAAAATATTTTTTCATTTTTATAAGTAAGTTGACATTAAACTTTTACCAGTTAAACATTTTGGTAATTGTCTTGTTTTTTTCTAACTATGTGAATAATGTACTGTATTTTTTGTGGTCTGAAATATACACGCTCCTCCTGTGTGTATTTTGCCTCTCCACATTTGCTCAGTTGTAAGAATGAAATTTGTTTCACTCTGCTCTGTTCACTTTACTTTGCAAGCAGAAAAGGTATATGAGTTCCTCATAACATTAAACTCAGTTGTGAACTAAATCACGATTTAATTAACTCTCTAGTTTGTGTGCTCTTTCTGGGCTAGGACTAAATTTGCAGTCATGGGGTTTGAATATTTATTAGTGGATATGATGACCTCTTTTGCAATGGTTGGTTAAGCTTGTTTATGTAACCAGCTTTGATCAATGCAATATATTTTATTGCCCAAAGCATGTATTTTACCTTCTATCAGCAAGCATTATTTCTAAGAATGTCTTAAAATAGTGTTTAAATCTGATTTGAGTGTTCAGTCTTGCTTAATGTGCTTGACAAGCAACTTGGGTTTAGACTTTGTAAATAAGCAAAGGCATTGTGTTGTAGGCTATCCTAATAACACCAGCTGACCAATTCATTACATTAAACTGGCTGGGGAGGTAATACTATACTCCCTTCATTTAAATGGCATTGATTTTGTTCATGAAATTATTTTTGAGATGTAGGGTATCCGGTGTCTATCACAGACCTGCAAGTGGGAATAAATTATTAAAGTTATGATCTTTTCCATATGAGAAATTATATAAATGCTGCTTTTTTAGAGTTTGCTTTTTAACAGTGCATGTTTAGAAATATTTGCAAATGTGTTTCCAAGGAAAAACATGTCAACATCTTTAGAAGAGATTAAATTCATTAAATCTAATTTTATGTTACTTAATTTGTTAGAGTTTGAGGCTGAGGAGGTCTATTTTGGCACTGTATAATTTATTCATGAGGGGATGGGAAGAGTGTGCGCAGCTCCTGGAAAATAAATTCCTTGAATGTAAAGGAAAACCAAGTTTTTCTATGTTGAATGTTTTTTGTGTGATAATGGCAACCGTAACAAGTGAGTTGGAAATAGTATGAGGACACTTGAATTTTGGGAGACAAGAACTGTTTGGTTAATACTTGATACAGCAAGCTTTTCCAGTCAGCTTATGCAAGGAAGTGTGGCTTTTCTTCTATTTTAATAATTTTTACCCTTCAGCAGAAGTTTTTTTACAGACTATTTTTTTAGGCAGAAAACTGCTTAGCATTTAAAGTTTCTTGAATAGCTTTTTATGTATAAACATTTTAACTCAACTTATGCTAATGCCTTTTAGAAAATATTTTTTTATACTAGCAGTATGGGTTAATTTTTAGCCTGTGTCTAGGTAGTCATTGGCAGGATTGCTTCCTAAGAGTTACTAAAAGGTTTAATTTTTTTTTTTCAAGTTTTTGAGGACAAAAAACCAACTAAAGATGTTTACTATCAATTAGAGTGCTTTGTTTGGGGACCTTTGTAAAAGAACAAGTCCAAAAAATTGTGTTAAAAATGACAGCGAATTGGATGCCAAGTAGACCTAAATGTCCACAGCTGTTCGTCGTGTACATATACAGGGCAGACAGTGGTTGGTTTGCATAACCTTCCTCACACTGTGTGTCCTTTGACTTTTGTGTCTGATTGTGACACTTAGAAGAAATATATTTTGATAAAATGTAGTAATTATCTTTCTGTAGTCACCAGATTATATCTGGACTATATTAAAAGAACCAGAACTGTAGTAGCACTTTCTGTGATGCAGGTATATCTAAGCTGAAATAAAGGACTTGAAATAAAATGTGATTTCACCTGATGATACCTGAGCAGCAGCCTTCATCCTTCTCTTCTCTGCCCCCATGGTAAAAAGAAACTTTGCTTTTGCCCAGTGAAAGATGAAGTGCAACAACTAGATTTAAAAATGCACTGTTCTATTAGTGTTTTATTTTGGTTACCCAAATCCAAAGAAAAAACTTTCCAGTACTGATCTTTGGATGGACCTCTGTTTAACAGAGTTTAACATGCTGCAGTTTTCACAGCTGTCTGAAATTGCCCTCCTGTATCAAAAAGGATGCAAAGGTGGGGCAGGGACAGTTTCATTTCTCCAGCTGGCTGGCTTGTCTACTGGGCTGCAGTTGTGCTATGACTGACCCAGTACACTGGGGCATTTCATGCACTGAAATTTGCCAGCAGAACTGGTGATGAATCTCTCCATCTAAGAATAGCAGGTTTGGTTATTACCTTTATGGACACTTGAATCCTCTCAGATGGAATAGAGTTGTCCTACAATTTAAGGTAGTTTGTACTACCACATTCCTTCTTAGAAGGCCACATTCCTTCTAAAGTGTGTGTGTGTTCTTTTAAGGATCCAGTCTTCTGTAAGCAAGGCTAGAGGATCCTGCTGCTCGGAAAACACAACTTCTGGATCCTTCATTAGGAGATATTTTCTCTTATATAATACATTTGCTCATATATTCTGTTATCTCATTCAGGAAAAAGTATGAGTTTTAAACTATCTTGTGCTTAATAGTTCTTTTTGACTATCACTAAGCAGAAGAGAAATATCTGCCCAGTGATCTTGGCTTTTGTGAATCCAAGCAAGGGCCTAGTTTTTATCCAGAGTTCCGGATTCCGCTTGTGATCACTCATGCATGAGTTTTAAATTGAAACTCACAACCCTTACCAGCCTAGGCAGGACTTAATTCATCAACATGAAGTCTTCATTCTGTAAAATGTGGTTGTATTACCTTTCAAACACATGCCTCTGGAAATAGATCTTGAAATATTAGTCATTCATATAAACAAACCTGAGGAGTTTTACTTCTTTTAAAAGTGCAGTTTTATACAGCTGTACATTAGCTTCTGTTTCACTAGATCATCACTACTCTTGAATTCTTTTACCATTTCAAAGAGTTTGGGGTTAATTTAGTTACAACATGAATATAAAAAATGTTCATAATGTCATTGAAACAATACTCATACCTTTTATGGCAGAAGACACATATTCTTAACTGCTTAGAGCAAAGTTGTTTAAAAATTACTTAACATTGTGATGCGATAGCCTTTCTCATCACTTTATCTTTTTTCTGATATCCTTTGTAATCAGAAGCTGCTTAAGTACATGATGCTTATGTGGTGAATTTTAATCTAACTTTATATGGTAGAGCCCTTCAGAATTATTTTTTTTTCTCCAGTAGTACTGTGCTAATGACTTTGGAATTTAAAGGTCACTGTAAAGCACAATAAGTTGGCTGAAGGAGCCCATGCAATTTTAATAGTGCTTAGCAGGCTGGTGAAAAGAGCAGTCTTTAACAGTATGCATGTTCTGTGGGAGTTACTGCTTTATGATGTGCAGACATTGAAGGAAGAATGCCAGTGGACTGGAAAGTTGTTACAGCTTAATGATATCCTGCAGTTCGATAAATGCCAAGGCAAACCAACCGTGCTCATTTTCAACCTAGGATAAATTGATTTTGTGATAATTTCTTACATGATTAAATAATGTCTTATGTCAGTATGATTATTTTCTCTTGCTATTCATGTAACAGCTTGTCTATGGAAGCTTTTCCTTTTCAGTGCACATTTCTTTTGCCCTGAGAAGTTTATGCACCATGAGCAGGTGTATAGCAATGAAATGTAATTAAAAATTTGTTGTCTGTGTAGGTGGGTTTTTGTTTTCATCTTCCCCCTCACCCCCACCCTTTGCCTCCATGCCGTCAATTAAATCCAGCATTAATCAGCCTCAAAATAACAAGATGTTTAAGGGAGTGGCTGTTTGGGTTTTTAGGAGATATTCTCAGGATGTCTAGGGCTCAGCATTCTGCCACAGGTAATGGATATAAGCTTAAGCCTAATGCACAGCATTAAGATTTGTTAAGATATTTCAGGAAAGAATGCACATTGCAAATGTCAACATATTGTAATGCAGAAGTAAAATGAAAATTGCACAGAGAATGTTAATTACTTAGAAGTTGTGGCACATGGAAAACAAGTTTAGAAGTTATTACTTTCTTTTTATAATAATTTAATGTTAACCATAAAACTGGCCAAACTGATATAGTTTTCTCTTCCCTCTAGCTTCATTGCATCTTTTTTTTTCTTCTCCTTGCAGAATAATAGAATACATTGTTTGATATGGACTGAGTGTTCAGTCTGTCTTCCAGCTTTTAGTGAAGCATCTTTGCAGGGAAGAGAGATAACTTAAAAGAAATTAAATCCTCCATTTTGTGAGGTGACATGCTTTGAAGTTTTTTTGTTTGTGTTTGTTTTTTGTGGGGTTTTTTTTTTTGTTTTGTTTTTGGGGTTTTTTTTATGTGTGCATATGATCTTTCCAGCAAGCTGAATTTGACCTAGGTAAACTTTATTTGTCAGCTTGAAGGTTTCGAGCACTCCTTCCCACTCTGATTAAAACATACAGTATTGTCTGTTTGACTGCAAGCTCCCCATGAGTGCTGCCTTCTGAAGATACTTTGTTTTGTTGAAGTTACTACTTGCATTGTAATATTTCACATAAACTGAAATTGTATTGGCAGTGCTTTGGGTGTGTTAAATAGAAATTCAGCTGAAGTAAGCAGCACTGACAGGTTAAACAGTGGCAAACACTCATTGAACTGTGTCTTTAGTGGTATATGGAAGGGTTTCCTCTTAACTTAGTCACCCAACACTGTGCTACAGCAGGCAAAAGCACTTTGCTTTGCTCTCTAGTTTTTTTGGTTTACTTTTTTGTGCTGACATGTTGAATAGTGTTTTGTTGTTGGAAGGAAAT
Source organism: Passer domesticus (assembly GCF_036417665.1). Classification (NCBI taxonomy): domain Eukaryota; kingdom Metazoa; phylum Chordata; class Aves; order Passeriformes; family Passeridae; genus Passer; species Passer domesticus. Next base: position 122,021,147 of record NC_087474.1, on the reverse strand, counting down.
GATGAAAACTGGTCATAGAATCATAAATTATTTGGGTTGGAAGGTACCTTAGTCTAGTACCATCCCCACTGGCAGGAACACTTTCCACTAGACCAGGTTGCCCATCCAGGCTGGCTTGAACCAGCAGTGATAAATTACCATGTACCAGCTCTTCTCCTGTGGTGCTATGTACTGAAAAAATCAAATCTTTATGTGCTTCAAAATGCAAATGCAGTAAGGGCACAACATGTCACCTGCCAAGTGCCTTAAGGAAACAATTAACTTGATCTCTTAAATTCTGTTTTGCTCTTCCCATTTAATTTTTTTAGACAAAGTTCCCATTTTGTATTTTCCATAGTGCTGGAATTAGGCAAAGAGTAGGTTTTGGAAAGGCTACAGTACACATCACTGAATTATGTCTGGTACCCCTTTCTGGGGGTATTTTTTTGTGTCTTTCTGTTTCCCATATGTTTTTTTCCAACCTATATGTGTCATTTGGCTCATTTAAATAAATACACAGGGAAAAATACATTTCAGTGGAAATCCACTATAAACTCCAGAGTTTAATGTAGTGGAATTGTAGTGAATTATATAATTTAAAAGAAAGAAGACATTAGAATAACAAATCTACAGATAATTTCTGTGGATTCAACTTCCTAGTATTTCCTGTGATTACTGATTTTGAGATATGACCAGGAATTAAGTGTAATGCTTTGGGTATACTGTAAATGAACATGGTTTATAACTGGATAGAGCTGGTGCTGTTGGACAGTCTGAAATACTGCTGTATCAGAACACAAGTTCCATCTTCCTGCTTTTATTAAGTAAATTGTGTCTGTATCTGTAATGGAAACCTTACAAAATCTGTCAGGGAATGGGAGAATTTCGTATTTACAAACCCAAGCTGGTTGAAACAGTCGTCCTCTTGGGAGCAAATAGTGAAGGGTTTTACAAACACCTACTGAGTGAAGAGAAAAATATGTGAGAATTCTTGTGCTTTATTTTGGAATTTGAATGCCCAGACTTGTCTTCCTCTGAAATAAATAATTTAACTTTATGAACATTAATAAAGGGATCTTAATGCTTTCAGCAGATTCTAATACTAAAATAACAATTATTCAGCAAAAGATTTTTTTATAAGCAGCATTATTTCAACCAGTAACTTTCATAAACTTGAAATTTCCATGCCAATTTCCATTAGTGCCCCATTTATGCATTAAATATACCAAAACAAGTTAGTGTATCTATGCTAGGTGTGATGGCACTGCCTAGAGTAACACAGTATTGACTAATATTTTTACTTTGGTCACATTGTAGATGGGGCAACTGATTTGATTCTCAAGAAAATTCTAACACTCCACTTAAAAATCAGTTTTAGTTTCACGCTCAATTGGTATTTGTACCTTAGACATAAGTTTTAATAGCTTTGTCTATGCCAGTTTAAATTGTCTGTTGTGTTTGAAAAAATACTGGATTTTTGAATGATGTTTCCTCTTCATTATCTTAATTTCCTTTTGCAAAGTAATACTAAATTTAATCAGAAACTGTACTTAGCTGATTGTGTCAGAGCTTTGTGCGGATTTAAATTATTCAGTCTGTAGTAAAACTTGCCTGAGTTATCTTCAGGTAAATATCTGATTAATTCTAAATTCCCTGTGGATTTCTGTAGCCCAGAGTCCCATCTGTTTTAAAATAAATACATTTAAGAAAAAATTCTATGCTTCAATGGATTTTTCAGACAAGGACTGAAGCAAGTCCTTATAAATAGCAGAGTTCATAAACCGTGGGTAAGAGTCTCTGTGCATTAAGGTATAAATTTGAAGCTGTGCATCATCAAAGGTGTGTTGTGAGGGTTCCAGCATATTTCGGTTAATAACTTCTCTTACTCTGGAGTCCAGACTGACCTGCGTATTAAAATAGAAAGTAATGTAAATAATAGTGGTGAGTAGTACAGGTGAGGTCTTAGTTTTGTTTCATTGCTTGAAAAAGCCATCTTTTTTAAGCATTTCAGCTGGTGTCCTCCAAGACTGTAAAAATTGCTAAATAAACTTTTGCAAAAAATGATTCTGCCAAAATTTGAATGGAATAATATCTTAAGTATGGGTAATATCCTTACTGAGGTGCCTTATTTGAACAAGGCTGTCTGCAATCCCATTATTACTGAGACCGATGGGTTATTTCCAGACCAACTTCCTGCTCTGTAGTAGAGAGCATTTATAATTTTTGTGACAGTTCATTTCCTGGAGAGTTGGTGCTGTTGTAAAAGAGACTGAGTTTGGAGTAAGAGTATGACGCAGGTGGACAATGTAACCTGGGAAGCTGTTTCTTAATCAAATTGCTGTTAAAAAGCAGAGTGAATTGATGTGAACCACAGGTAGGGCTATATAATGATTCTATACAACATACAGTAATGTAGTTTGTTTTTTTTTTTCCTGCAGGTTCTATGTAGAGAGATATTAGTATTGCAGGAACAGACTGGGTAGATTTAAACTGCGTTTTTATAAGTACATAAGTATAGCTGGCACAAAAAAAATTAAATTGCAATTTTGCAAGGATGTTGAAAGGTTTAAAATTCTAGCCTGCTTGGCAGGATTATATTCAAACTGTACTGAGGTGTCTTTGAAACTTGACATATTTGCTAACAGCAAAGTAGTTTTGAAAATTTTGGGGAAGTCATTGTGTTTGTTCTATGCCATATTTTGCCAGCTGCTCTGGAAGAAATGTGTCTTTGAAAATGACATTTTATTTGTGGTTACTGTGCTTTTGGAGAAACGTATACACCCTCTTCTGAGTGTAATGAGAAAAGGACTGATTTGTCCAGCAAATAAAATTTGAGTTGGGCAAGAATAATGTGATCAGCCATGTATTTGTGCCTCAAACTAAAAATTCCACATCAGCATGCCAGGGTAGCATAGGAAGAGCTTCCTTACAACCAATGAAAGTAGTTTTGACCATCTCACTTTAATGATGGTTGCTTTCTTCCCCTAAATATCTACTTGATGGCAGTGGAATGTGGGGGGCAGGGGGTGGGGGAGAAGTTCTCCCTGAGTATTGCTGTAGCTTTAAACACATGTTAAAAGTAACTGTGCAAAGAAACATCAAAGAATGTATTAGGGAAAGCAATATACCTCCTTTGGAGAAAGGATAGAAATATAATCTTCATAAATTAGTCTTGCTTTTTCTTCAATGACGCTTTTGTTGGATTCTTGTTTTAGTTCCTCACAGGCCATCCAGAAAAGCATGTTTTCCTCGCTGAATTCTGTTCGCAGAAATTCACGAAAAGCATTTCTGCCAGCTGGAGTAAGCATCAGCTTGTCAAATGACTGAGCCCAGGCATTTACTTCTTCAAGAGTGGGAGCAGGGCTTGAGGAGGAAGAAGAGCAAAAGGAGAGAAACGAATTATTGTTACTCAAGCTGCTTGCAGCTGGCAGGAGGCATCTGCCACCACAGTGGAACAAAATTGTGAGGTTCATGGGGTTCTGATTCCTCACTACCCAAGTGCAAACTCGTGTAAAAACATTTATGTTTTTTGAAAGTGTGCTTATCAAAAGCTCTGATGCAGGGATTGCCTCTGCTTTGATGCAGAAATTGCAGTTTACTGCTCAGAATAATTGCAACAAAGAAGTACCTGTGCAACAGCTAGACATTTTTTCTATCCCTAATATCCCTTGTTAAATTATAGTTAAAAATTGAATGAAAATACATATAAAGAAGCAATGATTCAAACACTTTGAAAGGTGTGTTACCTTTTTGCATGTGCTTTTGCCTGTTTGAGCCTTTCTGAAGAAACTGTTGCCTGACTTTTGGAAGGTTTTAAGCTCCAGTTTGTTATTTTTGTAAGTTTGAGCACTGCTGGTTAAGCTCATTGTACACTTTTGCTGGGTGGGAGCAGGGTGTATTTAAAATTATTTCAGGAAAAAGGGAGACAGTTACAATGCTGGTTTTAATTTGTCCTGGGAGTGGGGATGTGCTTACGTGCTGCATATAAATGAAGTAAAATATTATAGATCAGCCGTTTGGTTCATTAAAAGGTAAAAAAACAGGTGACTTGCAAATTGGGTGTAAATAATAGGTAGATAATAGTTATTTTCATATTTCAGGTAAACCACTGCAATTACTTAGTATGGTTTGTTGGGTTTGTTTCATTTCAGCTTGACAGAACACTTAATATAGACCATACCTTTCCTCACAGTTTGGAATACCCTCTGCTTGGAGTTCATGAGATGTTCTCCTTGCTCTCTCTTCTTCTTGATTTCTAACAGTAAGACTGCAAGGTAGCAAACAAAGTTTTAGTCAACTTTATAGAGAAAAAGGCTGAACATAAACCAGATACTTTTCCTTCTATACTAAAAAAAAAAATAATTCTAAAAGGACAGAAGCTGATGATAGGCACATTACCCACAGTTACATTCTGACCTTATTTTTACAATTGTATAAACCTTGAGTGTAGCTGAATGCTGTTTAATATTCTATAATACAGATTTTCTACAGAAGGAGCATAGTTCCATAAAATATTTCAAGTTGAAGGGACCCATAAGGATTGTCAGGTCCAATTCTATATGTATATATGTATATATATACACACACAAGTGTAAATGGGATGTATATGTATACATGCATACCCTTTGTCACATACCAAATCTGTTCTCCCTTGGTTTTTGTACTGTGTATGCTCAGTGCAATGCTTTTACTTAAGCTGGACCTGATGCACTGGTTTTATGTGAGTTAAGTTTCAAGGTAGGTGGGTTTGGGTTTGTTTGTTTGCATTTTTTTTTCACCTCAGTTGTGATGAGGGCCAAGACTGGTTTGGAATGGTGATACCATGTCACAGGAAAGCCAGAGTTTAGAAGCAGGACATAAGATATAAGAGAGCTAAAGACTTCTGTATGCGGTGTTGGAAGGGTAAGCATCTTTCAGAGTTCACATGTAGATACAGCCAGATTTTGTGGTGATTGATTGCATCTTCGAAAATTGTTAATACATGCATCCAAATGTGAGGTCTGGAGCACAAAGAGCAGATCTATAATTGCTGAATATAATTTTGAGTATGAATGGAAACACTAGATTGTAGCATTACAAAAACAAAATTTTCTGCAATCACTAGTGACCACTGAGAGTTATTTTATGTCCTTCAGAAGAGTAGCGGTGAACTCCTGCTTCTTTCATCAAATGTTAGTTAAGATAGCTCTAGTTTAAAAAAAAATCTTTTGTAGTTGTAGATTGTTCATTTTAATTTGAAACTGGATTGGAAAATACACGTTTTTTTAAGGGAGTGGGGACTACATTCCTGTTCATCCAGGCTATGGCAGTTTAGTGAGAAATGCATGTGCATACACACATGCTGTCATATAATCTGTAAAGCTGCTTAAAATATGTCAAGAATAAAAGGTCTCAGTGTTTTTTATATTTTATATTGCCTGTTATTTATATGAAATGGGCCCTCCAGCTGAAACAAAGCAACACACTTGCTATGACTTCTAGGGAAATACCAAACTTAATTTCTTCATTTGTATCTTACCTTTCTTTGATGCTAATGTTCTATGCTTTGCTGCCTTAATCCCTAAGAATCTCATTTATCTCTAGGAAGGTTTTTTTTTGTTAAACCAGTGGATTTTTCTTCCTGTATTGCATTCTAAACTACTGGCCAAGTCTTATTTGCAGCCTTATTATTTACTGGGCATCCCCTTCTCCGTCTTTGTCTACTGTTAGTCCATAATCTGCAGAGACCTGCTTTTCTCTTTGCCATGGCAGTCCATGTGTTGAAGATATAGGAAAGCTTTTGTATTTGCTAAAATGGAGAGCAGATAGTGCAAACACTTTTTTTCAGCAATATCTGAACCATATGTTCAAACCAATGAACTATGTCAACTAACCTTTTCAGAAAAAAAATAGGAAAATGTACTTAGTAATGCTAGTTCTTTTTTTCTGTTAGGTTATATGGGTCTTTACTACCCTTTTTACCTGTGGTTCTGGACTTTTTTGAATATGTAAAGTGATATATATTCTCACACACAGACTGTAGCTCTTGTCAGAGCTATTTTTGAATTGAGAGGAACCAACAGATCCAGCAGAAAGGAATATGGTCTTATGGGATAATGCACAGAAAAGGAAAAAGACCAAAGAAATAACAAAAGCCTCCCTAAGAGAAAATGCCATGCTTCAGAAAATTACTTACAGGCAGGCTCTTTCCCTAGAAATGTACAAGTAAACAATAAAGAGACTGGTGCAATACTGTATCCTCTCAGGATCTGGGAGAGTAACAGGCTGGAGGCTTGGGTTTGACTGTAGGAATGAACACAGGCTCTGAGCATCCAGCTGAGACTCATTTCAGTTCATTCTAAATCTACTATTAAGAATATGCTGAATATTGGATGTTCAGCAGCTCAGCAGCATGACTCATGGGGACTGTTATTTTTATTCCTATTCATAATCTTTCTGTTCCAAGAGCTTAGGCTATTTTGAGGAAATGGTCTATGAATGGGGAACATAAATAGCTTAATTACGGTTTGTTTTGCATTTCTTGCTACTAGAAAACAATTGTTTAAAAAAAAATCAGAAATTATTTTAAAGCTGAAACAAGCTACTCTGTTTGTGAGCCTGTATTGGTTTCCCAGATGATTCTGAAATGCAAATAGGAATTTTAAGCATCATGAAATTTGGGTACTTTCACAAACCCTACTGGAGTAAATTGCTTTCTTTGAATTGTTTGAATAGTGAGATACACAGAAAATGAGCATCCTGGAAAATATCAGGTAAAATGGCAAAAAAAGCATACTTTATCAACAATTTAAAAGGTAAAACGCAAATTTTGTATACCGTGACTTAGTAGATAAATGTATCTTATTTTTTCCTTTAATGGAAAAACATTTTTGTGTAATGCAGCTCTGGACTGAGCCACTTGCAATTGCACTGGACAGCTGTTGAAATGGCATTGGAATTTGTATGGGATGCTTTAATATAGATGCAGTAGGTCACAAATTGATCCTGTACAGGCAGAGTGTTAATGTCTCTCTAAATTCTACCTTAGTTTACCTCTAAGCACCTGCTGAAAAGCTTGGTAGGATCAGAGCCAGAGTTCTTGGCATCTCACAAAAAAACCCAAACCTCCAAGCAGCATTTTGTCCTTGCAAAATATTCACTATTTGCATCAGGGAGGGCAGAATCTTGTGTGTCTTGGCTTCTGATGAGTACCAATAGCAAGGAAATGATCAGTCTGCTCTTCCCTTGCCTTCTAATGGTGTTCTCCAAAGCATTTGCCGCAAGGTGCTATTGGAAAACAACATTAGTGGAATAGATTCCTAGCCCAGGCTGTAAGGTTATTTGTGACCACTTCCCATCACCTCAGTGCCAAGTCTGCTTGCTCTGAAGTGTTTATGTGGTGGATGGTGAATTTCTAAGAAGCATTCCACTTGCTGTCAGAATTTTGGCTAAACTCTATGGCTGTTTTTGTTTATTTAAATGCAAGTTCTACTCTCACCCATGAAGTAACACTGCACTAACCAGACAGAGGGCTTTTGAGTATGGGAAGATTTACTTCAGTTTAGAACGAAATCACTTGGATCTGGAGGGGCTGGTAAGAAAGAGAAGGTGAACACATTGTTAATTTAAGGAATCAAGTGATTCCTCCTCTTTTGCTTTGATGGATATATTTTCTTCCTTAGCAGGAGTGGGACTTTTGTAATGGGAGTTTTTCTGCATTTTTTTCTGCTTAGCTCCTTAACTGCAGCAAATACCCACAATGTTTAAAGTTTCTGGTCCCAGTGATGATCTTCATATGAGTTGCACGTGCCATGAGTTGGCAATACTAATTAATGACAACAGATCAGGGGAAAAGAAGTGTGCTGGGCACCTGCTTATTCATTTTCTGACCTACAAATCCTTCCACCTTCTCCTAACTCCATTTAACACCTTTGGTGATGCTTTGATGATGTCAAGGCCCAAATCTAAAACTAAAGCTCTGACATATTCTGGTATTGCTTTGAGTTTTTAGTGGGACCCTTGGTGAAACTCAGTGCTGAGGAGAACAAACATTATACAGTACTGACAAAAAACGGGCAATATAGATACTGTACAGATATTTCCTGTTGTTTCAATGGCAGGGGAAAGAGAGTACACTGGAGTAGAGGGTTGTGCCTAGTAGTAGAGCACAGCTATCTCTTTGTGTCCCAGATCTGCAGAATTTTACAAGCGTTTCCTTTGGCTTGTGTTGTCCTGTGCAGAAGCTGTGTCCCTTCCATGCTATTCTGTTCCCTAGAGGCTTGGATGAGAGGGGTTACCATGAGCAGCTGCAGCAGCAGCACCAACAAAAGCAGCAGGCATTGGAGCCTCGATTTCCTGTGCTGAGCTGAGCCTGTGCAGCGCCTGGGCTCTCCGGGGTCGCAGCCATCTGCCGTTTGCGGATCTCCGTCCTCTCCGATCCCATGGGCTGCAAGCAACAAAGGAAGGGGGAAGTAAGAAACACCTCTCTCTTTTTTCCTTTTTTGTTTGCTTTAAAAGTCTTACCCAGAAGTGCTGAAGGCCACAGCCTCAAGGGAACTGAAAAGCTAAGATTTTCCCCCATGGAAGTTCTAAGGTGTTGAATCCTTTGGAAGATTCACTCATTTGAGTGCTGTGGTGGAAGGCAAAGGGCTAATGAATTCTTCACATGCGTGGGAATGCAATGAGAGGGGAGTGGTGATGCAAAGAACAAAAGGTATGAGTGAGGGGTCTTGGAGAGCTAGAGCTCTTGGCACAGAAGTGTATCAGCCTAGAAGTTGAAAAGGGTTTCCTGAGGTTTTGACTTCAAGGCCATCCTAAGGAAAATGGTACAGAAGAGAAGTACTTAGGGCCTCTTTAATTTTTTTCTTTCTTTTACCTGATTAGCCAACTCACAGGCTTCACAATGCTTGAGTGCGACACCTGCGCTCTCCTGAAAATGTGGCCTTTGGTGAATATTGAGGATGTCTCAAATCTGCTGGTTCCCTTTATAGCAAAGGGGGAAGGGCCAATGCTCATTTCTCCATTGAAGGTCTGACTGCCACAGTTTGTAAAACTTTTTGCTTCTGTGAAGGTGAGGAGGAAACAAAACTAGATTATAATAATTACATGGTTTTCACTGAGACCCCCAACTGAAGACAGCATGAAACACTTTTTGGTGAATGCACTGGTTGGGTTTTTTGCACAGTTGCAGGAAGTCTTTTTGGAGACTGCATTTTGCAGAGTGTGCAGGTAAGTGATGTTGATGAAATGACAAGTCCCCTTGAAGTCCCTGTTTGTTTCTGACCTATCTCTGAGCTTCACATTTGCTCTACAGCACTTAATAGTGCTCTCCCTGTTATGCTGAAAGTTGTGCCATATGTAAGTGACAGATGTCTTTGAGAGATGAAATGCTAGCTTGTACAAAGATGAGTATGGCTTTCTTAATTTTATTTGTATTTGATTTTTGGATACATAGCTAGTCATCCCCCTGTGTCACGAGATCCCTTTGTGTAGGTTTGTTTCAGGTTGCTAAACTCTCTTTTGAGGCCATGACAATTGTAGGGGAATTAAAATTAGCTGCTACCAATTTTGAGTTTGTTTTTTTTTTTTAACTATAATATCAGACTTGAATCTAATGAGATAAATACTTGGGGGTTAAAAGTTGCTTTCCTTTCTAAAATGTTCATCCAGGTTTAGGAAATGCTCCTGTTTTAACTTGAGGGGGAATGTACGGATGGTGTCATGGACCCAACAGAAATGTCAGGAGAAGAAAGAATATTATTTTAGCAGAATGCAGCATTACATTTTGCTGCACTTTGGCTACTGTGGTTTTTTCAATGTTGAATTTATTTCTGTCTTGTAAAGTTAATAGTTTTTGTATTTGTGAGAACCACCCACTCTCCCAAGAGACAAATGCATGACATGGTAGCAGAAGATGCACCTGTGTAGCAGAAGGAATAACATACAGGAACAACAATATAGATAGAAACTACAACCCATTTTAAAACTCTGAAGGCCCAGTCTGACAAGCAATGCATAAATGACCAGAAATAGAAAATCAGAAAAAATAACATAGCTTCCAACTGCCCCTCCCCAACCTTTCTTGTTTCAAAATGTGAAAGGATAACTGAAATGTAGAATGTATTTGTAGATTCAGATTTCTTCCTGTCAGCTTCATATGAATGGAATGAATAAGTATTAATTTCCTTCCAGATACCTATACTTTTTTTAAATGGAGCATTTTCACATTTCTATTAGAGAGTGATAGCATATAAAATATTTTTGGAAGGATCATATATCTAATATTTCAGGCTGCTCTGGACAGTAAACTATTATTACTGATTAGAAAAATGTAACTTGGATTCAGACATGTTGTTTATATAGCCTGATACAACCACTCTTACTTCTGAGATAATTTATGTTCACACATTCATATCTCTAATTCATATTAATAATCAGTTAGCCTGGGCTAAACATGATCCGGGGCCCATGTTATAGGATGGCAAGGTAGAGAGCTGAGCAGTGGTGCAGGTTATTACAGAGTTGTAGAAACCCCTTTAGTGCACTTAATACTAAGTCCCATAGGACAAAACCATGTCAGGCTGGTCAGGTACACAGAACAAGAAATAAGTGATCTATCTCAGCACTGTTCACCTCACTTCAGAAGATCCTCATTTTATATATGTAGATATCTTTCTGCTGCTTCTAATATATCCAGAATTTCACTGTAGGACATGGAAGTTTTCCATCACATTTTGCTGCAACCACCAGAGCTGTGTAATGAGCCTTGCCAGGCCATTGCTGGTTTGAGTTGTGCTGTGTGCAGGAATGGGTAGTAGATGTATCAATTAATCCAATGAATATTATTTGTAGGAATTGACGAAATTCCTTGCTCCTTTAGAGCACAGTCCACATTAGTAACAATTTAAGAAATTGCTTTATTGATTTGTGGATCTGTGGGAATTCAGGTGGTTATTATTTTGCCTTCACTAGACTTCAGGCTCCTTCATGGCAAAAAGGAGAGGATGATTTTAGACTTCCTAGTGAAAAGGTCTTCTATTCAACGCAATTTTACAGTTGTTACTTTGGGACATCAGATTTCCAGACCTCCCTGAAGGTGCTATGGGAATGAAAAAATTGTATGAGAACCCTCTGTACTGGATGTTCTCTGCACTTTGAGAAGTGGAGTCTGCCTTCTCTGTCCCCACCATCTGGAGCAGCAATGTGCCTTGTTTGAAAATGGGTTAGAGAAGAAAACTCGGAGGATTAGAAAACTGGAGATGGACTGCTATCCTGTACATGTTTGCTGAGGAATCCAAAAATGCTTTTAGGCTACTGATGGAATGATGTAAGATACCTTTAGCCAAGAGACTTCAACCCCTACCATGTCATGCTCTGTTTATACTCAGACTAGGTACAGTTTCAGCCAATTGCTGAGTACAACACGATTGTCAGTAGGGTCTAATTTTCCTAATATTGAGTCACTGTGAGGAATGAAATCATTGAATGGGACAGTCAATGTTTAGATAGCAAGAGGGGGTTCTGTTGCACAGGTCCTCATAGTGGTGGTGTTGGCTGGGTCACGTGAGGCTCTGGGACCTGCATTACTGCTCAGATCCTACACGTAGCTGTCTCATGTGCCTTGGGACCACCCCAGCACACGCGTTATCCATCCCTGGTGATTGTCTGGAGCTACAAAACCTCTTCTACCTCCCTAAATTCTGTACATGAATCTATCCTGCATGATTACTTTTTCCATCTGCAGGAAGTTTCTTCTGACTATGGACAAGTGACTGGCCACTTACAAGCCTCCTCTGACTACCTGCAGTCTGTGCAGAACTGGGTTGATTTTGTTGCTTTGGAGTTTCTGGATATCCTCCACCCTGGATATTAATCAGCACACTGAAACATAAATAAATGTTTCCAGGCAGTGGGTCCCGCCTGGAGGAATCCACAGAACCATCCAAATTCCACATGGAGAGTGCCAATTACTCAAATACATAAATGAGAACATGGATAGGAGTTGAAGTGATCAGCTTGTCTCCAGTCGGTTCATTGTTTAAAGTCAATCTAATGTAGCATCTCTACAGATGCCTAGGTGCAGAGTTTCTGGATCTCCCAAGGAAAGAGATGTCCTTCTCTATATAATAATAACAACATATTGAGTCCATTAAAAAATTGTCCCTAAAGAGCAATGTAACAAAAATAGAGGAAATTTAATGGCACTTGTTCTTGTTTTATCCCTCTAGATAGCATCTATGAATCATATAAAAAAGTATGGGCTTATATTATTGAATGCTAATAAGTAATTAAAAAAAAAGTCCAAGGATTTAGGCAATCATCAGAGATGCTACTTTTGACAATAGTGAAAAACCACTGTATGCCTTAAGAGTAATGCTGAGGTGGTGAGATAAGAATGTCTGTCATAACTTTTCCACTCCAAAGCATACCTATCTGACATTCAGATTATGAAGCATTTCTCCATGTAACCTTATAAACATGAAGGAGTGTAAAGGTCAGGAGTGAAAATTATTTCCATGGTTAAAAACACCTCAGGTGATATTTGGCTTAGTTGTAACATTTATAGTATTTGCTAATTTCTCAGCAGAAAGGTGGGCTACCAAGAAAATAGCATTCCCAGAGGAGGAATATTTAAAATCTAAGCCACAAATGTCAATCTAAAAAACAAAACAAAACCTCAACCAAATAAAAAAAAAAGCCCCAAACGCAGGAATATGCAGAAGATTGTATACAAAACTTTATACTTTTATCCCCACTTTATGCTAAAACACGATGACATTTTTTCAGCTCAGAGTGCAAAGATTCTATTACTTAAACTTAATTACTGAGACTTAATGTTTCCTCCTTGTATACATTACAATTAGGCAGGTGTGCAAGCTTTTAGCTTGTTCTTGGGGCTGATTTGCATGGCCACAGCATGAAGCTGCCCCAGGAGCTCCACAGCCTGGGAAGCCCTGTGCTGGAGCACTAGCTGACAGCCACTTGGAGTGAGGGCACAGATGTGGATCACATAGTCCAGTTACTTTTCAGTAAATAAATCAGGCCTGGTCCAAACTCCACTAAAGCAATGAAAGCCACCTCTTGGTGTCAGCAAGCTTTAGGTGAGGTTATGTAGCTCTCACAGTTGCTGCTTTGACTTTGGATCCTCCCAGTGATGATAACCAGTGAGTTGGAAGAGATTCTGTTCTTATCTACTAATGTCGTAAGAGGCTTGCGCTGGGGTCAAGTTCCAAATAAATCCCTAAACCTATTTTTTAACAATTCGGATATATTTGGGGCTGCAACAAACTCCCACTGAAGCCTGTGGCAGTTCACTGTCAGCTGAAATATGAACAGGAAAGTTGATGCTCGTGCTTCTTCCTTTTCATTGACAAATGTGACAAGCAGGCTTTCTGCATTAAGCAGTGTGCTATTTTAGTCAGAAAAGAATTCTAATATATGTTAATGAACTCGCCCACACATATGCACATGCTTTAGGCATAGTTGTCAGATTGCCCACTTAGTAGGTTAAGAGCAAGAGCTCCTCGAAAGTTGCCTTGTATTATTGGAGATTTGGCATATTGTAGTGGGGTGGCTGAAATGGGTGAGAGTTTGTGACTGCAAGACAGAGGCTAGCAGAAAGGAGACTGGCAGCACATGGAATAAACCAACTTTTTATGTCACTGCTGTGTCCAAGCCTGTTAAAGGCTTCAGTGGGTAAAGTTGAAAGTAAAAGTGTTATTCTGTAACTAGCAGCCCAGGGACACACTTTCATGTCAAATGTCCATAAACTGAGTACCTTTGCTTGTTTTACTTAATTTATTTTTCCAGAGGAGCAGCAGCTCGGTGGAGACAAGTTCATCTATCCAGCTTAAAGCATTGCTTTCCATTTCAAAAGGAATGGCTGAAAGGGTATCACACCCACATAGTAAGAGGTAGATGGTGCCTTGATCATGTCACCTGTCACAGATGCTTTTCTACCAATGCCTTAGATGTCTTTGGTATTCAGTTCTGCGCAGTTGGCCACCATGAGGCAACCCTCTGCAAAAACTTCCCACACTAAAGCCTTTCTCTGAGTAAAATCTGAGTTTCCTGTTGGAAACCTAGTTACTTGGGGCTTCAATGGGATTTTTGTGTGGGCTTTGTTTGTTTTTGTTTGCTTTTTTTTTTATTTAGAGAGATGCCTTATATCTCCTCTGGATAAAGAATTTCTTTAGTTTGGATTTTATCACAAGAGACTTCATAAAAAATGTTAGTCTAACATGTAATTAACAGGGTCACTGTCATTATTTCTCCTGGGAAAGACACGAAATAATTACCAGTTGCAAAGAAAAAGCAACAAAAGCAATCTGTTGTTTCTGTCCAGCTGATTAAGTGGATGCTATGACAGTGGCGCAGTGTGAATGTAGGTATGGATATAACTTCATCCCATGCTGAGTCCTTCACAAACTAGGTCACTGCAAACTGCAATTCAGTTAAATCAGTGTCAGGAACTTCTCTGCACAGCACAAGCTGTCAGCATCCCTTGCCTTGTCTTCTGTGGCACCTGGGGTCAGCCTCAGTGGATGTATGTCAGTCACGCTGACTGATCAACTCTTTTAGAAGAAAAAACAACATAAAACCCCACGGACTTCTCCAATGCTGGGATTTTTACCACTACTTCAACCCTGCTTTTGCTGGCTCTGATGTCAGAGAAAGTACCTGCTTCTAGATATTTTTATGCAGCTTATTTTAAGAAACAAAAACATTTAAAAAAATCATTCCTCCTAAGATTTTACAAACCTCTCTACTGTGCAGTGAAGCTGGTGCCTGCAGCAGTTACTCTGCTCACTCCCATTATCTCCTTCTGAGCGCTTGGTTGCATTGTGCTTAATTATGAATGGCCTCCAAAAAGCCCGTTTTACTGTACTATGAAGTGACTCATATCACACAGAAGCTCCGACAACTCGCACCGGGTACTGGAGGCACATGGCGCTGTGTTAGTCAGTGACTCATTTCACATTGTACTCGGTGCTGAGATCTGACTCACATCGAACTGTGAGAGAAGCTGACTGACATTGTACTGGTCTGAAAGCTGGTTTGAATCGGGATGAGTCACCCTGGAGTGCATTAAGCGGTGATTCACACACTGTTTCCTATTGATTCCGATTGTCGCGATTCACTTCGGGTTGTACTACGCTGGCATCTGGCTGCTCTGCAGGGCAGGCACTGTGATAGCAACCCTCTGCCTGGTGAGCTCGGCTGTGGTGCCAGCCTGCAGTGTCAGCCAGGAGGAGTAGTACCAAAGTCAATTTAATGCTGAAGGAAGGTCAGAGTTTGGCTTAGCACACATTCACTTTGACCATGACACGTTCTGGGCTTCTTTGCTTCACCCGGCTTTGACAAGTTTTGAAAACGGCAAGTGAGGAGTAATGAAGTAATGTAGCTAAGAATCCTCTTACTTCTGAATGCCAGGAGATCTCCAGAGTACTTCCAAGACTTGCTGTCTCCTTTGTAACTTCTCTTAGTGACAAGAAGATGGGATGGATTTCTGTAAGTGACTGAGTACTGATAGTTGCTTAAATGCTTCAACTTTATCAACATTTGACCTGAGCTCTAAGAGACACAGGCACCCTACAGCCTGAAAACTCTTCCCCAGTACTTTAAGCTCAGCCCTCAGACATCACTACTTAGTCTGTTCTAAGCAAGGGGTAGAGAGGTGTATAACAGCATAGGTTTTGCTTCCATGATTAAGTATTTGGGACTCAGAGTAAAGATATCATAGTAAATATTGATGTGAGGAGTAGATAAAGAAATTAAAGGGGAAATAAAGTAACTGTTCTCTCACCTTTGAGCATTTTATAAAATACAGTGCTAGTTTTATATTCAGTTGGCTCTGAGTTTAGAGAGACACCTGATTTAAACATGACGTTCCTAATTTTAAGAATCTCCCAGCGGATAACGATTCTGGTGATTCTGGCGTTTAGTTGAACTGGTGTTTATTGCTTCTGGTCCTGTAATACAGCAGTGGTGTAGATACCTCCACAGCCCACAGCACTGCTGAGTACTGGATTTGATGCTGACATTCTGTTTGTGCAACAGAGGTACATACAGACTCCTTGCCATTATGTCATAGTGACAAACGTCATATGAAAAGTTTTCATTTTACATTTTTCAACAGCAAAAATGAAATAATGGAACGGTTGCATAAAGTAAATTACACTGCTATTAAATTACTGTAGGTTCTTACTGGAGTCTACAAGGATAATCTTATTTCACTTTCTGTATTTGTGTCCAATTTTCGTTACCCGCTTTTTCTTACCCACTGACATTATCTAATGACAGAGCTCAGGAAGAGCTCTTTCTCTTCTCTAAGGATGCTTGATGAGGCAGGCTGGCACTGGAAGTCTCTCTACAGAAACACTCGCCTGTTGCTGCTTCTCTCTCTAACTTGGCAGGGGAGCCCCGGGCTCCGGGAGCAGACGCACCGCGGGACCCCCTTCACGGTGGGGCGGGGGCACGGATGCTGCCGCATCTTCGTGAGACGAGGCAGAAGGGTCCCTGAGCGGGGCCGAGCCGAGGTGGTGCTACCTGCGCGGGGCAGGGAGGTGGTGCGGCCCGGGGTGCGATCCCGCCCCAGGGAGGGATCCTGACCCCGCTCCCGGGGCCGAGCTCAGCCGCTTGCTACCCGGGCTCTGCGCTGGGAGCTCTTGGGGAGGGACGTGGAGATGAGAGCCCGGGCGCTCTCGGCTAGCAGCTCCCGACCCTCCGGGAGACCGGGGAAACGCCTTTTGCGCCGAGTCCCGGCCGCTCCTCCCGGGGAGGGCGGCCACAGCCGCTGTCCCGCCCCGGCCGCGGGGGCCACCGCCGCCCGTCCCGTCCCGTCCCGCCCGTCCCGTCCCGCTGCACCCGGGGCGGCTCCAGCCGCGGCACGGGGGTCGCGGCTGCCCGGAGCTCGAGCTGCCGTGCGCGGCTGCCGCCAGCGGGACCGAGCGCTACTTACGGTGTCGGCAGCGGGGCCCGGCCGGGCGTCCTCCCACGCTTCCCCTCCGGTCCCGGCGGGCTGGGCGACCGGGAGCGGCGGCTCGCCAGCGCCACGCATGCGCCCGGCCCGCGGGCTCGGCGCGGCCGCGGGTGGGTTCGCTCGCCGGGGCTGGAGCCGCAGGGAGCGAGCCCGGCAGCCCCCGGCCCGGCACGGCCCGACGGGGTGCGCTGCCGCCGGGTCAGCCCTGGCCAGGCGAGCACCGGGGGCTGCTCTGCTCAGGGCCGGTTTGCAGCGGGGTTAAACACAGCAGCGCCCGCACCGCGGCGGCGGGCTGGGGAGGGCGCGGGGGAAGCCATGGGACGGGCGCCGCAGGGAGGAATGCCGGAGGGACCGGCGTGAGAGCGTGTGAGTGGAGTGTGCGCGCGTTTGTGTGTGTGCGCTGATGGGAGGGAGTGGGAAGGGCTTGGGGAGGCGGCGGTGCCGCCGTGGGGCTCGGTGCTGGTGTTCTGTGCTCACAGATGCCTTAGGGGAGAGCCGGGCTTGTCAACCCGGCGCTGGAACATGCTCGCATTTTAAGTAACTGCGTGTTAAGATACACGTCTTCCCTCCCCTAGCCGTCTCCTGCTTTCCAGCGGCGCTGGGCTCGCCCTCCCGTTCCGCGGGGCAGGTGTGACACGGCTGCGGCTCCGTGCGAGGCGTGTGCCGGGGCCGCGGGCTGGGCGCTCACCCCGCTCCTCGGAGGCGCCCTTGGGAACATCGCCACGTTTAGGGGATTCTCTCACCGATAATGACCCGCCGCCTCCACCCCCCGGGCAGCCGTCTGCCGGGACAAGGCTTAACGGGACGACTGCCGCTTGCTAGTACCTCCGCCGTTCCCGGGCAGACCGACACTGTCTTCCCGCGAAACAAAGACTGATCCGGTGCGCGAACGCTCTGCGCGTTCCCGGTTCCCGGAGCTGGGCACCCGGCTGCCGTCGGGGCTGTTCCCTTCCCGCCCGCGCAGCGGGTGCGGAGCAGGGCGGCCGCAGGAGCCGCCTGGCCGGAGCCAGCGGACGGGGGGCGGTAGGGATGGCAGCTGGGACCAGCGGCCTTCGCTGGGCGCCCGGGGGCTTTGGGGCTTTGCCGCGGGAGCTCTCCCTGCGCCCCCGAGACTCCCACGCCGCTGCCGGCTGAGGGCACGTGGGCGGACAGCGGCTTCCCTGGTGCGGGGAGCAGGAGGAGGAGGAGGAGGAGGAGGAGGAAGGGGTGGACGCGGCCCCAGGAGCGGTACTCACGGCGCCGGGAAGCTCGGGGGCAGCGCGGGGCTGCGGCGGCGCGGCTCCGTGGCACGCCGGGCATCTCCGGCGCTCCGGGGGGAGGCGGCTGGGCGGCGGCGGGGCCGGGGCGGGGGCCGGCGGCGGCTCGGCCCAGCGGCCCCGCAGCAGGGCGGCCAGCGGGCAGCGGGCGGGCGCCCCGCTCCCGGCCAGCAGCGCCGCCAAGCCCGCGGGACACAAGCGGGGCTCCGGGGCCTCTCGACGGGGCACCGAGACGAAGCGCGGGCAAGGCCGGCGGGCAGGGAGCTGCGGCCGCAGGAAGGGGCTGGAGAGCAGAGCTGACAGCGAGGAGAGGGGCCTGGCAGGCCTCGGAGTCTGCGGCGAGCGGGGGAGGTGTGGGAGCGCAGGGACGGGGCGGGAAGAGAGAGAGAGAGAGAGAGAAACACAAAGTGAGCATCACCGAGGGGGCAGGCGGGGGCCCCGCACACCCAGCAGAGCCCCGCAGTGCTAAGATGAGGGTTGGAGTGCTGGCAGCCGTGAGCTCACACCCTGCTGCCCTCTCACCCCCCTTGTCCCTGAGTACACTCAGTCTTTTTAACTTTCCTAAGCCGATCCTTCAGGTCAGGGCCGGAGGACAGCTCTCAGTGCCCATTAGGGTTCGGGTCTGGCCATACTGCCAGAGGAGCACGGGAACGAATTTTGCCACTTACAACCTACACCCAAAGAGCACCCCCCCAAAAAATCCCCACCCGAAAAGCCGACCGCAGACGGCGGCCGGAGCTGCGGCGGGGAGCGGAATGGAGGCACTGCCGCCCGGACCTGTCCAGGGTCCTGAACCCGCCCCGCCGCCTCCCGCCGCGGCCGGGGAGCTCGCCCACATCGGCGAGCGCCGGGTGGCGCGACCTTGCCCTTCCTCGCTGAGTGCCATTGTCCTGCAGAGAAGGAGCCACCTTGATGGAGCACGGGCCCTGAGCAGGAACGGACAAAAATCACTGTTCTGCTTCCCTTTTCTCTAGTAATGATTTCTACCTGTTTTTTTTGGGATTTCAGGATTTCATCAAGGTTTCATCAAGACCATCCCAAAACATTGTCCCTATTTCTGGCCTACAACCAGACATCAAAGGGACAGAGAGGAATTGAAGTCTACACAGTGTGAAGAAAGCCCTTCCCACCGTGATGGTGCTGCCCTTGAAGGCCAAAGGCACTGCTACAGCAATGGGGAACACGACTGTGGTGCCATTGATGCCAGGGAAGGCGCTTGCTAGAGCTGAAACCAGCGGGGAAAGCTGCCATTCCTACACAGAAGGAGAGCTTGCTGTTGCTTAGCAGCAGAGAGTTCCCCTAGGTCTGTTTGGAGAGGTGAACTATGGCAGAAACTGGACAGTGTTCCCAGGAGATCAGAAAAAATAGAAAAGTTTATTCCCACCCCAAAAGTTGATTCCCACCCCAAAACCCCACTCAGTGTTCCCCCTGCCCAGTGGCAAGGAGCCCTTCTGCAAAGCTCTGCCCTTTTGGTTGTGGCAGAAAGCATAGAACTGATGTTGAACAATTTTCTGTGCCAAACTACAATTGCCGAGGCCCAGACAGCACCTATGGAGATATTATAGGTTTGACAGGTAGGATTAAATGATACTGCCTTGTTCCTTGGCAGGGAAAAGGGGACAAAGTCTCAGTAAGTGTACTAAGGTCGTTGTTTATGTGGTTTAAGACCAAGCTCAAAACACCAGTTAACACCACTGGCCTTTGAATTCAGCTCTTGGTCACTCCACCAGGACAGGCAGTCATTTCTCAGGCTGGTAAGTAAATGTGACTCCCCTAAGACCTCTCTACACTATGGTCCCAGGTGGCATCCTAAATCTTAGCAGGAATGCTTGATCAAGTTCAGGTTTAAAATGCTGCCAGTATGTAAAGCTGGGAGGTATGTTCTTGCTCCATCATCCTTTCTATTTGTCTCAGGACAGTCATGATCTGTTGTTCCTGCCAACAAGCAGCGGGTTTGGAATGAAGTGATCTTTAAGGTCCCTTCCAACCCAAACCATTCCATGGTTCTAGCAGACATCTTATTAAAGAAGGCTATACAGTTTTTTTCAGAATTCATGATGCATAGTGATGGTGGGTAGTACTGTATAAAAATATGGTATTTATGCTCCCTAGCATGAATGGTGGTAGATAAAGAAAGCCACCTAAGCTAAATATCTTCCAGGGATTGGGGTTTGCAGGCAACTCTGTCTTGCTCGGTAGGCAGGTACCTCTGCATCACTGCATGTGTACACAGCCACATCCTGAAACAGCTGAGTGGTGTGGCAGCATAAAGTCCTCACAAAAGTGTTAACGTAGTCATCTTCTCCTCCTTTCCCCGTGAATGATGGATGCAGGCTGATGTCCAGCTGCACAAGACAGAACTGCATAAACAAGGGCTTGGACTTTGATGAAATGGGGCTTAGAATTGAGAGAGCTGAGAGACCCAGACTGGAACCCTTTCTCTCCCTAAAGGAATGTGAGTATGCATTTCTCATGCATGAAAGAAAATTCCCTCAGTCATCAGAGCAGCTTCCTCTGCATGTGTCTCTGTGACCTTACTCTTGGTCCCCTCTACTGCTCTACTTTGTTCAGGTTAAATCAACTTCTCTGGGACAGAGGGAAAGCAAAATATCAATCTAGCAAGGCTCAGGAGTATTTGACCTTGCACTTATTTCTGTTTCAAAAAATAAGTTATGGAAAATTGAGAGCTTACATGTGAGCTGTGCATTCAATATAATTATCCCATATAGGGGCACCTTTTTTCTGTAACACACATGGTAAATAACAGATCAGGAGATCTGGTTTCAATATATCTACCAGTATATCAGGTATTAGAAAACACACCTCCACCCTTTACTTGACTTTTCTGACTATTTCACATTAGACTCATGAGTTTCTGATAAACTTTTAGGAGGAGATTCTATCCCACATGGAGTAGGTTTTTTTTATTTTATTTTAAGTCAGAAAGTGATGGCTTTATATGAGGGTACCTCTGATATTTAATATTGTCTCTTTGGACGTTTCTTAGACTCCACTCTCCCTCTTTCTGCAAACTTGTCCAGTTAACACGTTTTCCTAATTTTGCCTTTGTGGAAATGAAGAAATCTGTTATTATTCTTATTTATTTTATTTTTTTTAGTGAAAACTTGTATGGCGCCTTTTTATTTTTTCTTTTTAATTTGTTCTCATTATTCAGAGCAGGTGATAAGAAAGATAATACAGAACATGTATCTGTATTTTAATAACACTCCATTCCAACACTCTTGCAGTCACACGTCAGTGGGTGACATAATGCCCATACCAGCTCTTTTGGGGCCTGTTTGCCTTTAAGGTGTGAGGGCTGATTGCTGTCTCATACCTGAACTTCTGCTCCCTGCCCAAGGAGAGGTCATACACATTTCTATGGCAGCTTTTGTGTTCTAGTCTATTTCAGTGTTTCCTGCTCCCTTAAATTGTTAAAAAGAGAGCTTCTAGACCATTGAATGGAGCTGATTCATAGTGAATTAGGGAGCAATTCAAACAGAGAGTAAGAAGCCATTTTTTACCTTTTTCATTGACATTAAAGTGCACTTGTTACAAATCATTTTGAAGACTGATAGGTTTTCTGGGAAAGGAGATATTTTCAGCAGGAGAATGAGTTTCCAGGGACTTCAGCTGAACTTCAATTTTTTTAATGTATCAGCAGTATTCTAGTATTTGCTTTCCCTTACCTCCTGTTAAAAATTAAAAACGTAAAAAACCAAAAAAGAAGATGTATTT
The DNA here is from genome assembly GCF_036417665.1 of Passer domesticus. Lineage (NCBI taxonomy): Eukaryota > Metazoa > Chordata > Aves > Passeriformes > Passeridae > Passer > Passer domesticus. Next base: position 121,999,214 of record NC_087474.1, on the reverse strand, counting down.
AAATAACCCTATTTTGAAGTGAACATAATCCCAATGATAATATGGGAAGCAGCTTTGCTGAACTCTTAAATATCTGTGTTTTTTCAACATCAGTTTCTTACAGGCGTAAGCCACTTTTCTTTATGGATCTATCAGTAGATGGTTTCAAGTAGAAAATATAGGTTCAAAGCTGATGAGAGGAAGAATAAACTGGCATCTTCAAACATGTAAGACCAACTATAGACTACTATGGTCCCACAGAGTATTAACTAAATTGTCTCCTGTGTGCAGAGATGCCTGTTAGTATTAATTTTTCATCAACACTGATAGTAGTGTGTTAATTAATCAGTAGAATTTACTTTGTGTAAGCCAAAGTGTGAAAGCCCCACTGTCATGTCATTCATGCAGTCACAGGATGCCTCTTAGTCTTTTTCTGGAGGATTAGATTTCCTCAAGATCTGATGCTAAAACCTGTGATTGCATTACGTTAGGGCTTGACAGGTTATCAGAATGGTTAGATGTGATTTAGATCTCAGTGCAGTAAAAATTTTTTGCAGTTGGTGGCTCTGCTTAGTGCTTTGATAATTATTTCATCACTGTAAGGTCATTTTCTAGCGTGATGTATTTTCTCAGGGTTGTCCAGTCCCATATGTATGTTCTGGCAAAACCCTTAGCTTCTGTATTTGTATCAGTCAGTGTCTGCTCCAAAGCTGCAGGAAGCCTCTGCTGTCTCTGCTCACAACTCTGTTTCTTTTCTACTCCTACATATCACATCTTTATTACTTCTAAGGCAGAGGAAACTTAAAGAGAAATAACATTTAAGAAGGAATTCAATATTAGAGCTAAGGATGTGTTCTCCAGTCATACTGAATTGGCACTGAATGCTGGGTTTCAGAGGGTCAGAGTCAGCTCAGTGATGGTTCTACTCCCCATTCTGGCCCAGTCCAGCTGATGGGTGTGGGCTCTGTGGGGTTTGTGAGCCCTTGGCCTGCTCTGTGGCCCAACTCCTGTTTAAAATCCTTGGTGATGCAGAGCTTTTGGCAGATTTACAGACTACATAGGAATGTGGTGGCTTGGGCAGAGAAGGTCTAATTAGAAACTGCAATGTGATACACACAAAAATGAAATCTTTGCTGAAGTGCAAGTGCACTAATAAACTCTGTCATTCATTTAATTTGTCATGTTTGGCAGATTGAATCTTCACAATATTCTCTGATCCTCTGTCTTGATGTATGACATTAAATAATTAAAAATAGAATGTCAACCCAAATGCATACCTTTTGTTTTAAACCATGAGGTTAGCATACATCTATAATTCTATCCTCTATTTTTTCCCCCATGAACCTTTGAATTATTTGGAATAATTGAAAACTATTACAGGTACAGCTTGATTAAAAAGAAAAATCTTTTTTATCACGACCATGTTGTGTTAGTGTGTGTGCCAGCAACATGACAGACCCTGTAGGAAGTCTCTGGTCAAAATGTTGATCAGAAAGAGATTTGCTTCTGCATACCAAAAACTGTGAGTTTCCAGATGATGGAGGAAGCAGCTCAGGGATGCTCATTACAAGCTTCCAGAAGGTGTCACTGTGCACCTACACATGGGGAACCTCAACATTTAAGGATTGGTGCCAAAGTACTATTCCTCCTTGTGCTATTAGGGCTCCTCTTCTCTGCCCATTTGGAAATTAAATGATCGATTGGAGAACAATATTTCTCTTTTTTCATGATAGAAAAAGTAAAAATATCTCCATAGTATCACTGTCACTCAAGAGGTACCTATCCAACCGTGACGAGCAGAAGTATCTCTGATATTCTGGGTCACACATAACCTAATTATTACACAGGATTCTTACTTGCAAGGTAATAAATATAATAAAATTAAAGAGGAAATCAAAGCTGCTATGAATGCAATTTTTAGGTCTTATAGAGCAGTTTGTAGTTACGTTCCAGAGCTGATTTAGACAGGAAGATTAACGGGGCAATTTGCAACCAGTGTCCCTGAACAGATCGAGGTTTCAGAGTCTTTGAGTAGTTCAAAGAGAGTCTGAAAGCCCGGTTGCACAAGGTGGCTGTACAGTAACATTCCAGCTTGACAAGATTTCTGAGGAAGACACAGTGATTTTTGCCATTAATTTTCATCAGGTTTTGGACCTTATAAAATATGGATCAATTGGAAAATTATGCGGCCATGTTAAAAGACTGATGAGAGAAAATATAATGCACTTGTAGGACTAGTGGTGGAGAAGATGAAAGGAGAAATACACTATAATTCCTTTGAAAAAGAAGAACAAAAGAATAAAGAGCAGGCAATGAGGGACTGCTGAAGAGTATGAGGTTAAAGGGCAGTAGCAATGAGAATGTTGCAGGCTGGTGCTGCCTGGAGACAAAACTCTGTATTTGACTCATTGCAAACTAGATTGAGCTGGTGCCCAGGAGTATTTATCCAGCATCTTAAAAAGACATATGAATGATGATGAGAGGAAAATGAGCTGATTTGATAAGAATAACACCAAGAAGAAGCTGTGAACGTATTTTGAGACAGGGAAGACTTCAGGTGTTATCTATCCCAGTGTACTGATTTATCAGTGGCACCAAACACTCTTTAAAAGAGATCAGGTTATCCCTGTTATGCAGAAGTGAGTATGCCTGTGGAATTGAATAGAAAGCCCTGGAGTCTCCTTGAACAATCTCTCACTAACATTTATTTCAGAGATGTCTTATGTGATTTTGCCCCTATAGGAGTATCTGCCTAGATTAGAGAGACTGTAATTACAGAGAGCCCAAGTCACTGCCTGAATGCTGTGCTTGCTTTAGGCTTGAAGCAGCATCACAAATGGTATCAGTTCCCAGGCCTCCCACCGCAGATACCGAGTTATAAGTTAAAGACAGAGGATCTCAAGTAGACAAAGGAATAAAGAAACAAACAAAAAACTCCAAACAAACACAACCCCAACAAATGTGCCAATAAAAACAATAACAAAAAACACCAACAAAAAACCAACTCAGAGTTACTGAGCTTTTGAGGAAGGCACTTTATATGTTCCTGTGAAACCACATTTCTCCTGTTTGATGTACAGAGAGGCTGACTCTCCATTCTGCAGGCTGGGATTTTTCTCTGGCTACTCCAGGGCTATCTATCGTATTTCCCTGCACTGCACTTTGTTTTGGACTCTAGAATTGTCCTGAGAGAGGAAGAACAGCACTCCTGATGGATAGAATTTTGGACATTCCTATTTTTGTGTCCCATTTTTGTGCATCACTGTTCAAATCAACTCACTGACACACTTGAAACTTGTTCCCCTCCATTACACTACTGCTTTTAAAGATCATGTTCTCATCCTGGGCAGACAAAATGTTTCTTCCAACCTCTTTTCTGCAATTCATTTCAACCATACCTCCTGACCAAACCCAGAAAATACAAGGTGGGACTAAAATTGTCCTGTCTGCAATAGCCTAACCTCTTCCTCTGTTCTGTAACACCTCTAACTTATTTCTCCTGATGATTAGGAAAGGTTGGTAGGAACCTGCTTAAAGTGTGCTGGTTTAGAACCCAGAGGGATAAATGAGAGAGCATAGTTTCTTTGTGAGTCTGAAACAGTTTTATAACCAGAGCTTGCCACTGTTTTCCAGGTAAGACACTATTTTTGTACTGAAATGAAGTGCAGGCATTTAACTGCACAGAGTCTGTATGAACAGAATAAATGCAATGCAGCAAGAAAGACTAGTCTGTCATCAAAATCAGAATCAAACAATTCAGTGAACATTAGGTTATGCTAGTTGGAAGAAGTGTCCTTGGCTTTTAAGGGCTGTGACTCACTTTGTCAGTCTTATGACTGGAAAATTATTCCATGCCAAACCATTCAGAAGGTCTGGATGAAAACTGAGAAACACCGTTTAACCCTCTTATTTAGAGCCCATATTAAATATAAATGCTATACATGTCCTGTGCATTACCATGCAAAATTCTGGGTAATGTCAAAATCAGTAAATGGAGCAAGAATTTGTAAATGAAAAAACAGGAAAAGGGGTCAGAGAGGAGCAACTCAGCAGCATCTCCAGCACAGTCTGAGCACCTCTGGAAATCAGCGTGAGTTCCAAAGGTGTAAGTGCCAAAGCTCATCGGGGATACTAAACTACAGAATTAGCAAGGAATCCCTTGAAGGAGATTTTCTTCCCCAAAGACAACTGTCTCATAAGAATCCATGTGTTTGAACAAATTGGTCTGGTAATAAAAAGAAAAGAGCACAGATTTTACAAAATGAAGGACTGCAATGCAAGGAAATTAATACTTTAAATATTATAATCTATCTCTCATAATAAGTTGTTTCACCTTTGAAGAACAAATAATTTATCCTATTTTGGTCTAAGCCTGACCCAATCTTTTTGCTCTTAATTTGATTATTTTCAAAGGAAGCAGTGAAGTCCACAGAACAGTGAGAACTGTTTTCTTCTTTACTTAGTCCTAAAGTAAATCACACAAAATGTCACAGGAAAAAATCACAGCTACTTCCTGAAATTAAGCTGTGTTCACAACTGGTACCAAATAAATAACAAAACAAATCTGAGCCTTTCCCCTTTTTCTGTATAAGTTCCTCAGCATAGACCTGACATCTCTAGGCTCCTGAAAATAATTTAATCTTTCTTGTGAGAGTAATTAAGTGCTTGGTACAGTGAACCAGAAAAAATGATGTGACATTTTTTGAGACAATCAGCTGCTGCTTGGCAGGCATCACTGGGCAGCTCCTGATTTATTTTAGCCTGCTCTTACCTTTAACAGTTGATACAGTATTTTAGATTGGAATTACTTTGAGACTGACACAAATATATAATACTGAAGGCAATTAGCTTCCTGAGCTGTTTCCAGCCATGCAAAGTGGTAGGATAAATATCTGTTAGCTTAAAGATCTCAACATCTGAATTCCTGAAAGTTTTGGAATCAGCATTAGGACAGGGAGGGGCTTTGGGAAAGACCAAGCCTTCTGAGACATCTGGAACTGTCAGTAAGCAGGCACAGACTGCTGCAAGCCAGGCTTCACCAGTTCACCTCCTCACAGATCCTTGCTATTTCCCAAGTAATTTCCTCAGCCCATGTTTTGGATGAGTCTGATGGAAAAATAACGTTCTGCCTGTCTCACTTTTAAATTTTAATGCTTGTGAAGAAATATACAATTATTTACATTGTACATAAACAAGGTGTTTTCATCCCCTCTGTGGTCTCTGGGAGAAGAGTGATGCTCTCCCTTGCATTTCCTGGCTTGGCATGGCTTTGACCTTCCCAGAAGGATGCACTTAGCTGTCAGCTAGCAACATGAAGCTTGGCTTGAAAGTAAGGTATTTGTGATAGGATTCTGATCTCTTTTTGCATCTCTTTTTTGACTGAGTATGCCTTATGAAAAGACGCAAATAAATGGAAGTAAAAAACTGTCTTGTTATTGCACAGAAGGGGCTAGCAAATGTAGGACTGAATAAGTATTAAAAGGCTTGAAATAAACATCTATTTTTCTGTGGAGTCTGAAATTTTTGCGGAAAGAAATTACTGTGAAAAAGCATGTGTGGAAATCATGATTTTTGTGTCTTTGCATCACTCATAAGAAATGCATCTCAGGTAGCATGCATTGTATACAAACAGGAAAGGAGAAGGAGTAAATTACTCCTCATGCTCACAGTATACACAGCAAGGAGTAATGAATTTAAACAGGGATATTCAGGCTGATCCTAGCAACAAATGTCAGATGGCACTTTCAAACTCCCACCCAGAACTGCCTCTAATAACCTTAGATCACAGAATGAGTTGGGTTGGAAGAAACTTTTAAAATAATGTATTTCCAACCTCCCACACCTTATGAATGGGACATCTGCCACTAAACCAAGTATATTAGAGCTCCATCCAGACAGGCCTTGAATGCTTCCAGAGATGGGGCATCCACACCTCTCTAGCAACCTGCTTCAGTGCCTCACCACCCTCACAGTCAAGAATTTCTTCTTTGTATCTAATCAAGACCTCCCCTCTTTCAGTTTCAGCCCATTTCCCTTTGTCCTGTCACTCCATGCCCTTGTAAAAAATCCCTCTCCAGCTTTCTTATGGGCTCCTTTTAGGTACTGGAAATCAGCACTAAGATCTCCCTGGAACCCATTTTTCTCCAGGCAGGACAACCCAAACTCTCTCAGCCTGTCTTTGTAGGAGAGCTGTTCCAGCCTCTGATTACCATGATACTGCACCCCACACCATTCTGCTGGTCACTGGAATGATTTGCTAATCTGGTACTTCAGGATTCCTCTGGCACTCAGAAATCCCTGAGAAATATGAGCTGAAAAAACCCCATACACCAATTCCTCTTTCAATTAGAAATAAGTTGTATTGGAAAGAAAGCAGAGTACAATCAGCTCGGGTGATCCCTAACACAACACGGCATGGAGGCTGAACTGCAAGTCACAGAAACACCAATTGCACTATGCTGGGCTGGTGATGCAGAAAGGTACATAACTTTAATTTTGTATTTTACCAAAAGTCATTTACTTTCATCAGGTTTGACTGTGAGAGGTATATAATGGAGTAAAGGTAAATTGCTTCTGACTCCCAGACACCCAAACTAGATGCCTTTTTAAGAAGGTCTCTGCGATCTTCCAGAGAAATGTTGTTTTTCCCAGCGTCCTTTATCTAAATTGTTAATTCCTGCTGGTGAAAGGATACAGTAAATTAATGTATTTGTAAACCTGAAGCTCTCCATATCTCAAATGAGTTGATCTAGATTTAGGCTGAGTAGGCTATTTATTAATCAGCATGACATTTTGTTCCACTTAAAGAAGATCACTGTAAATTAATAAAAACAGTCTCTGTAATTCAGGTCAGTCTAGGATTGTTTTGCTGAAAATTATCCAGAACTAGTGTAAAAGCACTTTGTCTTTTGGTTTTCATATTCATTAAATTCTTTCTGACAGTAATATCTTAATCAGCCCAGGAATCTGCATTTTGCCCATTTCAAAGATGCATATGTGAAAAGGAAGCTTTAGGACTATTTCAATAGTAAAATATGTAAATCACTAAATTAGAAAAACACATTATTGCAAATTAGTACAAATTATCTATGAGGACTAGAAAATTTGCACACCATTAATATGCAAGTAATCAACCCATTAATGTGTAGTACATTATTATTTTGACAACTTTTACAAAAGAATGCCCTCTGATTGCTGTCTATGCAGCTATTATTGGCTCACAGACAATGCTGAGCAATATAGCCAGCTATTCTCTGAAAAAATGTTTCTGGATGCAAAAAAAAAAAAAAAGAATTTATGAATTAAAAATATTATTATGCCATGTAATTACAGAACAGTTTAAAAAGAAAGACTCTTTGAAGAGCTCTTTGTTTCACAGAATAGTTGAGATTGGAAGGGGTCTCTGCATATTGTCTAGCTCTGCATCCTGTTCCTCAGGCTTCCCAGACCTGTGCTGAGCAGGATTTGGAGTGCTCTGAGGATAGAGACTTCATAACCTCTCTAGGCAACCTGTCCCACCACCCCCACAGTAAAAGACCATAACTTTTTATGTCTGATAGAACAATTCTTGCTTAAGCCACATTAATTTGTTCTTACTTTCATGCTAAAGATTAAAAGATAATGTTTTAAAAGGAATTATATTTAATACTTTGAGCTGCCCAGAGCAGACTATGGAGGAAATGTGGAAAGAAAAGCCCAAACCCAACACTAAAGATCTCTGCAAGGCTGTGCAGGGGTAGCCAGCAAGTGGTGAAAATGAGTCCCATGCACTGATAGAAGCGAAGCCAGTGGCTCACTGCAAGTCTTCCAAGGCTATGTCTGCTGCAGGGTGCCCCATCCACAGCACACTGTGCTCCTCCACTGCCCCCAGCAGGACCCACAGAGCTGAACTGGCCTCTCCTGGCCGACTGTTCCCAGTTTATATACTGGGCATGACACCCTGTGGTGTGGAATGTCCTTTTGGCCACTTTGGGTCAGTTCTCCTGGCCCTGCTCCCTCCCAGGTGTTGTGCACCCACTCACCAACAGAACATGGTAAATGGAAAAGTCCTTGACTTAGAGCAAACAGTGCTTTGCAACATCTAAAACTTCGCTTTGTTAGTAAAGTTAGTCTCACACCGAATCCAAAACACAGCTCTGCATCAGTTACTTGGAAGAAAATTAAGTTTATCCCAGCTGAAACCAAGACAATACTGCAGGTCTCATAAAGGTTGATAGTCTGTAAAAATGTGCAGGAGTAGCTCTTTCTTAACTAGTGAAAGCACTTCAGGGACAAGATATACAATTGTTATAAAGGATACACATCCAGCAAACTATATTAACCACCAGAGAACATCACAGAGAGATAATGCTCTCCAGCTTGCCCTAGAAATAACTTTGCTTACCTTTAAAACTAAGTGCTTATGATTTTATTTCATTGTCTTAGTCTATAACTATTTGGCAAAATACCCACTCTTTTCCCTATCAAACAGTATACTTTATCACCAAAGAAGTTGTAGGTATGACTAGTTGCTCATAACTTGGTGGTCCTAAATGCCCCATAATACTTCTATATTTCTCCCAGAATTCTGTCTTACTTTGAAACCTTACTTCTGGATAAAATAGAGCGTCAACCATGTCTCAAGTTTTACATCTGCTGTGTAAGAATAATTATTTTGGCAGGGATGAAGAATGCTGGCTGCATCTGAAAGGGGTTCAATCCCTAGCCATACAGTTTGCATCCCCTGCCCATCTCAAACATGAGAGAATATGTGACTGTTCAATTATGTTTCAGTCCTGTTCAATTATGTTCAGTACAAGACCTGTTCTGAAGAACAGAAGTGTGTTCTTGGTTTGTTCTCAACAACCTCTGACAACCACAAGCTTGCAGCCACACAAATGCTGCCATGACTAAGTATGAAAAACATACTGCAAACATACTTGGTGGGGATTATATTGACTGAAAAGGGTGAGTATATTTACTAATACCAGGACTTTTCCTACTTTTAGCAAAGATAAAGCCCACATCTGACTTCAGAGGGACTGTTAAGAGCAACAGCAATGACTGCCAGCACTCATTAGCTGAAGACACTGGAGTACATGTATAAAAGAAATGCAATTATTCAACTGGAATCAAAGTTTTGCAGATAACTTTTATGATTTTTGACCTTTCTGGAATTGTTTGTGAATGGATTCCTATTTTATCAAATAAATTATGATTCACAGCATTTGCCAAATAATTTAGGTGATCTATGCATGGTCATGAGTGACTTCCACATTACAAGCAGTTAATAGAATAATGCTGGCCATCTCCAGGCCCAAAGGATTCCTGCAGAACTACATCAGCTAGATCAAGGATAAAGGATGCCATACTTCCCTGGGGCTGCTCCTTCAGACAGCATGCTTGAGGCCACTTCCATTTCTGCCTGAAATTAAATGGAGAGGACTTGGCAAGCAGGAAAGCCACGCTGGTATAACCAGGTGCCACGGTGCCTCAGCCTACAGGTTATTGTTTAAGGAGGATTCATACTTGCTCTCTGTGGCACATACCTTCTCACTTAACACTATGCTGTTCTTCACCTCTCTGCTCCATGCCCTGTGGAGGAAAGGAAGCCCTTACACGTGAGGCAAATGTCAGCAGAAGCAGGAAAGGATTCTGCTTCAATCCCTCGCAAGAACAGGGCTGCCCCCTCACAGAAGGTGAGCTGGAAGAAAAGGGATCCCACATCCCACTCCCACTACTTGAGCAAGGCAAACAGAACACAGACAAATTCAAGAAAAACCCAGATCATAAAAGTATCTCAGCAAGGTGGAAGTCAGCTCCTCAGATCAGATTTATGACCAGGTCCCACAACCACGAGGCAAGCCCACACTGAGAGGTGACAGCCAAGGTCAAGCAGAAAGTCAGCCCAGGGTGGGAGGCTCCATCACGTGGCTGTCTCTTGGCTGGAGACCATCACTCCTTCAGGCTCAGCTCAAGGGAACAGGCTCTGGGGGCTAAACTTAAACAGAGCTGCTGGTCCATGGGTGAGGGTGGAGGCCCCAGCTGAGGCTGTCAGGGCCGTGAACACTTATTAATGCCCTCAGAGGCCTCACATTGCTTTCCTATCTGCACTTGCTTGGTCCCTTGCTGTCTGTAGGTGCATTATCATGTAAACCCAACCAAATCTGGAGACTGTGTGCTTAGAAACCAAAATTATGTTATAGAAGTGAAACAGGTTCTATCCAGGTGTAATCTGGACATGAACTAAAATGTGCCAGCTCTCTGGGGAACATTCTCACCCTCTTCTGAAGAAAGGATAGCAATGAGATCTGTGGAACAGGACTGTCCTCGCTTGTAAAATAAGCATGTATTCTATTTTTGCCATCTGTTGGGGGTTAGGCAGTTTTTCTTATCTCTTTCAAGAACAATGACACTGCCAGGAAGATAATCTCCTGCTGATGGGCTATTGAATTACTCACTGTGGCTGGTAAGATTAGTTACATCATCCCATTGAGAGATGCTCCACCCAGAGGGAGGAGCCAAGCATCCCTGCCACCATAAAACAAGCATTTCTGAGACCACAGACAGCCTTCTTCGCTGGATTTCCCAGAGGAATCAGGAACCGAGGCCCAGCTGCTCCTTCGCCGCATTTTCAGAAAGGATCTACACCCTTCTGCAGATCGCCGCTCCAGGAGGAGCAGCCACCATCTGGCTGGACTGCTATCAGCACCCTGACTTCTCAGGGTGTCAGGTTTTTCTCACTCTGCCAGTGGTTTTTTGCTTGTGCTAAATTACATTGTTATTTAGTTTTTTTTCTTCCTAGTAAAGAACTGTTATTCCCATTCCCATATCTTTGCCTGAGAGCCCTTTTAATTCTGAAATTGTGATAATTCGGAAGGAGGGGGTTTACCTTTTCCATTTCACAGGAGGCTTTTGCCTTCCTTCACAGACTCCCGTCTTTTCAAACCAAGACAAGGACTTTGGCTAAATTTTGTCCATAGGGGAAAGAAACTGTGATATATTTGAAACCTTGAACTATCTCCCTATACAGTGCATCATATGATGCAAGGCATCATAATGTTTCAGGGGTGTTTTATTTTGTTTACTTGCAAAAAGCTCCTTGGAAGCACACTTAATGTGTCTGTGTTAGCTCTGGGTCAACAAAGTCCTCCTATCTTTGTGTTGATAGTGGTAAAAAGCAGTTTATTCACTTTTGCTTTTTAACACTTTTATAAATCAAGATACAAACATGCCAGAAAAAGGCTTTTTAAGCAATGCAAATGGAGATAGAAACAAACAACTCATTGAGTTAATTTACATGTCATGAAGAGAATTTAAAAGGCCTTTAAGCTTTGCCTACCACTTTTCAAAAATATTTCTCTTGCAATTCAGTTTCTCTTTGAAAGCACTTTCAAGAATAAATAAAACTAATTCAAGTGTTCCATTAAAATATCTAGGGTTGTTGCTGGGTTTTTTGTTTGTTTTGGTTTTGGTTTTGGTTGTTTTTTTTAATTGAAAAATTTATTTGATATTTTGGCTTTTTTACCCTTTGGCATGTTGAATTAGATGCCAGCTTGCTCTCAGAAGCAGTCACCAATCACACTGAGAAGTATCAAATCCAAAACCTCATCTAAAGTGGAAGGGACCATGGGAATTAATGAGGACTGTGGAATCAGTCTGATCAAGGACCCTGTCAGTCATACAAATTACAGGTCTAAGAACATAATCTCTCTATAGCAACCTGTGTCATATATAGAAATGTTTTATCAAAAGAACCTGAACTTTCTGTACATTTCAATGTCACCAGGAGTTATTAAAAAGAAAAAAAAGTTTTAATATGATCTCCTCAAGTCTGGAAGTGTGACAAACTGGTCTTGAACCTTACAAACCTGAAGTAATTTTCCTAAATACTGCTAGGAAATCATGTAAACCCTCTGTGCAGTGGTGCCCCATCAGTAAAAGAGAAAGGCATTTGTCGTGGTTTGGCCTGGAAATGTGTTTTTGGAAAGGTCTAAGTCGGGCTAATCAGGGGCCAAATTCAAAATTGACATTTAAGGTGGCCATTAAGGGTTTGGATACGCCTCTGAGAACACACGGGGGTTAAAAGCAGGAGATTCCCAGAGAACTTCTTCTTTGGGAATCCGGCGTTGGTGAGTAAGGTCCGACCTCTCCCCTGCCCAGCTGCGTCTGGGTGGGGGAGGGGGAGGCCATGACAGGGAGGAGGCCAGGAGCTTCACAAGTGCAGAGGTGGAGGAGAACATGCAGGGATTGATGAGACTTGAGATGTCTGGGCAGCCCCCCCCGGAGAGAGGGACAGAGATTGTGCTGGCAACTCAGCCGGCCAGAAGCGGGGGATGCGTCGAGAGAAGGTGCCCGGCAGATGTGGGAGTCTTTGGGCAGGCAGAGTTGAAGATTTTAACCCCTTTGTAGACTAATAGAAACCTTACAAATACTGAATCCTCTTGAATCAGGATGAGGTGAGAGAGAGATGAGAGATGGGCAAGCGTGAGGAAGGCTGGAAGAGAGAAGAATCCTGAGTGGAAGAGATAATAGAGTGGCTTTGGGCTGGACTCTTTCTTGTATAGCCATAGACAGACCCGTGTTTTTTCTCTGTGACCCAGAGACTGTATTTAGGGGGAGGCAACACCCGGGAGTCAAGAGTGAAGCAGCGGCGTGAACAGAGACGGCTGAAGGGGGTGTGGGATGCCTTCTGTTTCTACGAAGAGGAAGATCTCTGTTCATGAGGTCCCTCGGCCCCAGGGGGTGAAATTTGGGGGGGACTGGTGTCCCAAGAGTTGAGAGACTGCTGCTTCTGGAAGTGGGTGGAGCATCTTTAAACGGGGAGCCCTAAAAGCAGTCCTGGCCTGTGTCCAGTGGTGAGAGCACTGGACATGGGGCAGGGGGGAGAAGTCACGAGGGCTGATGTTCTCTGGGTGGGGCCATAGATAACACGGAAGCACAAGAGGTTTTAATTGTGCTTCCGGGGGAGGCCTATGCGGCAAGGGGGGACTCCTCTCTCCCTGATGGATTTGAGGGTTGATAATTTGAGGGGTGGTGAATCTGTGGAGAAAAGGGAGGGGGAGGAGGAAGGTATTTGGAAGGTTTTCATTCTTAGTTTAGTATGTGTTCCTTTCTAGATTTGTAATAAATAAAGTGTTATGTTTTTTTTTTTCCTCCATCCCCGAATGAGAGCCTGCTTTGTTCTGTTCCCGGGTCACATCTCACAGCCACCATTTTGAAAATATACCCTTCATAGAGGCCCTGGCATTGTGCCAGAGTCAAACCATGACATTTTTGGTTCCCTGACCGGGAAATCGAGAGTTTTAAGTAAGTAATAAGATGAAAGCTACGAGATGGACCAAGGGGAATAAGAGCAAAGCACGTATTGGGTAATAAATAGGTTGATGATAAAATCTGGGGATGGAGGTTTAGTGTATGTCATTGTTGTATGTAGAAGTATGTTGAATGTAATTTTAGTAATATTTTAGAATGAAATGTGTGTTCTCAGAGGCGAGAGGTGGAATGTCGTGGTTTGGCCCGGAAATGTGTTTTTGGAAAGGTCTAAGTCGGGCCAATCAGGGGCCAAATTCAAAATTGACATTTAAGGTGGCCACTAAGGGTTTGGATACGCCTCTGAGAACACACGGGGGTTAAAAGCAGGAGATTCCCAGAGAACTTCCTCTTTGGGAATCCGGCGTTGGTGAGTAAGGTCCGACCTCTCCCCTGCCCAGCTGCGTCTGGGTGGGGGAGGGGGAGGCCATGACAGGGAGGAGGCCAGGAGCCCCACAAGTGCAGAGGTGGAGGAGAACATGCAGGGATTGATGAGACTTGAGATGTCTGGGCAGCCCCCCCCGGAGAGAGGGACAGAGATTGTGCTGGCAACTCAGCCGGCCAGAAGCGGGGGATGCGTCGAGAGAAGGTGCCCGGCAGATGTGGGAGTCCTTGGGCAGGCAGAGTTGAAGATTTTAACCCCTTTGTAGACTAATAGAAACCTTACAAATACTGAATCCTCCTGAATCAGGATGAGGTGAGAGAGAGATGAGAGATGGGCAAGCGTGAGGAAGGCTGGAAGAGAGAAGAATCCTGAGTGGAAGAGATAATAGAGTGGCCTTGGGCTGGACTCTTTCTTGTATAGCCATAGACAGACCCGTGTTTTTTCCCTGTGACCCAGAGACTGTATTTAGGGGGAGGCAACACCCGGGAGTCAAGAGTGAAGCAGCGGCGTGAACAGAGACGGCTGAAGGGGGTGTGGGATGCCCTCTGTCTCCACGAAGAGGAAGATCTCTGTTCATGAGGCCCCTCGGCCCCAGGGGGTGAAATTTGGGGGGGACTGGTGTCCCAAGAGTTGAGAGACTGCTGCTTCTGGAAGTGGGTGGAGCATCTTTAAACGGGGAGCCCTAAAAGCAGTCCTGGCCCGTGTCCAGTGGTGAGAGCACTGGACATGGGGCAGGGGGGAGAAGTCACGAGGGCTGATGTTCTCTGGGTGGGGCCATAGATAACACGGAAGCACAAGAGGTTTTAATTGTGCTTCCGGGGGAGGCCTATGCGGCAAGGGGGGACTCCTCTCTCCCTGATGGATTTGAGGGTTGATAATTTGAGGGGTGGTGAATCTGTGGAGAAAAGGGAGGGGGAGGAGGAAGGTATTTGGAAGGTTTTCATTCTTAGTTTAGTATGTGTTCCTTTCTAGATTTGTAATAAATAAAGTGTTATGTTTTTTTTTTTCCTCCATCCCCGAATGAGAGCCTGCTTTGTTCTGTTCCCGGGTCACATCTCACAGCCACCATTTTGAAAATATACCCTTCATAGAGGCCCTGGCATTGTGCCAGAGTCAAACCATGACAGCATTTCTCACCCATGTGAAGTAAAGCCTGCAGTTTATTTCAGTTCCCCAGCCTTAGGGCTGTACACACTGCTAGATGGGTAAGTTTTTTTAACCTCCTACCACTAACACAATCCTAGCAGACTCATTAGCTACCAGTAACATTGCTTACATTACATATGTGAAAGGATTATTTGCTGGTATGGTTTATGAATTTTTGGAGACATGGTCCCCCAGAGAATGTAGCCTCATACCTGAGCTTCCACATCACAGCAATTTCAACTCAGCTGAGCTCAGGAAGTGGTTACAGAGCATCTCCTGGGCAGTCCCTGCAGGCTGTCTCTGCTACCAGGGATGAGAGCCACACCAGTAGAGCTGCAGCATTTAGGAACAAAAGCACTAAACAAAGTAAATGGAACAGACAGCAAGCAGGAGAAGGGAAGCTGGCAGCAGTGCTGTTAAAGGGCCTGTGGACAGTGGCTGGCTCTGAACATTCCAGTGGCATTAATGTCCCTCTACAGATAAATCCTTTACAGAATAGAGAAATAATAAGTTATCCTCTGTGAGGTCACTGACTCAGTCCTGTGCACCATGCTCTCAGAGCCACAGCAACAAACTACAAATTCAGGCAATATCTACAAAAGCAATCAGCAAGCAGAAGGGAACAATTCACCTACAGTGAATTAAAGGATGGCTAAATGAGAAATGACTGGGGACATGAATTATGAAGAACTCAGTATCTGGATTTCAGAAACTATGACTGTCAATGGTTAACTTCAAGAGACATTGGGCCTGTGAAAAAAACCCTTTTGCCTTCAAGAGGGTCAAGAAGTCCCCAGGCTCATGTGCCAAATGGACAGAAAACAGGCCAGAATAACAGGAATTTCTGAACAGAGTGTACTTTGTTCATTATCAGAAACAGTTTTCTGATATCAGCAAACCAGGCTGAACATTTTCTTTCAGCAAAAGCAGAGAAAGTAATTTAGGATTTCTGATGAGTGCATTCCGAGAATTCAAATGAAATGGCCTCTTAGAAATTGTTATACTTTGTCTAAGGAAATGGGATGGAGAGATCAATTCTAGCTTTAACTTGAATATTTGTAAGGCAGATGTGGAATTGGGAATGGCTTCTTCCTCTGTCTTTCATCAACCTGGCTGCCTTAGCCCCTCTCTGTGCTGGCCTTACGCCTGAAAAAAGAAAACAATTTTGGTTCCAGGAGTGCAGGACTTTGCTATCATATTTTTTCCCCTATCATGCACAACGGTGCACCACTTTTGTCCCAAAGCTTTAATAAGATACAATTTATTGCATTTGTCTCTCTTGCTGTGCTGCACAGGAACATGCATAAATAAATAAATAATATCAGTTCACCCCTCAGGCAGCTTTCAGGATTTCGACAAAATCTAGAAGATACATGGCTGTTGTTTTTAATTAAGGAATACTCTATAGATTCACTAAAGAGGATTTACTGTAACTCCCTAGTAGACTTCAGTATTATGCAGTTTGATTTGTTTGGCATATCATCTTCTGTCAATTACCAATAAAAATAATCTGACATAGTACCAGTAAAAACGGCAAAATTTTCGGTGTCTAAGCACGAAGCAACATATTTTCCCTCACTCTTTTAGCAACAGATTAGCTTCATAAAGTATGAATAATTTTTGTTAGATGGATGTGTTTATTGTGTTCTTTGAAAGCAGACACTTAGTGGGAAGGCAGATCACCACCTCCTTTGTCACTGTGGTTGCAACATGCTGAGGAATAGAGGGCAGGGGATGAGGCTCAGGAAAAAGGAAAACTGCATGATTAACGATGTCTTGGTGGTAAACAACATGTAGCTGTTGTTCATGACATTAATACTTTCTTTCTCCTCTTTTCCAGATACACCATTTCACCCCCTTCCACAGGACACTTGTATAACTAATCCTGCATTTTTTTTTTCTTACCTTGAAAATCCATTGTGCAGCTTTAATATCTGCTTCATCTTCATTTTGAAGGTTCTCCTTTGCCTGACAGTTGTCTGCATGGTAGCTGTGAGTCCTGAAGTAGAGCACAACTTGTCTCCACATCAAGAAATAAAAAGGTTGTTCCTGAATCAAATTTTACAATGACCTTTTTCGGAAAAGCACCACTTATATTTAATGATGAAGTTAAACCAAATCCCAGACATTGGGCTGAATGACAGCAACATAAAGATTGCTTGTCCTTACACTGATGGACTAATGTCCAGGCCTCTTGCAGCTTGCCAGTTCTTCCTGCAGCCTGGAGGAGTTCTGGAGACAAACAGGATTATCTGCCCTCAGATATCTGCAGTGTCTCATCCCTTCAGCATGTGCCAGCTTAGAGATTAGATTTACAACTTTGTAGGTTTTAGTAAATTGCAGAGGAGAAAGACAAGCACAGACTGGTTGAACATGCCAGAGAAACAAGCTGTAACAACCATGAGACACTTTTTATCACCTCAGAATGAATGTATTTCATTTACAACTTGAAAGAAGAAGGAACTCGGCACACAGTTACACTCTGCAGGCAGCACCCAAAGGAGATGTCTGCCTTAGGTCAGTGGTACCTGCCAATCACATGTTTTTCCTCATTGGCTGAACAGATGGCCTGCTGCTAATCCTTGCAGCGCCAGTGAAAACAGCACATGAGCTGCAGCCATGTCTCAGGATAGAGACACACTAAATATAAGGACTATGGCTCCAGGTGGGTTATTAATAGATTATTTCTCCCAGCTGTATAGAGGGCTGCCAGATTTTTGCCAACACCCGCTTGCTATTGTTGACATCTTTTTTTCAAGCTAAAAAATATGTCTAACCCAACATTTTTTTTTTCTACCAAGAGTCCAAAGTTTTGACAATTCAGCATTGCAGATACAAAGCAGATATAACACATCTGCCACACAGCACCTCTTGTGAGAAGAGCTGCTGTGGTCACACTTCTGTCCTCTTTTCAGAAAAATCTAATAAATGCTAAGGAGAAAAACTAAGAATAATAAGGCTTGACAATGGCACTAGAAGCCATTGCATTGTACAGTAAACTCTGTTACAGAAAGCTGTAGCATAAGCTCCAGTAATAAGCTGACTTTGTCAGAGCTGCTGCTGAGGCTTAGGAAAACAGTTTTTTTTTCTTTTCCTGTTCTCCAGTCAGGCTTACCATCAGCAGCACTGGCTATCTCAGCATTTCCTTTTTTTCTCCAAAAAGCTGCTGTTCTGACCTTACCTTTTTTTGAGAGGATGAAGGAGAAGAACACTCCTTCTACACTTCCAGGTGTACAGACCTTGAACAGACAAAAGCTGTTGGCACAAAGCAACAGAGACTGATGGTGAAAGTAGGAGATGCTGTAGGCTCAAAGAGTGGCTGGAGACGCTTCAGCTTTCAACAGAGAAGGGAATGTACATGAGATGGAGACACGTGTCCCTGCTCCCTAAAGTAATACTATTTTAACCCCAGATGCAATATTTCTCAAGGCTACAAACACTACTGCACAGCCCTTTCTATTCCTGTTTTTGCATAGCACTTCACTTCCAATTTTCTGGCACTACAGCATTGTTCCTTTATTCTAGGGGGGAAATAGAAGGATATTTATTACAATAACATGTTAGTTTATATTTCTGTCAAAAAGACCACTCCTATTGCAGATAAGTGATGTGTGCTTCCTTCACTGAGCTTGTAAAACCTAATTTCAAAGAGGTCATGAAGCAATCAGAAGGTTGCCTGTTATAACATATGCACAACTGTGGCATATTAGCTTTGTCCAATCCTTTGGGCCAGAATCTGATTAATTTAAAAGAAAAATGATCCAAGTGATCTATGATCTATCAAATGATTTATGACCTAGAAGTCAGATAAGTCTATATCGGCTGCAGGAAGCAGGCTTTACTTGTTAAAAAGAATACTCACAAAGTAATGTTTTCCCACCATGACACACACAATAAAATGAAGATAAAACAAGAGGAGAAAACAAAGACAGATGAAGCAGTAAAAATCCAGTTCACAATGGGCCAATCATGCTATAATTCCTCAGGACAAACATCTAATGAAGTACTCCACATCTTCACACACTGAAAAATCACTTCTGTTTCCATGCAAGGAGGTCTCTTCAATGAGGCCTCTTCAACCCTCCACAATTAGACAGGAGAGGACAAAAATTACTTGATCAATTTGTGAATTAGAGAAGTGTGCTCACTTTCCTAACCTTCTAAGCATGTTTTGTTTGGGTAAACTTTTAAAGCATTTTCTTCTATACATGTTAAATACTTGTGCAGACATGCAGGAGCCAGGTGACGTACAGAATGCTGAAAGGTTAAATGGCAGGTGTGCAAAACACTTCTGTAATTTGGAGAATATGTGATAGACAATGATACATTGTTCTTATTACAAGAAAGAAAGAAGAGAAAAACATTCTCACGACCCAGCTGTCTGTAGTTTTAGTGTGAGGATGACTCATCTGCATTAATTTTCTAGTATTAAACTATTGAGCATTCTTATTCTTTGTGATCCAGGAAATTGATGACTTTTATTCCTGCATGCTGATGTGCTTTTCACTTTTCACTCTGTTCACACATCAATAAAGTCATGTAAACATAGAAACTTCAAGTGAAGCTGCATTGCCAGAAGTTAATGGACAAGAACTGATGTGACCAAAAATAGCTAAATGAGAATTGTTTTGCACACCTGACTCCTAAAAGATAGATGCTTGCCAAAAACTAGGCGCACAGCATTTTTACAGTCATTACCTTCAGCAAGATCCAGAGAATCAACCAGCATAAATAAGGCACCATGGGTTGCTCCAAGCTGATGACACAGGATGGGTTTGTTCTGGTTGCTGAGAATTTCCTTCTGCTGTCATAGTGGTGACAGGCACACAAGACAGGCTCCTGTAAAACTTTACAATTCTTTCCTTTCTCAAAACTTTCCCTTGCAATGCAATGAAGTTCTTTCATACACAGAGTGCCTCATGCAACTCACACGGGTGAAAATATTCAGATGTGCCCAAGTGTTTGAAGATGAGGGATAAGAGCACATGTGAATCTTGGTAGCTTACCCACCACCCTCTGACAAGGTGGTCTACAATACCACTGTGCACTTGTCAATGGTGTAACAAGCAAAGTTTCCATTACACTATTGTGTAGTATATGTATAATTGTATATGACACTATTGTACAGGTCCTTTCTCAAACACTTCTGAGTGTGCTGAACAGAACAGACTCCAACCAGATGCTTTTTGCACTCTGTTGAAGACCCCCCTGTACTATGAAAGCTGCTAATTTCTTCCTACCCTCTGCTGTATGTATCTCATTCAAGAGATATGAATCAATGCCCAGACTTTCCCTCTTAACCTAGGAGAGTTGTTGGATGGAGTACCACCCCTTACACACCTTGTCTGTACACATGAAGAACCCTGCAGAGGTGTGAGACATGACTGTCCCTTACAGAAATAGTAACTTTGTGTTAATGTTTTGCCTTTATTGCATAGGAGAACAAGTGAATTTTATATATATATATATATAATACATTAATTATATTCAGGAACAATATATTGTTTGCAATCTTTAACACGGCACATTGGGCTCACTATTTTGATTCCTCTGCTAGAGATTCTATTACCTTGCCTGGCACAAATGTCATGTGTACTCTCATAGTTCCTTAAATACCCCTTGGAATCTGTGTTAAAAAAAAAAAATCACTACTATATTTCTCGCCTCTTTGCATTTCTGCTAATTCAGTAGATGCATACTTTCAACCAGTATGCCTAACTCCAAGGTTACAGAAAAGTTATAGGGAAATATTTTTTACTGTAGCCTCTCAACAGCCTGGGAAATGAATAGTAAAACCAGACTGAAATTTATGATGAAGCCGACGTTTCCTACAGACAAATGACTATGTTGCTGTAGTATCAAAATTTTGACTGAAAATAGCAATCCATCTTATTTTAGCCAGACTCCAGGCTGAATGGAAGGTGATAAACTCTTGCAAGTGGTGGAATTAGGCAAAAAATAGTCTGCTATAAAAAAAAAAAAAAGGCCACTGATGACCTGATGCATATTCTGAACAAGAGATCACATTGGGCACCAAACTGAAACCATGAATTATTATTTTCTGCTTACAGAAAGGTACTGAAACAATATTGAAAGCAGGAACTAGAAGTGAGAGGACCACAACCCTGTGCATACCTGCACTCAGGTTCAGACAGAGTACTGTGGCACTCCTGGGTTAAGCAAAATGTATGCTAAAGGGCTGGGAGAAATATGCTGGGGAAAGAAGACTACAGCATTTTGGGTGATTTCCTTGAAATAGGGACCCCTGGCAGAAGAAAAGTCTAAGCAAGAATTTGCATATCTAAGCAAGAATTCAGGACGTTACCCCACTAGACATAGGGGCACATGCTGAGGAGCAACTCTGTGTCTTAAAACTGACAGCTGGAAATGCACACTAAGACCTGCTGATCCAGTTTCCAAGGGTTTACTTGAACTTTTGGACTGAGCTTGGAAGGGTGAAGATGGAAGAATACCATACTTGGCCTAGGTAAGAGAATGCACAGTTCACCAGTGTTTCCAGTGCTGGGACAGTTTGGGGTTTGAGCAGAAGCATCATTGTGGACAACTGAGGCAGCTTCATGCAAGCAAAACCTGATGTGCTGACTGGTAGCTTGTAGGATCACTGTACAGGCTTTTGAAGCCTTGTGGTGGTTTAACCCCAGCTGGCAAACAAGCACCATGCTGCTGCTCGCTCACCTTCCCCCATGGAATGGAGAGAAATGGAAGAGTAAAAGTGAGAGAACTCAAGGTTTGAGGTAAAGACAGTTTAATAAGAAAAGCAAAAGCTGCTCATGCAAGCAAAGCAAAACAATGGATTAATTCACCATTTCCCTTTGGCATGCAGGTGTTCAGCCATCCCCAGGAAAGTTGGGCTCCATCATGCATAACAGGTCCTTGGGAAGACAGACAGCATCACTCTGAATATCTCCCCTTATTTCACCTTCTCCCCCCCAGCTCTATAAGCTGAGCATGATGCCATATGGTGTGGGATACCCCCTTGGTCAGTTGGGGTCACCTGTCCTGGCTGTGTCTTGTCCAGACTCCTTGTGCACCCCCAGCCTTCTCACTGGTGGGATGGAGGGAGGAGCAGAAGAAGCCTTGGTGCTGTGCAAGCCCTGCTCAACAGCAATGAAAACATCCCTGTTTTCAGCACAAATCAAATCATAGCCTCATGCTAGTCACTGTAAAGAAAACAAATTCAATCCCAGACAACACCAGCACATGCCCTCATTAAGCAAGTTGCATTTTAAAAGCTTCAAGCCTTGTTCTGTTTATCTTGCAAGACCTTTGGCTTCTGTTTCTCTATAAAATGGGTAGAGCCATATGTACCATCATCAGTAATGTGCTTTGAAACCACTGTGGAAAAGGTGAATATGTTTATTCCAGAGGCCCGATGCTAGGCACAAAAGGAGTGGCAAGTGAGACATGCCACAAACAGGCAGAGCAGAAGCAGGAAATACTGAATGCCACAGGACTGAAGTTACAAACACTCTTTTAAAAGAGGAACTGGTTAAAATAAGGACGAATTCTAACTCTCAGCTCTGAAGCAAACATCAGATTCAAATAAACTATCAAAGTAACAGATTTTTCAAAATGGTGTGGAGATTTCTATGCTAGAGATCAGGAGCTGTGCCAGATTTCTTATCACTGTGAGTAAGCAATGTGCAAGAACACAAATTTGTTAGATTAAATCTCCAAGTCCCACATGTTTGGTAATCCACAGAATGACATTAATGCATGTATTTATTACAGACTTGATGACACAGAGTGTGCACAGGGCTTAGGGAGCTTTCAGCATAAAGACATGCAAATGCTGTTACTTGGACTGTAACAGCAGTTCTGGGATTTACGCTTGTGTTTTGAAGAAACCAACACGGTTTTTTCTTTTTATGGTATGAAGGAAGACCCATTTTAAAAGAAAAATTCTATGGAAGAAGCATAAATCAGTGGCACAGTGACAACTGTCCTGAAGTCAACCTCCCTCCCCCTCCCCCTCCCCCTAAATACTGAGATACTGGCTAGGCATAATTTAAAGTGTATCCTCTAAATGGAAAATACAGAGACCCTAGAAAAATTAAGTTAGCAGTAGACCAGCTCTAAGCCAGCTCTACATTGGCTGTCTTGATCTCCTCACACAAAAAAAAAAACTGATTATTTTTGTTTTCTTGTTGTCTGTTAGCAGATATGACTGTTTGGGATCATTTCTGGCCAGGAGTGGTATGTCTACGAGCTTCACCACGGTATGGCTGGAAAACCTCACTCAGCAAATAAATGCACTGAGATTTTTTTCTTCTCAGAAACATAAAAGTTTAAGCCCATAGCTTCTGAAACACTTGGGCTGTGGGGGTTTCAGTTTTTGGTTTCTCTAGC
The DNA here is from genome assembly GCF_036417665.1 of Passer domesticus. NCBI lineage: Eukaryota > Metazoa > Chordata > Aves > Passeriformes > Passeridae > Passer > Passer domesticus. The sequence continues at coordinate 121,976,044 of NC_087474.1, read as the reverse complement.
TGTACTGAAGGCACTTGAGAAGGTAGTTCATGTTCAGACTCATATGTTTATTATTTCTTATCAGTAAAACAGTCTCACTACTCTGAGTTTGGCAGCTTTTCATTAGAAGACACAAAATGGCTAACTATCTCTTGTTACAAGGTCTTTTAAGACTAAACTATCTAATTAAGAACTGACACCTAGATTATTTTCCCTTTTAACCCAATAACTGATCCCAAAGGACCCGCAATGAGGACTTTTCTGCCCAATTACAAAACATCACCCAAACCCACGAAGAAGAAGGAAGAAGAAGCATGAAGAAGAAACCCAGGATGATACCCTGTGCTCTCGATCTTGCTTCCATTCACAACATACTGAAAATCCCAAAACCTAAATTTCTCACCAAGTGATACACCTACACTACTCTCTATAATCTATTTCACACTTTAGGGGATTCTAGTATGTCTAGGACACGTTCTCCATGAATGAGGGTCACAGTCAGTGCTGGTCAGGGTCATGGCACCCCAGAGCAGAGAGAGAAATATTCCTGGTGCCCTGGGCTTCCACATTGGGCCTTTAGTTTCAAGTGTTATTCCCAGCCAGACTCTTGCTGTCTCAGGAAAAGCTGAGCCCTTTCTGCAGCACAGGTGGGCCCCTGTGGGGACACGCTTCATCCTGTCCTCCCAGCCAGGGATTAGATCCCCTGTAAAAGATCATACATGTGAAAAACACCAATCACTTGTTTTTGAAATTTTAAAAGTTTAATAGTAATAAAATGGTTATAAAAATAGTAATATAATTAGAATAATAAAATTTGAACATTTGAGATTAGGACAATATGACACATTAAATACAAAGAGATACGGACGTCCGGGTACCTTTTTCTGGGCAACACAAGCCCGAAAAAGGACACCTGTTAACAGAGGATTAACCCTTAAAACAATCGCCTGTTGCATATTCATACATCTCATACATGATGCATAAATTCCATTCAAACACAGGATTCTGTCTGGTCACTGTCAACTTCTTCCTCTTAATCCTTATGCCATCTTCCAGTCTGAGCGAGGTGGGAAGAAGTTAGTTTTCTGCTGATAAGGGAGCAATAAATTCCCTTTCTCTGAAAGATTTAGGTGTCCTGTGGCTCCTATCTGGTGCGAGTCCTTTCTTAAACAAATATCTTGCATAGCATAGTTTCTATTTTAACATTATGTTATAACCTAAAACTATATTTAATACACTACTTAAGAAAATTAATATAGCATAACTTTCTAGCATAATACAATATTAATTTTAATACTTGCGAAAAGCCAATCATAAAATACACATTTTTCAGAGTACACGTATACACAGGTAATGTGTGTGGGTCAGGGCAACCCCAGACGCAAACAGAGGCTGGGCAGAGAACGGACTGAGGGCAGCTCTGAGGACTTGGGGCTGACACGAAGCTCAACATGACCCGGCAATGCGCCCTCACAGCCCAGAAAGCCAACCAGGCCTGGGCTGCATTCATGGCAGGGGCGTTGGAATCAGATTATCTGGAAGGTCCCTTCCAACCCATCCTATGGCTATATGACATGTGCAGATACACACAAGCCCACACATTCATATTTATGTGCGCTAAACACGCGCAGTCAGAACCCTGACTGCGCGCATGCGCGGGCGGGGTGGGCTGTCCCTCGCAGGCCGCCGTCGCGGTCACGTGAGCGGCGTCACATGACGGCGGCAGCGCCGGGGCCGGCGGGTGCGCGCTCTGCCCGGGCCGCCCGCGGCCTCCTCCCGCTCTGCTTCCCTCCCTGCTTCCCTCCTTCCCTCCCTCCTTCCCTGCTTCCTTCCCTCCGGCTCTGCACGGCCTCCGCCGCCGGAACGCCTCTGCGGTGAGTGGGAGCTGCGCCGGGCCGTGGCGCGGCGGTGCCGGGGTCGGGCCGTGCCGCCGCTGGCGGGCCCGGGGTGCGCAGGGCTCCGCGGCTGCCGCGGGGCCGGGGCTCGGCCGGGCCCTCGGGAGCCGGTGAGCTGGGCAGGGAGCGGCAGGACCGTGCCTGGGCTGTCCCTGTCCCGCTCTGCTTCCGCGGCTCAACTGCAGCTCCTGAAACCGCTGGTAGCGACTGTGCCCCCGGGCAGGGTTTAGTGGCTCCGGGCGGCTCAGAGAGCCTGGGAACCTTCAGCGGCCATTGAAGGACACAGCGGTGCCGCCTGTGTGCCTGTCTGCCCGTAGAAGTGGTTTCAAAGGGAGGGAATTTGTCCTCCTCTGTTTGCCCAGGATAGTTCCTGATATTTTGCTTTATTTTGTTAGAATCGTATTTTCATTCAGTCATAAAGGCAGGGTGTGCTCGGGAGGGATAGGCCTGAATGTGCCAGTTTGCTCTTGCTTGGTCTGTAAGGGGGGCCAGAACAGTCCAGAAACAGGCTGTGTGGAGAGGCTGGGTACGGTTCAGCTTGTAAGGAATTCCAGCTCCAGCTGGATCTGGAGTCTCTGCCAACACACTTCTTGTTTTGGCATCAAAGTCAGGTGGAGATTTAAACCATAAAGGACGGGGAAAGAAGTGGTGAAGGTCACTATCTGTGGTAATGTGCTGTATCCTGATAAAGTTCGTATTTATTTTTCAGTTTGCTTTCTGTACACTAACGATCCTGATTTTCTTGTTAAGTTTGTGTAGCATGATTTTAATTTATATTTTTTGGGTTTTTTTCCCTCCCCGAAGTTGGTGTTTGCATGTTTCTAATATCTAAATGCACTTAGACAAATATCTGAAGTAAATCAGTCCTAATGTGTGAGGGTGGGGAGGACATGCACTGAATTTTAACCCTGGAAAGAAGATTTGGAAAAAAGACAGGGTCTCTTATCTGTAGGGCTGCTTGGATACTGCAGAAGAGCCACCTTAATTCAAGTAACTTAATTGCTTAAGGATTCACAAGACCGGGAGTTTTTTAGTAATGGTCTGTGTCTTTTATTTTAGTAAACTTTTGATTGGCTACAGTTGAGTGTGTAGGTATGGCTTATTTTTGTTTGCTTCCAATAAGCCACATTTTAAATACTTTATAAAATTTGGATTTTTTCAGAAACTAACTAGTACAGTGTTATGGAATGGGGCACCTGGAAACAGGTTTTTCTTTTCATTTCTTTAAAATATTGGACAAATACTTTGCTGTTTAATAAGAGGTCTCAAATCTGATTTGCATTTCTAGGTACATTTTAATTATCAGTCAAGATGGATATCCGAGGTGCTGTGGATGCTGCTGTCCCAACAAACATCATTGCTGCCAAAGCTGCTGAAGTTCGGGCAAACAAAGTAAACTGGCAGTCGTATCTCCAGTAAGTAACAAAATTCCACATCCTTTCCCCCTTTAAGTGTTAGACTTCTTGAGATTTAGGCTACAGTGGAGCATTATGTTGCAGTGAAGAATGTTCTGTCTGCATGGAAGTAGTTGGAAAAAGTCTACATTAAATGGAAGTGGCTGTGGAAAATTTTCTTGTGACTTATTATCAGAAGGGGAACTCTGCTTGTATCAGCTGAATGCTGTAATAGCAAATAGTGTGGGTTTGCACACGTGTGGTTAAACTTTTTTTCCTGACAATTCAAACACCAGTCTCAATTTCAGCCTTATTGGGTGACTGCTGGATTAAAGTAATTAGTTAGAGTTCACAGTCTCAAGTGTAGGCACAGTATGTCTATTGCTGAAGTGCTTTTTGTGGGAATACAAACTGTTCTAGCAAAACTGGAGTGGTAGTCCAGGAAAATAAGCTGTACCTGAAGTAAATGAACATTAATTCTAGAGGACAACTTGAACAAGTAAATTGGGGAGTAGGCTGAAACAAATACTTCAGTCTGGGGAGAGCTGTGCTGCTGTTCCAGGCAAGCTCAGAGCTTCCTTTTGCATGGATGTGATGGCACTAGGAGAAGCAAGAGAAGTATTGTCCTGAGAGGATGGAGAGACAAGCTGAGGAAAAGTTTTATGGGTGAGGTAGGAAATAGGGAGAAGAAACAGACTTTCACTAGTCCTCTGTACTCTGAAGTGAAATGAAACATTCTTGCAGCCTGTTCCTTGTGACAGGTGGGTATGAGAAATACTGACAAAGTGTAAATTACTGTTTGTAATAGCAAATTGCTTTATAGTTTTTTGCTTTGTAACTAAAGTGGAAGAAATATTCATGATTATAGAGGTACAAACCATACTGATGATGCTTTGTGATTATCAACATTGTACCACTTTAAAAAATAGGGGTTTTTTTCAGATTGCTGTGGTACATATTTATATGTCATATATTAAATAACCTTGCAAAACTGTACACATGTAAGCTGAGAAATGCTAACCCAGTGAAAGACTAGCTTCTTTGCCCTGCCCTGTGTGTTTCAGACTTGCTTATTCCATTCATTGAATTCCCAAGAATCCATTATTCTCTATGTGATTGTATATCTGCAAGATAAGTGTGTATAAAGAAACTGATCTTCTGAGAACTTTTTTTTTTTTTTTGCTAGGCTGTTCTTAAGATGGATCAGTTCCTGGTTGAGGGTGGTACTCAGTGGCTTTGCAGGCAAAAGAGAAAGGTTGGGGTGGTAACCTGACAGTGGCAGCTCCCAAGCACTTTTCAAACAATCTAAATGGCTTTTGCTATTACTGTGTGGCCTTTTATCTGTCTGATAGGAGGTGTGTCCCAAGGATACCTGAACAGCTGTTCCTGTGCTGTCTTAGTGGCAGTGAACAGCTGGATTGCAGCTACTTGGGATGAAAGTGGGAGTACAGTTGTTCACTGTTCATGGAAATGAATATGAGACTTTTTCACTGCTTCTCTGGTGTTTCTATAGGGCTGGTAAGAAAAATCTGTTACTTTTGTTGGTATAGGGGTTGGTTCTATTTGACAAGGAGTTGAATTTATGTGGTATTATTTGTTTGACTATGTGGTCTGCTGTTAATAATTTTCATTCATTCTTGGAATTCTCTTTCTCTGGTGCAGTGTGTGAAACGGGGAGTTTTGTTTGTAAATCTGGCAGCAAATTTTTGTACAACTTCTTTTGACCAGAGGGCAGGGTTCTTTTTTGGATTTTACCTGTAGAATTTGACTTGGTTTTGTTCTGGAATCTTTGAAGGAAGAATAAGCTAGCTATTTCCTCTCCTTGGATTAGCTAGGTTTTGGAGGCTATTGTAGTGCATGTGGCTATTGTATGTGATCCTGTGAGAGGATGAGTGAGGCTTTTTGATGGTTGTTTTTTTTTTGTGTGTCAATAACTGTGTGTTCTCTTTATTATTGCTCTGAAATAAATGTAATTTTTGTGTCTCATATTTACTGATAAGAGCCTGCCTGTCTGGCTAAGTTGGCTTCAGGGATTGACTTAAATGGTGCCAGAGGGATTGTGAAGCTTCTTGAAGATAACTACTTCTTTGGCTGAGGAATTTCCTTATAATGAGTTACTGAAAAACATCAGCTGAACTTTTGGTGCTTCCAAAGGAAATGAGGTCATACCTTGATTTGGACATGTCCTTTTTTGCAATGGACAGGTTTGGATGTGTGTCTTGGAGGCTGAGCTTTAAGGGATTTCTTGGAAAGTCAGTCAGTGCAGTTATATTAATTCATTTCTGGAATGAAACACATTATTAAATGAGTGGAAAATACTTTCTTTGATGCATCTGTTAGAGGCAGGTCAGAGTGGTTTGTTTTGGTCTGGTTTGTGGGGAAGGAAAATGGGGTGCTTGAAAGGACAGTTTCTTTTGAGATCCTTGTTCTGATTATCTGTGCACTTGCTGTGGTAAACTTGCATATAAATATATGTGAAGGGTTTACTTCATCTCATCAGATATTTTTAAATTAAAGGAAATATTTTTGTTTTCCGTAAGTTTACACATCAACTCAGGTGACATGATTTTTGCTTCTTAAACTAGAGGCAGTATTTATGTAGTTGAAGAAACTGTAGATAGTACTTAGCTGAAGTCAAAGAATTTCACAAGAAATTCTGATTAAGTGTTTTTCCTCCTCTGCCTGTGGCAGGTGTATGTGTATAGAGGTGCTTTAAAGATTGCATCACTTGCAGCAGCATTGGGCTCAGGGTCACACAGAAGGGCATTCTGAAGTTCTTTTTTCCTCTCTCTGTTCTTCAGTGCAAAAGTAAAATGGCTTACTTGTAGCTGGTCAGACTTCAGTAGCCTGACTTTTCTTGTAGAGTCAGTTCAAGCTAAAGATTAACTGACATAGTGTTTATTCCATCTCTGAAAGTTGTAACTGTAAACTAAATATCAAACTACAGTAACACACAAGTGCTGACTTTTGATGTTTTTTCTGTATACTGTTAGATATGGCAATTGTCTGTGTTACCAGCTTGCTTGTGTGTTCCCTGCTCCTTATAAAATTAGGCGGTAGAAGAAGAAAATTTGTTTTCTGGTGCTAAAATGTATCCTTTCTTTATGTTGGGTTCCAGCAGGGGTCTGTGTCTGAGGGAGAAGAAAGTAACAAAGCTTATAACAGTGGAGTGATGTGTAGGTCTGCCTGTGGAAGCCATTAGTTCTTTGCTGCCTTTGGATCTTTGCAACTTGCTGGTTGCAGTTCAGAGGTGTGGGTGCCCTCCTTGAGTTAAAAAGGCATTTGCTGTTTTGCTCTGTGTGGCTGCTTCCAGCATTTGCCTCAGAGTGTCAGAATGCCAGGGGAGGGTGTGTTGGCTTGGTTGAAGCAGGTTTGGGTTTGCTTTCTTAGGGTAGTAAATGAGTTCTGTGGAAAATGGAACATGTTTCAGAGTTTAGCTTGAGTTTACTGCACTGTAGGTATTCTAGATACATTACGTTTGACAATACTTTATATTTAATCAGATGAGATACTTGATGGCTAATTTGTACATAGTTTCCTGTGTGTTTTCAAATACTTCACATGCATGTTTGTGAATTCTGATGCTAAAATATCTTTTCTATTTTCCTGACGGTGGAAGAACCTTCTAAAGCAGGTTAAATATCTCAGACTTTAAAAGTCAGTCTTGTCTTGGAGGAAATATAGATGTTTCCTAATTTGTAGAATGTGGGGGGTTTTCTTCTGGTTTTTTTTTTTTGTGTTTTTTTTCCCCTCAAATCTGGTTGAGTCTTGTACAGTACATTCAGTCTGTTTTACTGTTTTAATTTTGTAGTGCTAAAACTGTTGAGCAGTTGGATAAATTTGGTGTCTCTAGGTACATGCAAAGTACTGTAGATACATAGATAAAAGAAATTATGCCTTGATATGATGGCATTATATGAGCTTCATATTTGCTGTGTATAGAGTCAATTTTTTTATATTAAAGACCCAAAACAAAGTAAAAACCAAAAAAAAAATACCCTAACCTCCAGAGTGTCTTTTGCTAAATCATTCAAACAAAAAAAAAAAAGGGAAGAAGTTGATGGAGGAATTGCACAATTAAAGAAGGAATCACAAGATTTTGAGTCATGTTGAGCGATCAGATGGATTTAAAAATGGTGGTCTTGTAAATTCATGCTTTCTGAATCCTTGAATTTCAGTTTTGTCTCCTCTAGCAAGTCCTCTCAAAGGCAGCTCTTGGTGTCCCAGGAACAGAGCTTTGAAAGGTGCTTACAGGGCTCTTGGCCTAAACCTGATGTACTCGGACAGGGAGGAAAAAAAAAGGGGTAATTCACATGTTGAGGTAAAGAAACTTTAATAGAACAGAAAAGGAAGAGGAAAAAAATAATAAAAAAAGTTAAAGGATTCATACTAGATCTGCAACACAGAACTGTACCAGCTACTGGGAAGAATATTAACTATCCCAGCTGAAACCAGGACACAGCTGAAGCTCAAAGTGACTTCTATCTTGGCACAAGACTGTAGATACATCCTGGAAAATAAGTTAAATGCCTGCTAGGAAGAGGGATGGAGGGAGGCTTTGGTTGCTTGTTTGCTAAAAGGTGCTGAGTGATTTCTGTTGCTTTGAAGAGGGGGTGAGGAAAATGTGTAATAGCATCATGGGACTCAGTATCAGCTGTCTGAGGCTGTTCTGCACTTTCTCATGATTTTTGGTTGGTTTTTCTTAACGCCCCCCCTTCCCCCCACTCTTTAAGGTTTATGTATAATCAGTCATTTCAGTTTTTAAAATGAGATGAATGGGAAGAGATGCATTTGAAATTACTAAAACTATTAATCAGATGTATGAGTTCCTTGATAAATATTAATAGCTTGGTTAAAAAGCTGTCAGACCTCTTGTTTTGTATAGGTTGGAAGATGTATTTTTGAATGGTGCTAACAAAGTGATAAAGAATAAACTTTAATGTCTTTTTTTTCCTCACGGCAATATCAATCCCCACGTATTTTTTTTCTTTTTTTTTTTCCTGTGGCCTAATGTAGGATAAAAGCAAAACCTTAAAAGCTTTTTTTTCTTTGCAGTTGGCAGACCTCTTCTAATAGCTTGACTGAAGAAGTATCTCTCTTCATGGGCTGAGGCTTTCTCCAACATTAAAGCTGAAAATTAAGGGTTCATCTTAGGTCATATTTGAAGTGTTTTGTAAATGGTAATCTTATAAACAAGCAGCTTATCTGGTTACTTTTGTATCTGTATGATCCATGATTCCCTGGCTTGTACAGCATTTGAAACAAAAGAGGCTAGTTATGGGTCTTGAAATTCAGTATTAGTGGCTGATGAATTGTCTGCCTCTTCCCATAACTATTTTAATCCACCCTTAATAGGCAAGCAAGAACGTAGGTCAGTCTAAAAGGCATGGTGGCAGCATGGTCGTCATTGGCCAATCACATATGATTCATCTATAATTATTTAAGTTTTTGCAGAAGATGGGCAAGGACTACCCTACCACTGGCTTTATGAATCTTCCTTCTAGTAAATCTTAATTGTCTTTCCTCAGTGCATGTGAGGATATCTGTAACAAAGCAGCTGGAATACAAGAGTGGCATGCGTGGCTACTGGACTGCTTATGTTCTCTGCTTGAATAGTAAATAGCTAAAAGATGGCTCTGTGATGAGACCATACTCAAGACGTAATGATTTAAGTTAAGAGGAAAGAAAAGAACACATTATAGGTCTTACTTTTCTATTTCAAGAATCCAGGGAAGCCAGTTGGGTAAAAACAATAAGTGAGCACTTCCTGCAAAGTTTACAATGATTTTGGTGTAATCTCTAGTCATGGAAGATTTGAAACTGACCTTGAATATGGAAAAGATGGATGAAGAGCCCATGCTATGTAGCTTTGCAAAGTGGAAGAGGCGTTTCATTCAGTGGAAATATTAAGAGGAGATGAGTCTTGGAAATAAATGAAGCAGGAATGTCTGATGCTTTCATCCCCTGTGACTGTGCATGATTTTCTTCTTTCCTGAAGCCCTCCTGGTATTACCTAGTAAAGCTAGTCACCTATTAAAATCTTAGATATTTTTAGGACTACTTGATTTAAAATCACTTTTCTTACCTGAAGAGTACCTGACTGTACTATTTTGACAAGTTTTTTATTTCTTGTGATGTGAAGTTTTGTATTATAAAAAGCCCCAGTTGTGTTCTGCAAGTCTGACTCTTCAACTGAGTCTACAGCTTTCTGAAATAGCACTGATGGTGGCAGTAACCACTTGAATATTAAGTTGAAGAGAAGATTAAGTAGACATCTGTTCACTTATAGGTGTCCACAACAGTTCACTACATCAAGCCCCCTTGCTATGTGTTTGGATGAACTTGCAGGCATATCAGTTTTTAAACTCAAGATGTGATTAGTGAAAGCTAAAAATAAATTAGGAACCATGATCTCTGTTCTCCTTACAATTTTCTTCAGTAATGATGAATTTTGTTTTTCAGCACTTATTTCTTGGTTGGAGTAGACTGTTATTCATGTTATGTATTATCATTTTGGCATAACATGCTAGCTTGTGTGTAATTCAGTTCTTATCACTGACATTGCATTCAGCCCCTGGAAGTTTGAAAATTATTTAGAGAATGCTTTTCAGAGGTGATGCATAGCTAAGACTTTTGGGAGATTATTCCACCATTAGTTTTAAATTTTTTTACATGAGACCCTTTTCAGGAAGGAGCCCAGTACATTTTTTGTGGGCTACAGCATTGGTATATGATTGATACTATATCCCCTCTACTCTGCCCTTGTAAGACCCTGCCTGAAATGCTGCATCCAGCTCTGGGATCCTCATCACAACAAAAATTTGGACCTGTTGGAGCAGGACCACCAAGATGGTCAGAGGGCTGGAGCACATCTGCAAAAACAGGCTGAGAGAGTTGGAGTTGTTTAGCCTGGAGAAGAGAAGGCTTTGGGGAGACTTTCCAGTACCTAAACCGGGCTTATGAAAAGGAGGGAGAGAGACTTTTTGTACAGGCATATAGTGACAGAACAGTGGGCAATGGTTTTAAACTGAAACAGGGCAGGTTTAGATTAGATGTTAAGAAGAAATTTTTAACTGTAAGACTGGTGAGGCAGTGGAACGGGTTGCCCAGAGAGTTGTGGCTGCTTCATCCTTGGAAGTGTTCAGGGCCAGGTTGGATTTGGCTCTTCAAGGTTGCTTCCAAACCAAAGCATTTTATGATTCTATGATAGCTCAAGATGAAGGAAACAAGGTTTGTATGGTGGGTTGACATTGACAGGTCATTAGGTGTCCATCAGGACAGGACACACTTGCTCCATCAAAAGAACAGGGGAAAAAATGTGACAGAAAGCTCTGGGGTTGAGGTGTAAGGACAGGGAGATCACTGACCACTTAGTATCATGGGCAAAACAGGCTCTGCTTGGTGAAATTAAATTAATTTATTGCTGATTAAATTGAGTAGGTTAATGAAAAATAGGAAAAAAAATCTAAGAACCACCTCCTACCCCCTCCCTTCTTCTCAGGCTCAACTTGGCTTCAGCTTCTCTGCCTCTTTGCTTTGGGTGGTGTAGGGGAGTGGAGTATGGAGGCTGTGGCCATTTCATAGCACTCAATCTCTGCTGCTCCTTTCTTCTTACACTCTTCCCCTGCTCCATTCTGAGGTGTGCCACTCATGAGTTATGGTCATTCACAAACTCATCCAGCATGAATACTTTCTGCAGATTCCAGTCTTCCAAGGATGTATTGCTCCAGGCCCTTGAGGTCACAGGTCCTGCAAGAAAACCTGCATGGACTGCAGTTTGCTGTAAGGCGTGTTGGCCTGCTCCTGAATGGGTGTTCTCCATGGGCTGCCAGAGGATCTCTGCTCCAGCTAGGACCTCCATGGGCTGCAGGGGGACAGCTGCCTCACCACAGGCTGCAGGGGAATCTGTGCTCTGGCATGTGGATCACCTCCTCCCCCTCCTTGTGCACTGCTCTGGCAGTCGGCAGAGTTGTTTCTTCCACATGTTCTCAGTCCTGTCTCAAGGCTGCTGTTGCACAGCAGTTTTTACTCCTTAAATATGTTATCACAGAGGTGCTACTGTTGTTACTGAGTAGCTCAGGTTTGGTTAGTGGTGAATCTGTCCTGGAGCTAGCTGGAACTGGCTCCATCTGACAGGGGGCCACTTCTGGGTGTCTTCTCATAGGAGCCACCCACGCAGTCCCCTCCTAACAAAACCTTGCCATGTGAACCCAGTACAGTTATTTCCAACTTACTGTTCATGTTACTTACGGTTTAATGTTTTGTTTTTCAGAGGTCAGATGATTTCAGGTGAAGACTGTGAATTTATTCAGAGATTTGAACAGAAAAGAAATCCAGAAGAAAAACAGGAGTTGTTGCAAACAGAAGGCAATCAAGTAACTTTCTTTTAATGAAGTCTCTTTTGGGGAGGAAGGAAATATTCATATATACTCTTATTTTATTGTTGTTGACTGCATACATGCAGTTAAGATGTTCTGGAATAAGTATAAAGCTTGCTGTCATGATTCTTTTATTTTTCCTTAGATTTGGGTTGGATGTTATTTCATTATTTTTAAAACCTAATAATTGTTAAATATCATCTGCCTTTGACTCTGTTGTAGGACAAACTAGCTGAAGTCTTCCCTCAGCCCAGTTAACTTAATCATGCACACTTGTACTTGAGTCTCTTCTATTTTTTCTTTTTTTTTCTTTATAGTTTACTGATGACAGCTGCTACCAGTAAGATTGCTGCTTAGTTAGCTAAGCAATTATAATTTAGTTACAGCATGGAGTCCATTGGCTGCTAAGGTGGATTCAGTTAGACATGGGTGTCTTGTGTCAATTTAGGCATGGTAAGATATGAGACCTTTGCATTGGACAGAGCTGATTCAGGACTGAATCGGCCCTTTGCCCTTTGGAGACCAGGCAGGATGCCCAAAGACACTTTGATAATATTTGAATCAGTAGAATTTCAGCCTGAGGTTCTAGTCCAGAATGCAGACATCAAGAGGATTGGGAGAGGCAGGGAGGAAGGTGAAGAATAGATGCTTTCAACACACAAACATTTATGGCCATGTTTTCTACTTTAATTTTAGGCTGTTTGTTTTGGTTTTGTATTTCTCTTCTTTCCAAATTGTGGTGTGTTACTGTTATCTCATGGATCATAGTTTGCATAGTAAAACATATGTGGTGTACCTAATATGTCACTACATAATTACAATGTAGCAGTTCAACATTCAGTTTTCTTTCTGTTGCTGTTTTCTTTCTGTTTCAATTTTCTTTTCTGAATTTGGTGATGGGGGAGGAGGAAGTGCAAAAAGTAGTGTAATTATTTCAGCCTGTTGCTGAAATTGTAACATTCTTCAAAGATGAAGAAAGATTTTTCTACAGTGTATATAGTAAGTGGACAGGGGAGTTACCTGTCTTCCTCCCTCCATTCAAATTGCTGAAACTTTTTTTGTACTCTTAGCTGCTGTTCTGTCAGTTTACTTGATCACACTACGATAAAAAATGTGGTATTGAGGGAGACTTTTCTAATTTGACTTGCAACTAAGCATATTGGTGACTTTCACTGGCAAGTACTTATTTAATTTGAAAGCCTTAAAACAATTTGTAAAGGGTAGCAGCCAATGTGACAGAAAATTTTCTTTGTGAGATAATGTTAAATGTATTCATATCTTCCTGCAATTGAATAAGATGTGGGGATGCTCAATACTTATATAAGACTTAACTGTGAATTAATAAGATCCTGTTTTATGTTATCAAAAGGAACAAAGACAATTGGTAATATTAATTTTAATGTCTCTTTTATTTTTCTAGTGTGCTAAAACATTTATAAACTTGATGACTCATATCTCCAAGGAACAGACTGTTCAGTACATTCTGACTATGGTTGATGATATGCTGCAAGTAGGTCAATAATCTGTATTATTTTGAAGTCTTTAAATGCATGCTTGAATGTTTCCTTAGTGTAACTCATGTATTTCCAGGTGTTTGTCATACTGTGTTAAAAATACTCTGTTAAATTTTCAGATCCTGTCTTCAGAGATTAAATGTTAGACCTAAAGTTATAAGGGTAATTTAGCTTGTAATATGTTAAAATTCTGCAAATAAAACAAACTTTTATGCTTGTCTGTTGGTTCTCAACTATGTTTAATTCAAAACTTGGTTGTTAAGGGTAGTGTTGCATAGTGGTTTTATTTTATGTGATCTTAATTTGCAGAATTTTATTCTAAATACTTTTGACATTTGATATATCGACATATGTTGTGGTAAACTTGTCAGTGTTAGATTAATGGTTGGATTTGGTGATCTTAAAGGTCTTTCCCAACTTAAACAATTCTAAAATTCTGGGAGTTGTGTCCTCAGCCCTTTCCTGTGGTATAGGGAGGATATGAAGTTGTTGAAGCTTTTCCTTTGAAAGTGTTCATTTGGCCACCCTCAGCAAGAAGGTGTAGTTTCTGCAGCTTCAGATTTCCAACATAAGTTGTTTGGGACAGCATATTCTGAAATTTTGCATGGTTTAATTGTAAATGAGGAACTTTTAGTTCAGTGTAACATACAGCTCTTTGTAGCTGTGGACAGCAATGCCTTATAAGAGTAGACTATTAAACTTGGTCTCAGACTGTTGAGCTGATTGGGATGACTCAAGAAGAGGCTTTGCTCAGCCAGATAATCCTGCTTTTATGTTTCCTTGCTCTGAAGTTGGCTACGAGAAGGCATTTGGAGTGATGTAAAAAGATGGGTTGAGTTATGTGAGGTTTTTTCCTAGTATTCGCATAAACTATCTGTGTTTGGTAGTTTCTCTTCTGTTTTATGATATATTTGATCCAGTGTTTCAGTGAAATGTGTTTAGTGCTATTTGGTTATTGCCATAGGACGTGAACCATGTGAGTTCTAATTCCAGCTGTGAGTATTCAGTATTTCAACAGGCAAGTTGAAAAGTGTGAACCTCTCCACAGTTTGTATAAAATGGAGATCATGGTGTTCTTTCTTGTGTCTGCACAATAGAGCCCTAAGTGAGTGCCCTGACTTCTGGGCTAATAGGATAAAGCTAGTGATGGTGTCAGCAGTTTACTTATCTGTAGCTTGGTCACTTTTTCTCATTTAATTTTACTTTTTTTTGAGTGTGACACAAACTTTGCAGAGAAGACAAAAATGATCTTCAGTGTCATTCTTTGATTAGGACACTGGGTTGGGAATACCTTATTTTGGTTTACACATTGGATGACAAACCTTGGTCCACTGTGAGAACTCTGTTTATTATGGCTGCTTTTGTGAGGAATGGGTCTTGCTTTCTGTGCATCAGTGGCCATCATTATTTTGCTTGCCTTTTTTCAGAGCTTGTGAATGTTTGTAGGTCTTGTTTTGCTAATGTGCTTTGGCATTAGCACATAGCCTTCAGCTACAGTAGATGATGATAGCTGATGATATCTCCTCTGCTGTGGAATTAATACCCCACAGGTAATGCTTTCACTGGCCCACTTTTGAACACATGGAATAGTTCTAGGTAGTCACAGAAAGTAGTTTTGAGTAATCTCTGTTTTGCTCTAGTGTTTCTGTCATAAGTGGCTAGATGTATGTGCTTCTCTTAACTTTATGACATGGCTGTATTTTGGGCCTTACCCTGTCCCTGAAGTGGCATGTTTGGAGTTCTTAATGTTAAATGTAATGGCTTTATAGTGATACAGCAGAATAGAGATATCGGTGCACACTACATATTTGCTTTTGTTTGGAATTCAATGCCTTTTTCACTTTAGAAATTCTGCTTCAGTATCCTAAAGGCTGTACTGACTTTTGCAATGCTGTGTGTGATTGCATTATTCAGGGATGTTGGCATAAAAGGCTTGTGTGAAGGCATCCACATGGCATTATCTCAGAGTTTCCTAACCTGTGACATCTCCATTCTGCAAGGCTGAAACAGCACTTCTGTTTTGTTTTGGTCATGTTCAGGGGTTGGAACATACAGCCAGTGGTGCCTTATGGCACATTTTCAAGGTGTAAGATTCTTGTCAGAAAGCAGCAGATTGGCCAATAATGGTGTGACTGTGAGTTTAGGGCAGGGTCTCTGCAGACTGCCCAGACACAAGAATCCACAGTATCATAGAATGGTTTGGGTTAGAAGGGTACCTTGAAGATATCTGATTCCAGCCCCCTTGCTGTGGTTATGGACACCTTCAGTTAGACCAGGTTGCTCAAAAACCCATCCAGCCTGTTCCTGAAGACCTTCAGGGATGGAGGATCCCTAGCTTTTATGTGCAACCTGTTCCAATGCCTCACCATGTTTCCCTAATACCTAAACCTACTCCCAGTTTGAAGCATTCCCCTGGTCCTGTCAGTGCATGCTCATGTAAATAGTCTTGACCCATTTTTCTTGTGGTGGATATGAAGTCTCCAGTCTTTGCCTGAATCATCTTAATTCAGTATATTCAAGGATTTTAAGCAAGAAATTGTTCAAGTACATAACCTGTCATGGCCTGGCTGAGTAAAATTTGCCTTGAGAAAGTATGTTTGCTGCAGTTTCATGAGATGAACAAATAATATTTGAAGCTGCTTTTGACAGCTGGAACTTGTAAAAACTATCACAGGTAGCAGTATTCAGCTTTTGTCTGATAATCACTGACTCTGGTGCTTCTATTATCTTTCTGTGCTTTGCTTGTGAAGTGGTAAAAATTATGTCAATTGTGTTTTGAGCTCACCAGAAGCTTACTTGGATCTCTAGGATTGTTCCAGAAGCTCTACTTAGTGATTTGATGACCTTTCTAAGAAAGATTTCTTTTGAATGCTAGCAGACATGAAATTAGTGTTGTGTTTACCATATATCTCCATTCTGCTTACTTCTGAAGGTGGAGAGTGCTAGCATACTGCCATCCTTGAGGAAACATTTCTCTCTGTTCATCTGATAAATTCTTGAAACAATTTCTTTGCATTAGTGACCTCGTCACACTGCACAGTCTCTTACTTATGAAATCTTTAAGAACCTACACTTTAGTTGGTGCAGGTAGCAGTATCACCTGAACTTCATTATGCTTCTTCAGAAATGACAGCTACTAAATTATTCAACTGTTGATGTGAGAGCTTCAGAATTTTCTTTTCATCAGTGTAGTCGGTATCTTCCTAGGAAGGTGCAACACTACATATTTCAGGGCTGTGGGGAGTTTTCCATTCCTTCCCTTCTGTCTTGATCCTGCACCTTAATAGCAAACCAGACAAGTCTTCTGACTGACAGCATATTGAAATTATTTCAGCATTTCTGCTTCCAGACTTGTCTGTCTCCTCCTTAGTTATGTTGTAAACTGAACTTGTTGATCTGGTAAGTTTTGATCTTAGCTAGGCTGTTTAGCACATTCAGATGTGAACAGTGATTTATTTGATCAAGCTGCCATTTCTCAACAAGCAAGCCCTCACAGAATAAAAGCTTTTCACCAAAGGCTCTATGTTCCTGAGATCTTACTTTTATTTATTTTGTAGTTTGTACAACAAATGTTGAGAACATTTCTGGGTGCTTTTTTATGCATGCCACGTAGAGAATGGATCACTGTCAGGGTTATAAGTGGCAGCTAACTGGTGACATCTGAGCTTCCCCATCAGTGATCAGGACAGCAATTTGCAGCCCATGTGGTACAATTCTGTTGTGGTTCAACCCCAGCTGGCAGCTAAGCACCACACAGCCACTCACCCACCCTGCAGCAGGGGGACGGGGAAGAGAATCGAAAGAGTAAAAGCGAGAAAACTTGTTTTTTGAGGTAATGACTGCTACTTTCAGGGAAGGGGTTGGTTGCAGTTCTAAGGCTTAGTAAGATGCCACTGTTTGAATCATAGATACATTCAGGTTATCTTGTGTTTAATGGATCATATTCCAGCAAGGAGGCTTGCTTAGCTGGTTCTTCATCCCTAGAGTTAATGACAGGGTGCAGAACTGATGGAGAAAAGCCTTTCTGGGCTAAGGGAGTTTGAAAATTAAAATTTTGCATAGTGGAGACTGAGATACTCCTTTTGTGAGTTTCTCATTTGCCTTTCTTTGTTGGAGTTGTGTACTTGGTAGTAGTAGTTTGACTTCAGTGAGGAAACATCTCTTCAGAAGGAAAGCTTCCAGTCCACCAGGAAGCCTGACTGGAAGGCATAAGGAAATGCTTGAGGAAAAGCAAGAATTCAAATGTGAGATTTTTTTGGGACTGTCTGTCTATATTCTAGGCTATTAGGAAACAGCAGAACTTTTCTTTTTCCTTCATGATTGTATGGCCTGTTCTCTGGCTTGCTGTAAAGAGAACTGTAATAGCTGCTTTGCACAGTGGTAATTAGGGGAAATACTTGAAGAGGCTGTCCCCAGTGCCCAGGCTCAGGTAGTTGTGGTCTCTTAGGCTCAGCGTAGGAGCCCTGGAGAGCAGAGTTCTGGTGGCAATGTCCTCTTACAGATATGCAGGTTGCCTGAGATAAGTGCTGAATCAGCTGCAGCCTGATCTAGGAGAGAAGTGCTCATTTCCCATTGACAGGAATGGAAAGGCTCATTTACACCCCTAAGGTTTCACTTGTAGAAATTGAACAACAGGCTGTTGTGTGGAAGTGGACTTTGCATGGACTTTAATCAAGCATAATTGGCTAGATGAAGAGTAGTGTCATTCTTTAAAAAAATGACAGCATTTAACTTGTTTCTCATTTGCCTTACTACACTTGCATGTTCAGAAGAATGTGGTTTTGCTCAGCAGGTGTTGCAGTACTGGGATACAACTAAAGCTTCAAGGTTTGTTTCCTCCACCCCAAATCTCTCACTCTTAATGTTAGAGTGCTGAAATGAGCTGTATCCACAAGAAATTTTTCAGTCTAACTGAAAAATTTCTGTGGGCTCTTACAAGCTAGGATACACTCTGATAATCTATGCCAACATACCAAGGAGCAAATAGCTGCTTTATGTCAAATGCTTTTACAAATCTGTCATCTTTTCCTCTCTCAATTTTTACAGGAAAATCATCAACGTGTTTGCATCTTCTTTGATTATGCAAAACGTGGTAAAAACACTGCATGGTCCTATTTTCTGCCAATGTTGAATCGACAAGATCTCTTCACTGTGCATATGGTAAGTTTCAAATGAACGTGTCTCTGAAGATGGTAGAGAAGAATGCTGGCTCTCTTTTTCTTCAGGAGATTTTGGAATTTGAAACTAAACTTCTGCTGGGACTGGAAAGTTTTCTTCTTGCAGTCTAGACGAGTCATTCTTAGTAAAAACTTCACCTAACCACATTTTAAAAAGCAAAGTAATGTTGTTAATTTGCATTGGTTTATGTCTGGGAGATTAGGGCAGGTTTAAAAAATTCAGAAAAGCAGGGACTGTAGAACAATAAGTACTGTAAAACATAACTGAAAATCTTTTATCACAACTGCCATTCAATGCTGTACAAATATTAGAATATAAATTCTCATCTTGTGCAAAGGAAATATCTTTACCTTGATGAACCTTATTTTGTCATATCCTCAGTTTATCAGCTGACTCACTGAAAGTGTAGAGTGAGAAACAGAGAAGTGCTTGATGTTGTTCAAGTGCTGCTCAGCAGCAGCTAAAACATTGATACATTACCAGCACTGTTTTGTACACCAGTCTAAACCACAGCATCACATGGACTGCTGTGAAGAGCAATCCCAGCCAAACCCAGTGCAGCCGTGTGCAGTGTATGGTTTCTGTTATGCTTTGACTACTGTTTGCTGCTCCTGTATATGGAGTAGCTTTTTTTGAATCTTAATATTCTTCTGTTTTCAGTGTTGAGAACTGGACATTTCATCTCAGCAGGTTTTTTTTTTTCTTGTGGGCCAAAAATATGTTTGCATTACTGTAAATTCCTAGTGGAGACCACAGTTTCCAACAGTGAAACTTGTATTATGGCTTGAGGTAGAGAAAACTGCACAGCTATGAATTTTTCTATACTGCATATGTTTGTGCTGGAATGGTATGGTAGAGTCAAATCAGAGACTCAAACTAGAAACCCACTACCTGGTCTGCATTAGGCTGTGGGGCAGAACTGGTGCAAGGATTCCAGGACGTTGAGCAAACCATGCTGTTTGCCCTGGGGTGTGGCCAGAGCAGCTGTGTTTGGGGCTGTACTGCAGCTTGAACAGTGAACTGGCGTGTTCTCAAGAAAAATGTCAGGCTTGATTTATTTATTTATCTAATCAGATTGACTGCTTCGATATGAATCAGTTTTCTTGATGTAGCTGAGGTAGGAGGTGGCTGGCCAATGCAGTTTGTTTTGTGATTTTTTTGGTGGTAGTGTGTTGCGGTGGATGCTCCAAGTGTTGGGACACGAGGCTTGACTCCATTTTTCTCAGAGAGCTGATTTATTATGTTATATATTATATTAAAATACTACATTAAAACTATACTAAAGGAACAGAGAGAGAAGAAAGATCAGAAGGCTACAAAGAACAGGAATAGAATAGAATGCATAACAAAATCTTGTGACTGCTCACAGCCTTGGCACAGGTGGCTGTGATTGGTTATCAATTGAAAACAATCCACATGGATCAATGGAAGATGCACCTGTTGTATTCCACAGCAGCAGATAGTTATTGTTTACTTTTCTTTCCTGAGGCCCTCAGCTCTCAGGAGGGGAAAAAATCCTAGGAAGGGATTTTTCATAAAATATCATAGCTGCAGTAGTGCTACTGAAGACCCATCCTGCAAAACTGCATTTTGGGCAGTCAGACAGTGCTGACTGCCGAAATACACAGGTAAAGCATAATTTTTACACTGTTGCAGTGCAAACTATTTAGTCTCCCTGGAATGGTGTTTTTTTAAACATATGGTATAGAAATTTTGATGGTCCGTATTTCTCTACTCAGATTTGTGTTATTCAGATATTATTTTCTTTAGGTACTGCAAAAATATACAAATAATTTGACAAGACATGGAATCTTTAAGTGAAGTGAATCCACTTAAAGTGGATCCACTAAGTTTACTGCCTTCTTATATCTTTTAGTACAGTGCATGTTTTTTTTTAAGCACATAAATGTTTTCAAACCCAAGTTTTAGGATTGTGTGATTTTTGTTTGATTTATTTTATTATTCTCCTTACTATGCACACTGGAAGATTTTTGATGCCACATCATTACATCTGAGAAGGCAAATAAAAATACTTATCCCCTCTGTAGGCTCAAATTCTGCTGAGCATAAATGATCTCTCATTCAGGGGCCAGGTAGCAGTTTTAACTCAGAAGAATGGTTGACTAGGGAGCTAATAGCATTTTTTAGGGTGACTTACTTGCATTAAGAAAGGGATCTGACACATTTTAGTGTAGTGATTGTTGTTCCAGACTCACACTTGTAATCTCTCTAGAATCAGTGGTGGTGGTGCTGCACATGTGAATGCAGCAAGATACAGAGGTGGCTGGAATAGTGTCCTCTCTGTATCATGGAACTGTGTGCATGCAAATGAACCCCTGCTTCCATAATTTCTTGGTTACACTGCCTCTTTATATGTAAGCTGGCTCAAATGCTTTTGCAAATTAACTTCAGCCTGCAATGTAGATTTACTTCAAATATAATTTGGAAAGTCTGATGTAGAAATATACTCTTGTTTAAGTATTCTTAAAGCCATAGGCATAATGAAACCTGACCACATTTTTACTCCCCAACTTCATTCTTAAATTGTACCTTCTATTTTACTTTTCTGCTCTGCTGTTTCTGGGCTTGAAATTCTCCCTTCTTGAAGATGACTTCCTTAATTTTAAATACAAAAGAACCTTCAATACCATGTTTCCATTTGTATTGGCATATGCCATAGTTGCTTAAATCAAGCCTGCATGTGTTGGGCCATCAAGTGTCTTGCTTTTGATTGATTTCTGACTCTAGTGGTGTCCTACAGCAGTAGCCCATTGACAGCATCCCTCCATCTCCTTCTGAGTTCTTTATTGGTTCCTTGTGGACTTCAACAGCTACAGGTAACTGCTAACAGGCATGAAAAGTCTCCTACATAGAAAACAGGTAGATTTCTGTAAGGGACTATCTTTTATCTACAATTGGTTTCCAAAGTTTACAGAACTTCTCACTGAATTCTGAAATTGCTGTGTTTGAAAAATCGGTTTATTGCATTCTTTTTTAGGCAGCAAGAATTATTGCCAAACTGGCTGCTTGGGGGAGGGAGCTTATGGAAGGCAGTGACTTGAATTACTATTTCAACTGGATTAAAACTCAGCTTAGTTCACAGGTAAAAAGCTGCTTTTGTTTAAACTTTACAGTAACTTTGGAAACTTTTTTCAAGAATATGAATGAATAAATGTGCAAACAAGAGGTATATTTTTGGTTTTGTTCTTTTAAAATGAAATTTTACTTTATAATTTTTAAAGCTAAATGTTCTTTATTCAAGCCCTTAGTTTTTAACTTAGTATTTTAAGTGTTTTACTCCAGTCCTTAAAATGTAAATTAATGCTAAAGCTTTTTGCCTTTTTTGTTGGTTAACACTGTTTTTTTCTTTTGGACTCTGAGAAATACGAGATGAAGGGTTTTTTTTGTCTTGCCTCTACTATTTTGATTATCAGAGTTTTTTGCTGAGAAGAAAAGTAATATGGCAGCAGAAACTGAATATCAAAACTTTTTTCCAGTTTACTGTATGACAAAGTAGTACAAAGCCTTTACTTTTAGTCCTGTGTCGTGAAATGGAATAAATTCTGACTTATTTGGACAGTTTTTCTATGGTTTAACTCTGTTTGAACTGCTGACTTCTGGCTTGTCCTTCAAAGATGAATCATTCTCCTTTGTATTCATTTTTGGACATTTTTCCTTCAGTACACAGTGTTGTCACTCATTCTCTTAGTGTTGTAGTAGAAGTGGATTCTGGAGAGATGAGAAACATTCAGTAGATTTATTAATGGTATATTTTTCATGGTTTTCTACACTGGGCTTATTAAAAAAAAATTTTATTTTTGTCCTCTGGAAGGAGAATCATAAAATTGAAATTTCCTTCAGAAAGATGCAAGAGTACAGTTTGCAAATTCTAAGATAAATAAATGTCTTGAATCAATCCACACTTAAATAATTTAAAATGTTGATGTACTAGATCGGTTCCAAGCACGTTCTTCTAGACATGAAGTGTTTGTAGGAAATAAGTACAATATATGACGGTAATATATTAAGTAGGAAAAATATCTAATAGGGTCTAATTTTTTTTTATGACTAGAAAGTTTGACGAACTGAAAGAAACTTGGTAACAGCTGTTCCTTAAGGGTGAAGAACAACTCTGATCTTAAACGTTTATTTTTTCTTTCCCTAGAAACTACGTGGTACAGGCGGTTCTGTGGATGCAGGAGCAGTCTCCACAACTGATGTGAGTATATCTTTGAAATCTGTCAATCTGCTATTTTGGGCAGGTGATGTTCACTCCTCGGATTAAGGTGCAGATCTCTTCTGGTGCCAGTGATAAGAAGTACTTGGAATCAGAACTGTACAACACAGTGCCAGGTGATGGCGCCAAGAAACAAAAGTATTTTTAAACACTTCATTTCACATAGAATATTGGCAGTGGAAGTGTATATTTTTCAAGTTAGTTTGTCTTGTTAAAGCTGTTGATGTATCTAGTATTCTCTTTGTCAAAACTTGAAAAATTATATAAAACTAATTTAATATTCAAATAATTTTAAGTCCCTGACTTGGTGATCTTAGAGGTCTTTTCCAGCCCAAATGATTCTGTGATTCAGTACTGCCTGGTTACCACTGAGCTCTTGGATTTGTAGAAGAAACGTGAAACTGAGAAGGTTTTGGATGTTGTGCTATGCAGAACTCAGAAAAGGGCACATCAGATATTAAAACTGATATTGCCCATAAACCTCTGTAGCTTGAAATTGCAAGAGTGCTTTCAAAGCTGTAAGCTTTTCATATCTGAGTAGCTTGAATTCAGAGGAAAACAGATTGTCCTTTTAGCATCAACATTTTTTTAAATACTGAATTTCGTGTAGCTGTAAAAGCTGCTGAGCTTGGAGATGAACTGTGGCAGTATAACAAATGCAAATGATCATCCTGACTGGATTTTCTCTGGAGTTGTGGCATGATGAGGCAGTTCATTATAGTTCTTGAATGTGGAGTAGAATTCAGTTTGGTCTTTTGTTCGTTTTGCAGCCTGAAAGTGGTCACAGTTTCTCAGAAGACTTAACCTTGGGATTTGTTGTTCTTCAAAGCGTAGTCATGGCTTTAAAGTGTAAACTTCCTGTAGAGGAGAAATCTCTTAAATCAAGACTGTTGTTCATGACTATGGGTAGAGCATAAAACAATGGCCTGAGCATATAAGTTGAAGCATTTTAGTATTTCATGTGCAGATCTGTGTTCCATAGTGTTAGGTTTTGTTAGACTGTCATACAGCCATAAAAGAGTAAAAAGTTCTACGGCACACAGCAGCACTTACTATGAAGCCATGGGCTTCTCTGACATGCTCAGAAATCGGTATTCATTGCACTGTGGTACTGCATGGATGTACTGTGCCATGGCAGGGCCCCAGAGGAGCAGAGTGCAAATATGTTTTAGGATAATTAAAGTAGGTAAGTATTAACTTCGTTAGTGTTCGGGTTTCAGATCTAGCTTATGCAGGATTTTCAAGCAGGTCTTGGCTAATTTCAGAGTAAATTAGAGATGCAGTTGTAGCGTTTTATACAGGAAATGAGAACTGGAATCTATTATGAAGTTTCAATTATAATGGTGTTGGAAGACAATGCTTTTGTGACAGACTCTTTAAAAAGAAAACTCCAAGTTCAGTGGGTTGGTGATCTAGATAAATTAATACATTACTTGGAGTGGGAGAGCTGTCTGTGTGTTTATAGCTGTTTTATTTGCATGGAGTGTGGAAATGAATACTTTCACAGGGAAATTGATATTCTAGATGATTTGAGCCCAGATGCACAGACTTAGTTTTTACATAAAGGACTTAAATCTCTCAAGAGAGACACAGAATGAGTTACTCTTTATTTTCAATTCTGTTTATTGCTTCCTTTTCATATGGGATTGCCTAACTTCTTTATTAAATGTTGGAAAGGTTTTATCTTGTATTATGTGAGTGAGCTACCATGAGACTTTCAAGGAAAAGGCTTATAAGGAGGAAAAAAGCAAGCAGCATTTTATCAGCAGCATATCTGATTAATGTATGGTTAGTATTAGTGAAGGTAATGCTGACAATTGAGTAAGAAGAGAGAAAAACACTCTCTGGCAACTTTATTCAAACAGAAGACAGCTTTCATTCATAGATACTGAAGGAAGGCATGTTCAAATATTCTGATAATGTAGAGTGGTATTGCTTGCATAACACTGCTTTAATATTCAGAACTCTCTCCTTTTATTCCAGTAAAGTCTAATTAGGGAAACTGTACTTCAGCTCTTGCTACCTGACTCTTCTGGTAAGAAGTGTTCTTTTTTCCACCCAGAGTTCCCAGTATGTACAATGTGTTGCTGGATGTCTGCAGCTGATGCTCAGAGTCAATGAATACCGCTTTGCATGGGTAGAAGCAGATGGAGTAAATTGGTGAGCACCTATTTCAATTTATATGGGTACACGTGCACTTAGAGTAGTACATTCCCCAGGGACCTTTTATTGGAATAGAACTCTCTTACAATAGACAGCTGTTCTATTTTGCCTACAAAGGAAATTTGTTTTCAAACATTAACAGAGTCAAATAGACAAATGAAACTTGTACTGTCGAGGCATTGATGTCACTTTCCTGTTCAAGAAGAACTGCTTAAGTATGTATCTGAATGGGAGTACAACCATTTGTCTTCAGTTGAACATGTTCTGTTTATTTTTTAGTAGAGATGTTCTGTTTATCTTTCAGTAGAACAAGGACTAATGAAATGAGTTTCTGCTAATCATCCTAGTCTTTGAGTTTGGAAATTGTTCTGTCTGAAAATATTAGTGAAAGGAGAAACATTTTCTAGAGCTAAGACCAATTTTTTTCCACATATGGCTTCAAGTAGGTCAGTCTTTTATCCAATTCTCCTAATAAATACCATTGCATTAGGCTAGGATTTCAGCACTAATCTTATTTAAAAATGCTTGCCTATAAATAATTTTTTCTGCCATCTATTCCTCTACTGGGGATGGTTGGTACATAATTTGCACTTTAATGGAAAATATCCCTTTAGACCGAAATGGAGAAAAGTCAAAATTCCTAGTGAAGTAAAATTTGAAGTGATTTTCTTGTGTGTCAAGATGATACTGCTGAAACCAAGGAAGCTTTTTAATCAAGTATTAAAGCATTACAATAAGCCTGTGCTTCACCATGTTTGAACTTGTCTTAAACTTGATAAGAATGATTTGGAATGTAGATTATTTTTTAAATTTTAAATTGAGTTATTAAATTGCATTATTAAATTGACCTGTAAATTGCTTATTACATTTTCAAAACTTCAGCTGCATGATGTCTTCTTGAAGATCTTCTGGTACTAATACTTTCCTAGCAGTACTTTGTATATTTGTATCTATGAGCCATTTTCTGAGAACTTGCTGTTAAATATTGAATACTTCAGCTCATTTCAGACACTTCTGTGGACAAGTACAATTAAGGAACAAGGTTCAATTTGTGTAGATTTTGTTCCACTTATTTAAGTCTGAAGGAGTAGCTGAGATTTCTCTGTTTCTTCCAGAATGACAAATGCTTTAAACATAACACTAAAAAAACTGACTTGGTGAACCAGAAGGTGGATACAGTACCACATCAGTTCAAATAGGAAAAGCTGCTTTATGGCTCTAAGGCTAACGTGAAAAAAACCATATTTTTAAAAGATGGCTTTCTGAACAAGCTTATACAATGATTAATAGTGATGCATGTTACTGTGAAGTGTGTGTTGTATGCTCATTCTCAGCAGCTCTTTCCAATAAGTTGTTACCGTTTCTTTTAATGTTTCAGATTGGAGCAATACAACCTATGTAGTCATTATTTAAAAATTAAATATGTACTATGTCAATTTTTTAGCATCATGGGTGTCTTGAGCAACAAATGCGGTTTTCAGCTCCAGTATCAGATGATTTTCTGTGTGTGGCTGCTGGCATTTAGCCCTCAAATGTGTGAATATCTTCGTCGGTACAATATTGTCCCTGTGCTGTCGGATATTCTTCAGGAATCTGTCAAAGAGAAAGTAACCAGGATCATCCTTGCAGCATTTCGGGTGAGTACTTGCTGACTGCAGTCGTGCTGTGCTTCTCTCACAAATTCCTAGGTCTCAAATGTTGCTGATGCACAGTTATTTCTGCTGGACCATATCAATAAGCTGATTGAAAGCGTAACTATTTTTTTTTCTCGTTTTTTTTTCTTATTGTTAACTTGAGTGTTTGCTACAGGTAATATAAAGGCTATTACTAGTAATAGGTATCTGCTATTCAATGCTGTCTTAAAATAAGACTGACTAAAAAGACCAATGTTAACACAAGCACTAGTGATTTCTCTTTTTTTCATTCAAGTTTTTTTTCTACTGGTACTACTGTAAAACCCTGGAGTTACTAATAGCTGATAAATTTTACCTTATGAAGCTTTAATTAACAAAGTATTATTTTGAATGCATATGTTTATCCAACTGAGAACTTATTTTTATTTACTAGTCCAAAAATCTTTTCTTGGTGGTCCGTTAAGGCAGATGAGAATACCCATGTAAGAGTGATTAGTTGACTTACCGTGTCTGCATTACCTGAAAATTCCTGGTGCTATATAAGATAATTAGGTACCTAGGCTTGATGTTTTTACTGTGAGAGTGCCATTTTATGTTCACGGATGTTACTAGTTTTATGTGCATGCTTGCCAAGTGTCATGTGAGTAATACAGGAAAGCTGTAACAACTTGTAATGCTGTTTTTTCAAGCAGCACTTGGTATCCTGAGTAGGAAATGCAGGTCTTGGAAGCTGTTTGTTTTCCTGGATGTGAATTGTGTTCCAATAGTAAGTGTTGCAAGCACATTAGAATGGGGAGAGGGAAAGTGTTGCTTACTGACTTGCTGATTAGCAATGATAAGCTGTGTGAAGGTGCTTAGTCTGTCTCTTTATCTGGAAACATCTGCCACTGAAATACTTCTGGACAAGGCAGATCATAAGAATCTGCTGTTTGTCTTGTTGATGGAGTACAGTGGTATGAAATCTTCAGTAGGAGCTATTCTTACTATATATTCTTACTGTATTCTTACTGTTCTTACTCTCTAGATGTTGTAGTGTTCTTAAAGATCTTAATGTTAGGATTAAGCAGGGACATATTTCAAGACAAATTGGAAAAAAAAAAAAGAGAAGAAGAAGCTGAGAAGCTCAGCAGTTAATATCCAGTTTCTTCCTATTCTGAGGTCATAAAAAATAGGAGAAATAATTGCTAGTTCTTAGATCTACTGTATTTTGCAAGAGGAGACAAAAATGAAGCTTTTTTTTTAAAGGCTAAGAAAGAATAAGTTGTTTCTGTTACAGGCTTGGGGGAATGTAACTTAGCTGTTTCCTTTCTCCAACATTAAGGACTTGTGTTGGCGTGAAGATGAGTTGTTAACTGGCAGCCAGGAACATAATAGATTAGAAATTAGACATCAGAGCTGTGAGTTCTGAAGCAAAATTAATATAGGTAGCAGAGGAAAGGTAATCCTTTTCCTGTATGAGATGCCACAGTTTCTGGAAGAGGGGGAGGGAATTGAATAAAAGGCTAGGCTAGATGATTCCCCAGTTTGTCTATGCATTACAGAAAGTGCTCCATGAATCTTGGCAACTTGGATGTCCTCTCTACTACTTCTCCTAATTCCACACATTTCACTTTTATGCCAAGTTTATTGCCTGAAGTATATAACTGCAAATGTAATAATTTTTTCTATAAAGCAATAAATATTGGGCACTCCTCTCTTTGAATCTACTGTTTTCTCTACCTATTATTTTATCCCCTCATTTTTCATACTTTTGTCCTCTTCTACATCTGTTTCCTGCCTAGAACTAGTCTTATACCTTAAGATTTTGGTTTTTATTACTGAGTAGTTTACTGATCTATTCTATATAGTCATATGTTTGTGTTTTTGCTTTAACATATCCTTTCAAATTCACTATGAAAAGTTTGAGCATCTCACTATGGTATGAGATAGGTAATAATATTTGGAATAGCTTCCACATCTGCTTGCAATTATCTTAACTAGGAGTTCTTTGGAATCTTTTCCACCTGCTCCTTGAACCTGTTGTATTGTCTTATTTAAGGTTCATTATTTTTCATTTGCTCTCATTAGCAGTTTTAACTCTAAGTAAATTAGCATTACTTTCTGTGAATTACCTTTTAGTTCTCTTACTGAAGTAGAAACTGGGGTGCCTTTTTGTGCATTAAGGTTAATTGTATATGGCCATTAAAAGCAGTAATATGACTTATATTTAGTTTGCAAGTTTTAAAATTGATTTGCAGTTTCTGCTTCAGTAACTAATAGGATGTCTGATATAAAAGAACCTCAAGTGTAATAGTTCTGTCACAAGAGTGATGCAGTCAAATTCCATCTATACAGTTTCACTGCTTATTTCTGGCAGATGCTAAGTCCTGTTTAAAGTCCTATTTATATGAACACCTGTTCTGTTTATTAAGGACTTTGTCTTTTGTATAAAATTCATGTTTTCAGCTTTATCAAAAAGTGCAGGTGGCCAGCTCTGATTGAAAAATATAATTGAAAGCTGATAAAACTGAGTAGAAAAGTAATGACTAGATGATATTGCAACTTCACTACTGCATTCTGTGCTTATACTTCCAATCTTACCAACAAGCTTCTGTTTAAATAAAAATGTCTAGTTGGAATATTCCCAAACTTAAAAAGAGCTGATCTAATCCAGATGGTAACTTTGAATTGGAAATAAAACTTCAGGTTATTTTTTTAAAGGCTCTCTGCCTTATGCTATTGCTGCACAGAAAACTAAAATGATAATCCAAGATAAAAGTGTTTGTTTATGGTGGAGGTTCTGGTATTTGAGACTGCCCTTTTTCTTTGAATAGTATTTTTAGTCACCTCAGTTTTATGTGGAAAATATTCAAAACAGGTGAATTAGTACTTTCTGTTATAGAAGAAAGAGATTATTTCAGGAAGTGGTCGATTTTGTGGCTTAGTAATTTATAAAGTTCTAGTAAGTGTATTTCTTTAAAATTCTGCTTTGTTTCAAAGTAGTCTGTTCTTAAACAAAATAAATACATTTTTACTTCCCTAGAATTTGTTAGAGAAGTCTACTGAGAGAGAAACTCGCCAAGAATATGCTCTTGCCATGATTCAGTGTAAGGTTCTAAAGCAGCTAGAGAATTTGGATCAGCAGAAATATGATGATGAAGACATCAGTGAAGATATCAAATTTCTACTGGACAAGCTTGGTGAGAGCGTGCAGGACCTTAGGTATGCTTTGCAGTGTGCACTTAAAAAAATTATGTGAATGTTTGTAGAACCTTTTTCTTTTGTAAGGCTAAAATATCTACAGAATTATGATATGTAAAGGCTATTTAGTAAGATAGAGCATACAGAGATGTGCTGGTTGGTTCCTATTGTATGTCAGTATTTAGAGGCTGAATAGAAAATAAATAGAAAATAAGTCTTCATTTATATATGTGATGTTTGTAACTGAGAAATTGTTAAAGGACTCGAAAAATGATCTTAAAGGATTTCCAGTCAAAACTGAAGTTTGCCTGATTAGAATAATTTCTGCTGTCCAGATGAACTCAAGTTTTTACTGGTGTTTACCTAGTTCTTGGTCTTGTGCCTAAATTGAAATGCATATTGTAGGTAGTGTCCAAGGTTTAAGTGGATGGAAGTAGACAGAAATCCTTGATTGGGGAAGTTAAAACATAAAAACCCAGCAAAACAGAAAATTAAATTCCAAAATGTTGCATTTGTATGGCTTGGGTTTTTCCTTCTTTTTTTTTTTTTTTAATTTATTTCCTGGGAATGGTGTTTTGGGATAGATAGAGGGTTGTATTTGAAAACAATTTTTTCTTCTTGCCTCTCATGCATTTTCTTAGTTACAAAATGATGAGACAGGGAACAATTCTCATACTCTGCAGAGCACTGACTTCCAAATGTGTCATAGCAATTTGAGCTCCCGCTTTGTTAGGGACAGGCTTGGGCATATGGTTCAAAGTGTTTGTAGAAGCTTGGCCAATATCTCATTTAGGTCTTGTGTTGCAGCTCCTTTGATGAATACAGCTCTGAGCTCAAGTCAGGAAGACTGGAGTGGAGTCCTGTGCACAAATCTGAGAAGTTTTGGCGGGAGAATGCTGTAAGACTAAATGAGAAGAATTACGAACTACTCAAGTAAGTTTTCAAGTCTTGAATAATGTGATTCTTCAATATTTTCTGTGTTTAAATGAACCAGAATCTAATAAAGGTTTTACATTTTAACGCAAAGAGTGAAAGCAAGTCAAAACATCCTGCTTATTTTAGAATGTATAGTTTGCTGTGTTTAAAAACCAGAACTGTTTATTTGCTTTTACTGATGAAAATCTATTTATGATAGAGGGAATATCTTTAGTTTAACTTGCATGCAGGTTTGATTTGATTAAAAAATGTTTTTACTGTATCTTAATCTTAGATTTGTGTTATGTGGTGATCTTGATCTGAGTAATGAACTTCTGTCTTGGATATTTGGGAGTTGAAAGCTGTGGTACTGTTCCATGCAAAATTTGACTCAATGCATTATGTTGCAGTGTGTCTATTTTGTGTTGGAACTGTGTCTGGAATATGTAGATTTTTAGATGAAGTGAACCTGAACTCATATTTATTTGCAGTCAAGGACTGGCTGTCTGGCATATGAAACTATGTCCTGAAATGATGCCTAGCTCTTGTCATTAACTGATAACACATGGTGTTCTTTCAGTTCAGGGCTTGCTAATAAGTGCCAGATCTAACAGAAATCAGGAGGTCAAATGGAGCATGTGAGATATTAGAAGACATGGCAAGAGCAAGGTGATCTTGAGCTTTATGTGTTTTGGCTGGCCTGACACCTTAGAAAAATTCTGATAAATTCTTCCCTGAGTGCATATTGTTGAATATGTAGGACTATAGACTTAAAATTTTTAGATACTGACAACTGCAGCATGAAGTTGATCTTGGGGCTTTGTATTTCCTGTAGTGATTACAATGTTTTGCTGTATTTATTTCTCCTGATTCTGGGACTTAATTTCTTGTGCTTCTGCTGCTACAAAGACAGTGATCTTCAGTAGTTCCTGACACACCCCCAACTCTCAAAAAAATTTCCCAAAACCAAACCTCAAAAAACTCACCCACCCTCGGCCGCAGCATAATGGGGAGATTCTTGCACCTCAGAGCTTCATTTTTTGCCTTGTAAGACATTTACAGACAATCCTTATTTGCTTTGAGCCATATAATTTTATTTTTCCTTATCTGCCTGCTTATTAGTTTTCTAAATCTAATACACTCACACTACTGTAAAACATAATTGTTTTCATACCTTCTGCCGTTATTGCCTACTTTGATGTTGGGCTTGTATTTTCAACATCATTGTATGGATCTTTGGTGTCTTCTGCTTCATGTTATGTGGTTCAAGTTTCTCCTTCCTCTTCTTGTCAAAAGAAATTATTTTCATTTGAGAAGTGGTTTTCCTGTCACTTTCTGGCCTCTAGGGAGGCAGTGGCTGTGTAATTTAATTTTACCAGAATGTTCCTTTTTTAAATTCCAGTTGAATTTTTAACCTAACTATTTCAGCTTGTTTCTAACTTTGTCTGATTAGAACACATTTGTCATCTCACTAAGCATAGAATACTCTAATTTTCCAGTGATCTCTATGTTTAATCTTTTCAGCTGTGCGTAACCTTCATCATCTGTGTCATTTTCCCCCCTTCTCATTATTGGCTAGAGAACAGTGTTACTTGTAGCTGTTTTCCACTAAAGGTGCTTTAACTACTTAATTAAAAAATTCAGTGTTAAGAGTCTAGAAGCTGTTTTATGCTTCTTACAGCTCTGTGTTCCTATGCATGCTATGAAAATAACGTGGCACTGGAGTAATTTGCAAGGAGCATAGCTTTCATCTCAGTCTTTGACTTAGGAAAGAACTGCTTTTTAATGAAGCTTATCTACAACTCAGAACTGTTGGTCTTGAAGCAAAAGTGTAAAAAAGGAGAGATTTTGTAGTCCTTGGTTATAGGTGTTTGTGTATGTAGCTCACTAAACTGACTCTAGTGAATACTTTAAATAATTCTGTTAATTAAGGCAGGTTCCCAGTTTTGTTAAGTACAACTGCATTGTTTGGAGAAAGTTCTTGCTTTACTGTTTGGGTGACTTGTAAAACATTTTTATGCTTATGGGCTTTGTTATTTTAAGTTATCAGTGATTAAAAAAAAATCAATAAGAAAACCAAACCAAAAAGATAAAAACCAACCCAAAACCTGGGACTTGATTCTTTAAAATTCTTTCCTAGGATCCTGACAAAACTTCTGGAGGTTTCTGATGATCCGCAGGTGCTGGCTGTAGCTGCTCATGATGTGGGAGAATATGTACGACACTATCCCCGTGGGAAACGGTAGGAAAACGCCAGTATCTTGTTATCCTAGAAGGTAGCTGGAGTGTGTATTGTGCCTGTGGCATTTCTGCTTATTTATATTAAAATATGCTACAGAGGGATTGCAGGTTATGCTTAAGTTTTATTTATTGGGAAGATGAAGAAACACAAACTAGATCAGATGAGAAACTGCAAACTGGGTCTTTGACTTAATAGATTTCAATGTCTCTTAACCATGAAGAGAACCATTGTTTTAAGTAAGTATTGAATACAGTGTTTAGACAAAAGCAGAAGCCAGCCACCAGAAGAAATTGGAAGAGCTATCAAGAGTTTAATCAACATATAATTTTTCCTCTTTATAACTAATTGGACTATAATTATTGGACTTGGGATAGATATAGATTATTCCACCAATGCTAAAGACTGTTTTGTGACTTAAGACCACAGAGAAGTTTTTTCCACAAACAATTGCTGGTGTAATTTCAGTGATGTCCAGATTCAGTTGCCACTCCTCCATTTAAGCATGTTTTAGCTACACAAATACACATTTTGGTGAAAGCTTTCATGTTCATTATAAACTTAAATTCCTGTTGAAATACACACAGACATTGCTATATTTTCCTGCTTTAAAAACATGTGAGCAAGGTGTTTACTGAATAATTGCACTTCTAAGGTAGAGACCATTGAAGCAGAAAAAAGCCTTTGGTTTTTGCTGGAATCTGGTTCATCACTCACACAGAGGGACATGTGACTTAATTTTTGTAGCAAAGAAGCAGTCTGTTCCTGGTTTCTGCGCAAGGTTTAATGGATGCCATGGTATAACCCAGCTGGCAACTCAGGGTCCATATAGCTGCTTGCTCTCTCTCCACAGCAGGATGAAGGAAGAGAGACAAAAGTAAAAGTGAAGAAAATTATGGGTTGAATAAAGACAATTTAATGGTTAAAGCAAAATAGGGAATTAATTCACTGCTTACCACAGGCAGGCAGGTGTTCATCCATCCCAGGGAAAGCTGGTCTTCATCATGCATAATGGGTACTTGGAAAGACAAACACCATCATTTTGAATGATCCCCCCCTTCCTCTTCCTTCTCCCAGTTTTATGTGCTGAGCATGTTGCCATATGGTATAGAGTATCCCTTTGGTCAGCTGCCATGGCTATGTCCTGTCCCAAGTCCTTGTGCAGCCCCAGCCCCCTTGCTGGTGGGGTGAGGAGCAGAGAAGGCCTTGGTGCAGTGCAAATGCTGCTCCACAATAATGAGATCAACACTGGTTTTAGTACAAAGAGGAAAAGTAGCTACCTCAGCTAAAACCAGTTCAATAGATGAGAACAGTCTTCTAGCCTTGTTGGGACTTTCATGAACACTTCAGACTACTGTCTTGACAGTAGTAGAATCAGACACAACAGACTGAAACTTCAGGCCGTATGTATGCTAGGAAGATTTGTTGACTCCAGAACTACTCACAGCCCTTGCAGTCTTGTAAGGACTGAAATGGTATTTAAAGAAAAGGCAAGATATCCTTCAGTAAGGTGAAAACTAACAGTGCTGCAAGTGGCAAAGCTGGAGGACTGGCTAATGCTGGTTGTTTTTGCTTTGAACTGCTCTTTATATGAATTAATTTTATTACATGTTTGCCATGATCTTTAAACAGTTTGTGTGCATTTACGTGAATGCGTGGGCTAGGATGGCCTTGTGGTTGCTGGACCAAAACTCTGAAAGCAGAAGAGTGGATAAACAGGACCTGTATCCTTCTATCTGTAGCTGGGAAAATGTATAGTTGTTAGGACTACAGCTCCACTTAGCTCCCAGGCTGTTAAGCCTATTCAGCAATGTGCCAGCCTTCAAAAGAAGCGGTCATCAGCAAATAAAAAGTGTCCTAGATACTGTTCTAACCCACACTGTTATCTCAAATTCTAATACTTTAGCTGTTTTCTGTTTTCAGTCTTGGCTTATTCAGCTTTATGTTCAATTGAACAAACTGAAGTGCCTCAATCTCTTTTAAATAATTTAATTTGTAATCCAATGTATTCTTACCAAATATGACTTCAGCAATTTTGGAACTAACTGAAATCTTAAAATACCTATGGATTATGTGTCCATTCCAGCATAATAATCAATTTCTGATGTTTTTTTTGATACATGGTTGTGTACTGCTCCCACTCGTGATTGATATTTCACACTCTCATTGCTCATGACTCACTTCAGGAATGGATACAGTTCCTTGGTTTAGAAGAGTAGAAGAATTGAGGTGTCCTAAATACTTTTGTTTCTGTTAAGTGTTTATTGTGAACTCCTAACGGGATCATCCTTTAGCCTTGGAAGGTTGCAGAGATGAATTGGATACTAAAACCACTTGAGTTCACCTGCTGGGCACAGTGGACACCTAGAACTGCAGTTCTGGCTAATCTTTCCCTTTGTCTGACAAAAGAAATGCTTATTAACAAGATACTGTGTTTTTTCATGGCTGTTCTCCAATGCTTAAATAATTTTAAGTTGCTTTCGAAATTACACATTGTGGATGAAATTGCTGAGACAGTAGCACTGTGGGCTTCTCGTGAGGTTCACAAAGATTTTGAGAGTATATTTTATACATCTCTATTTTCTGTTGCTTCCTGTCACTAAAAATAAATGCAGGACGCCAGCACAGATTCCATGTGGCCCACAGGTTATTGTATGTATGATCAACACTTAGAATTTCTTGAATGCTATGAATGTGGGCTTTGTCTTTTACATATATGGACACCTAGAGCCATTCTCTTTATTAGTTCAGGATTCAGAAAAAAGCTTGTATTGCCTTTTTCACCCTGGCTTTAAGGTTAGTAGTGTGGTTTTTATATTTGTTTTCTGCTATAACAGTCTAAATTGTATTCATTTGTCTTTATCTGCTCTGTATTTTTTCTCCCTCTAAATGGGTCATGTTAAACCCTGAATCTTCAGCATCCAGAGACCTTTTTGAAATGACACTGTTTTGGCTTAGTGCAGTGATGTTATGGGGAGCAGTCACTGCAGAAGATGTGCATGTGTAACTGTTCCGCTGGGCTCTATTACTTCTGTAAAATACACAGCAGTTGAGGAGAGAGGAAACTAAATATAGTGTTTTGGACATGTTTGGAACTTGAAGGAACATGATTCACTGTGAACCTTCTTCACTGTTTAGACCTTTGGGTTAAGGCCATGGCTGGGAAGTGATTTTTACCTGTAGGCAGCATTATGCAAGAATGATAATGCTGTTCTTCAACTCCTCATGTTTTCAGCCATAATTTCAGTAATGTATTGTCATCTGAAAGAGCCTATTACCATTTGTGATTATAGGCTTTTAACCTTTCATTCTGGTTTTTGCATTCTTCTAGCATAAGGAAGCTTTTGAGTTTAATGCCTTTTTCACATCCTTTCACTTCCTGAAAATCCAGGTTTAAGTAAGTCCTTTAATGGAGAAAAAAAATATTGTTTGTGTTTCATACTCTTGCCTTTGTGTTGCAGTGGTTTTATATTTAACTCATTAAAAAGGTGAGGCTGCATAAGGCAGGCATAAAGGTTTTTTTGAAACTCTTACATTGCTAACAACTTCTTGAATTCTTGGCAAGAATTTTCCAGCTTGAAACAATTGCACTTTTCTGAATCCATTCCTGCTTTATGAAACAAATGTTTGAATATTATTGGGAAATAATATTCCCTGTGGTCTTAAGGATAGTTTTGACTGAGTTATAAAATGAAATTGAAAATTCTCTTTTTCATCTTCATTCTATGTCTTCACATCTCTTCTGTAGTTTGCAAAAATACCTTGTGTTGTGCAGCAGCAATGCATTAATCTGGC
Source organism: Passer domesticus (assembly GCF_036417665.1). Classification (NCBI taxonomy): domain Eukaryota; kingdom Metazoa; phylum Chordata; class Aves; order Passeriformes; family Passeridae; genus Passer; species Passer domesticus. Next base: position 121,939,543 of record NC_087474.1, on the reverse strand, counting down.
CATCAGAAGAGCAGTATTACATGCAGATATCTAATGTGAGCTTAGAATGGTAGGACAACATCAGGTTAAGCCTCTAAAGCAAATGACAGTGTCTTCACAGGATAGCATGTTAAACTACTAAGTGAGAGAACTGATGTAAAAAACCATAGGAAAGTCAGTGAGTAAATCAACTTGTGTATTCCTTGCAAATTCTCTCCAAACTTACTGTTATGACAGACTGAAATGCTGCATGTGAAGTCATCTGGATGGTGATACTTTTTCAGGTTTTAAGTGTGTTGCCTTCTGCTGGTTTTATTAAGAAATATTGTATTCATGGCATGCAATACAAGGTTTCATGAGTATTTCATGGGATGTGGTATAGCTGTTAAAAAGCTAAGGCTGACTGTGGTGGTGAAGTCTGTAGTGAAAGATGCAGCTGAAGCATATCCTTTTTCTGGGAATGGAACCTTAACAGCCAGTTCTGTATCTTGTGCAGGAGTAGCTGTGGCTCTAGTACAGTTTGAATCTCAAAAAGCACTATATGTATGAGGTGGGTGATTTAATAGATGTTGGTGTGGTTACAAGCATTCTTCTGTATTTAGACAGTGCCAGAAGAGATTGAGGCTTTATTCTTGCAAAAAATGGAGTCACCTGATAATCATCCATTTATGGGGTGGAGGACACTACCTTTCCTACCTAATAAATGATAGTGCTGTACCCTGAAAACCCTTTTCCTAGAGCTGTGTAAAGTAAATAACCCTTTCTGAAAAGGGTTCGTTTCATGATTATTTATTTCAAAGTAGCAAACAGGAGTCCAGTATAAACACTCTGTTGTGAATTCTTAAAAAAGCTTTTCTTAAAAAAATCAGTAGTTATTACAGAAGATAATATGTATTTGTAACATGTCAGGTGAGATGTGTGTCTTGCCAAATAAGTAATTTTAATAAAATCAATATTATATAATTTAAACTTAGCCTCTTTATGCCTTGGATGGGAAGTGGTTGGATAGGATAGCTACCCAGAATTGAAAGTAATGTCAAAAAACTTGCTCCTTTCCTGTTTTTCAGAGTGATTGAACAGCTTGGTGGCAAGCAGCTGGTCATGAACCACATGCATCACGAAGACCAGCAAGTTCGTTATAATGCACTGCTGGCTGTGCAGAAGCTGATGGTTCACAACTGGTATGTGAAAATTATTTAACATACTAATAACCATGAGCAATCTTTGTTGTGGAGACAGGATTCAAGAAAGTAGATTTATTTTAGGGGAGAAATAACATTTTTGTGTCTTAAGACAGCAGTTTTTAAACAGCAGAATAATATGATGCTTATGGTAAGAACTTAGTTTTTCTGTGTATTTTGGAAAATGATGTAGGAGGTAGTTGATTTGAGTAGCTTCCTTACATGGTTGAATGTCACAAGTGATTCACTTGAACAATGTATTTTAGCTTAGTTTGGGTATTAGAAAAAGGTTCTTCATCCAGAGGGTGATTGGGCACTGGAACAAGCTCCCAAGGGAATTGGTCACAGCACCAGAGTTTGGAGTGTTTGGACAATGCTTTCAGACACTTGGTATGACTCTTGGGCTGGCCCTGTGCAAGGCCAGGAGCTGGACTCAATGGTTCTTGTGGTTCCTTTCCAAGTCAGGGTATTCTGTAATGATTCTATGAATTTATTTGAGCTGTGTGTAGAGTAGCAGAAGTTTATGGGCTGATTGAGTAGTTCTCAAATAACCCTGAAGTTCTTGGCAAATTATGCTGCAGAACTTGCTGGTGTGTGATGCTGCCTTTCCAACAGCACACAGGACCTTTGTAGAGAAGCACTGAAGGCCTGAAGCTCTGAAAAGCAATGTTCATGAAGCAACTTTGGATAAGTAGCAAAACTAATTAGGTATGCTAAGCATAAAGCATGGAGAGTTAAAAATACTAATTAGGAGTTTTTAATCGGGTTATTAATTATGAGTGCACCAGAGCTCATATTTTCAGTCTGGCATTGCCTTAAAGGAAGATAAAATACAGGAATACATCTGAGTATATTGGAACGTAAGTGTTGAGATACAAAAGACTAATTTAATTTTGAATTTAAAGAACATTTATTTCTGAAAAGCTTAGTGTTTGGACATATCTATAACTTCTGTTAATTTTCTCACCTATGACAGAATGTGAACTTTTTAAAAGGCTGAGCTGGGATGATGCTGGCAGTGTGAAAGTGGTAGGGGAACAAGGTCTACCAAGCCCCTTCTGACAGGTTAAGTCACCTCTTTTCTGTGACAGGCTGGCTAAGTAGACAAAAATCTTCGATTGTCTCTCTGCAGTGCATCATAGGTAAAACAAAACTAAATTTCTCCCTTCCCTTCTGAGCAATATGGGTTTTAACTCTCATGCATGTTATATTAATTTTATCCTACTCCCTCCCTCACATGCCGTGAGAACCTTCACAAAAGAGAAACATGTGTTCAAATACCCTACTAGGAAAAATCCAGCTAATACTCTCCACCTGTAATGAGTACTTGGATTAATCACATGGAATTTCTGAGTGTGTGGAGATGGAGTCTAAACACATGGTCATATTCAATACAATTTTTGATCATTGTTGTATATTGTGCTCCTCCCTGCCTCTCAGTTTAATACATTTCTTTTATCACTATGCTTTTCTGATACTTTTGAAACATTCTGAGTATTACAAACCAGCTGCTACTAAATAGAGATTACAGCATGGAAAGTTTAGTTACTGATACTGCCTTCTGCAGTAGGGATGGGCTTTATTTCATGTGTGTACTGATGTCTTGAAAATCTGGTAGGAAGACCTTTGGTCTTTCTCCAGCACAAACCTCGCTGGTAGGAAAAGTTTTCCTGAATGCCAAGCCTGGCTTTTTCTCACTTTCAGTGAGAGACTACTACTTGTGAAAACATCACATCTGGTCTTCTAGATTTGTTTTGGTTTTTTAATGGTATGAACATTTCTGTGCCTGCTTTTCACAGTTTGTGAACCTTTAGACTTGAGACTGAGGGGGAGATGGCAGAAGTACCTAGTTTCAGATCTTCAGAGGTGTCAGTAAAAAGAATCTGTGCAAGTTAGTGCCACTTCCAGATTCACATTGTCATCTCTGAAGGGAATGTTTTCTTGTTATTTCATAGTGGAACAAGCCTCTGGGACACACTGTCCTTGGCTCTTATTTGCCAAAGTAGTGTTCCCTCTGGCATGGACTTACAGCTTAAGTGAAGGAAATAACACACTGTTTGTATGTGGGAAGCTAGATCTGTCTTTGTGTAGATCTGGCTTTTGATGAGTGTTGGGAGCTCTTCTGTTTCATTCCTGTCTCTTCTCACCACACAAGCTGAGTCCCCTGACTGCCACACACTGTGATTTAAGTGCCTACTTACTAAGCTTTGCATTGGCATATGTTATTCAGCAACTTCAAGGTTATGTTTCCCTTGCTTTCAGAGCTGGGGAAACAATAAACATTTTTCCTCTTGCTTCCACTTATTCTGGAATTACAGTTATTTCACTTAAAGCAATTGTGTTTTCTTCCTTGAGTTTAACTGGCACAGAACAATTTGGCATTACTGCCTGTGACACGTGTGACAGAGATAGTCAGGGTTTACTGAAGGTTAACTGAGAGAAAGATTAGAAAATAAAGCTTTGCTCTGCCACAATGAGGCTTGGTGCAAGTGCTGTGCCTGGAGCTAACAGAGTAAGGAAAACTTGTGATACTTGGACTGAGGGTGTGCCATGGGGCAGCTGAAGTAGTATTCTGCCTAAAACACAGCTGTATCATTCGACTGTAAGCTTAACTTAGAGACAATTAACTCCTAAGTAATTTGAGTAGTTCATTACAGGCTGCTCAGCTGGCTTTCCCTTAGGGGTTTTTAAGTCAGGGATTAATGGGGGAAAATCAGACTGTCAGGCATTCTCTTAAATGGTGAATCTATGTTGGCAAAAGCAATAGCTGCTGTCAGCTTTTCAGATGAGATAAGTTCAAGTGAAATATTCCAGTTACATTTGCATGTTAAATGATCATGCACTTGATGAAGCGAGGAGCAAAATTATCTTTTTAGCATCACTTACTGCCTGTACATGGGAATTAATCCTGAGTTTCAATCTGCCTTGAATTGTGTTAGTCATGGCACCCCATGCTGATAGTAAGAACCTGTGTAGTGGGTTGACCCTGGGTGTATGCACCCACCAAAGCTACTGTATTGCTCTCCTCATGTCTGGACAGGGGAGAGAAAATACAATGAAGGATTCCTGAGTTGAGATAAGGACCAGGAGATACCACCTACCAAATAGTGTCACAGGCAAAACAGTCTCAAATTAGAGATAATTAATTTAATTTATTAGTAACAAAACCAGAGCAAGATAGTGAGAAGTAAATATGACCTTAAAAACATCCTCTCTCCACCTCTGCCTCCTTCCAAGCTCTACCTCACCTAGGGCTGCAGGTAGATGGAATGGGCATAATGGCCAGTTTGTCACGCATTGTTTTCTCCCATTGGTTAGGGAGAGGAATACTTTCCCTGCTCCATAATGGCGTCCCTGCCATGGGAGATAGAGAAGTTCATGGAGAACTAACATGAGTCAATCCCATGGGCAACAGCCATCCCCAAACTACTGCAACATGGGTCACTCTTCTGCGGGGTGCAGTCCTTCAAGAACAGGCTGCTCCAGCATGTGTCCCTACACAGGGACACAAGTCCTGCCAGGAAACCTGCTCCAGTATGGGCTTCTCTCTCCATGGATCTGCAGATCCTTGTCAGGACCTTGCTCCAGCACAGGCTCCTCTCAGACATTCACCTGCTTGGGCATGGGGCTCCTGACCTCCTCCTTGATACCTCCTTCTGAACATGAAGAGTATGAGTGTGTTGGCAGGTGCTAAACAGTGGGAGTTAGGATGTGTCACTTCAGCGTGATCAAGTATGGTATGGAAGTGGAATTCATAAAGGGCATACTGAATGAAGCAACAAATTGGACAAGCTTTGAATACACAGCATGTTCATACATGATTTTCTAAATGCACAGCCCAGACAAAATTACTTGCTCTCCATCTTTTAAAATGAGGAATTTTGCAGGGAGATGGTAAAAAGTCTGAAACTGCCTAGGGTTTGCAATATGCTATATTTAGAAACTGTTACTCTACAGATAACTTCTGTACAAATGCCTGCATTTGGCAGTGAGAAGTGCAGGGTGTAGTGGTTGTTAACTGGCAGCCAAAAAGTTTGCACCCACCCTCACCCCTTATTTTTTCCCTTATCCCAACACTGAGGTATGGAATGCTTAATGGAGTAGTAGGCTTAAATCTAGGAAACAATACCTGCAGGATAATGACATCCACTATATTTATTTCTCCTGGTTCTTAGCCTTCATTATTGCTACAATTCCCTTTCAGTAGTTAACAGAAGTTAACTAAATGAAAAGCTTCAGAAGATAGTGTCTCTGATAAAAATTAATCTTAAGAGACAGTTCCTAGCTAGAATGAGACAATTTAAGCAAAAATCCAATTAATTACAGGCACACTTGATGTCTAGTAGAGTGTTCCATCTTTTTATTTGTACATAAATATGTATTCTTGAAAAACTTCATTCCATGTAGGTGTAGAGGCTGTGTTTTTTATTTGGCATATGCTCTCTGGGATTCACACTATGCTCATGTTTTCTGTCATGAGATCTCTACTCTTTGCAGAAACACTTTAATATTTCTAGAGCTCATGTTAGCATGGAAGATATCAGACATTCTGCTCAGTTTTCATTTTCTTTTTTCAAAGAAATTGCTCGTTTTCATGAACCATGCTGAAAAACATGTCACCAAGGAAGTAACTTTTTGATAATTTACTTCTGATTAGTGTTCTTTAAAAACTTAATTTCCTGATAGGAAAATTCAGTGAAACACTTGATGTTGGTCATTCTTGCATAAAAAGCTCTTAAGTGTTGTAAGCAAAAAAGTTCTTTGTGGTAACTAAATCTTCTGTTTAAATATAAAACTGTTTTCAAACCACATTGCAAGGTTTAGTCAAGTGGGTTTTTTAAATTCACAGAATGGCTCTGTGTGTTAGTTCATAGCGTATCTTAAAAGTGAAAAATGGCTTGTGCTTTGTCTCTCTGATAGGCACACATTGAATTGGATTTCACAGTTTATTTTCTTTTAAAATCAAATGCTTAAGTAATAGCTTTGTTATAAGAGCTCATTGATGTGCTGCTTCTTCATAGCTTGTATGTGAAGTTGTGAACTGGAAGTCTAGAATAACTTTTAAAGATTGGACAAAACCAGGGAAACTGCTGAGAGGAAAGGAGGTTCTTGTAATGTCTCAGTTTGAAGACTCACATGAATGCTGCATTTCATGTCGTAAGGAGGGCTTTAAACCATGCTATGAGTAATGTTTTCAGTAATCACGATAATCTGTAGATTGTCTATTAGTATTACTGCGTTCAGCTGAAGAAAGGGCTCTTTGGAGCACAAAGCACCTCATGTAATGTTCATAATCCTTCTGTACAACCATTCAGACTGTTTAGTTTTCATGTGCGCATCAGAATGTTGAGCATCTCTTTTCTGTGAGTAATTAAACAATGTCCTAGATTTGGTTTATCTTGGCAGTTGGCTTTTGTTCTATTTGTTTGTATAAAGGGGAATATGTTAAACTAAGTGTTGAGAATTGCAGAGATGTTTGCAGTATCTTTTCTGTCTTGAGATCCACAGCCACATTTATAGGTCAAGGAGACACAGGGTGAAAATCACCATGATTCCACTGGAAAAGATAATTTATAAAAGTCTTCAGTTTGATGTGTTGGAGGCCCAAGCTGTTTGGTCAAAGTGGCTTTAATTCTGCTGTGTAGGTTTGTTTTTGTTGTTGGTTTGTGATGACTTGCCTTCAAAACTGCTCATGGTAGGCATTGATATAACAGACACATATTTAATATTCTGTAATGCCATTTTTAAATTGGGGAATTTCATATTGCATAAATCCACCGAGTCAAAGAAGAAAATTTGTGTTCTGTAAACAAATGACACAAGAGAACAGCAGTTCTCCAGTGGTAGCACTCCAGCTCTGGCAGTCTTCCCAGCCCAGCTCTCTAGGAAGATGTCTCTGTTTGCTACTTTACTACTTTTATAACTGTTGTCCTCCTGTTTACTTCTGTGAAGATGATGATATTGAGGAGTACATAATGTGTATATTTTTTTTTTCTAATATACTGTATATAGAAAAGATATATAAAAATGTGCAGCATTATAACTTTGGATCCAGCAGTAAGACAGGTTAATATTACATATCAAGAACCAAATATTGACATCACTCCAGGTTTGATTTGAACCTAGTTTCTTTATTTTCTTTCCTGGCTTCTGTGACTGTGGCTCTGTGGGGAGGCAAATGCACCTGTGGTGGCCCCTGTGGAGCTCCACTTGCCTTTCTCCCAGCCACCACCAGTGTTAATGTGACACTGCAGTAACCATGTTCAAGGGAGCTTATTTGCAGAAAGCAATTCACTGCAATTCACTTGGGAGTTAAATGAACAAAATGCTGTCTCACCAGGATACCCTGAGTGCCATGTGAGAAACAGGCCTACACAGCTGGAATGGGTTAAAGGGTGGGTGCTCCAGCTCTGCCTCCCATTGGATTGGATGGAGGCTAGACAGATGGTTCCAGCCTTGTCATGGTGTTGCCACTTCATGTGTACTGATCAGAGGTTCCAGGGATGGCTGATCTGTGGAGTGTAGCACTTACAAGACAATGTTTTCATGGGTTAATTTAGCCTGCTTAGAATTGGGAATACATCAATTGTGTAATTCAAATACCTACTTGTAAAGCCTCAATAAATTAGTGAAATTGGCTATCTCTTTCTAGTCTAACAACTTCTCTCCAGGTTACTAGACCTCTAGCAGAAATCCAATATAAGGCTGGCAAAACTGATCAGTTTGTTCAAACTATTCTATCTGCTGCCTGTCTTGTGAACTTGTTTAACTATTTGTCATATCTTTATGATTTGTCTGTAAACAGTGTATGTTGGCAATGTCTTTTGAATATATTGAGTCAAGTGGCAGATTTTTTGAAGGATTTCTTTTCAATTTCATTTTCAAAAGTATGGGACTCTAGGCTTATGTTGTTTAGATAGCGAAAAATAAAATCAATATTTTAATTTTGGTTTTTGTTGAAGAAAGGCATTCTGTTTCTTGGGAACCTGAATCTGCTAAATGAAGCTAGAGATTGCAGATATTCAAGACTATAAATATTTTTGATAATTTCTTTAATAACCAGGATGCAAGAGTTAAATGTAAGAAAAGAGAAAACATGAAAATTTCATCCTTCCTTTATTCTGTGCTTCATCTACTTTTCTTCCTTTGCCCATTAATTTTCAGTGTCTTTTAAAGGATAGGCAAATCTGACTGCACTGGGATTTGGAGTATAACACTGAAAGTAGTACTACTTAAACTTCAAGGCTTGTTTCTTTTAACACATGGCCCCTAGGGATCTGTTGTGTGTGTCTTATAACTTTCCCTTCTATCATAGATTGTTTGTTGCTGACAATGATCTTTTAGTATATGGTATATATTAGTATAAAATTTGTGGATAGTGTCTCGTACTAGTTTGCAATCTCCTTATTCCATATTCATTGAGTTTACATGTTGGATCAGTTCTGTGTGCCTTTTCCTAAATAAACTTTTAAGCATTTGTTTCAGTTATGACATTTAAGTATATCTCTGCTTCAAGGTGTCAGTGGCTCTCATGACAAACAAAAACTGATTAAATTAAACAAAGGAAGAAACATTAGAATAAGAATTTGAGATAAAATGAATTAATGTATTCACCTGTAAGACTCCTTTTCTTCTTGGAAAAAGCACTTTGGGAACAGCAGAAAATGTGTGTGTAAAAAGAGGCCTCAAAAAGGGGGAATTTCTAGTGTGGAAGGAATCTCACTTGGTTGTTCTAGTAAGAATGAAAAGATTAATTTGCAAATGGAAATTACTTATGCTTCATTGTCAGACTTTTGGGTGACCAGGGAAGTGAAAGTGTGTGGTGTTTCAAGTCTTGCTGGTCTGAGCTTTAATTGAGAAATGGAAGATTTTATAGCTAGTCTCAGAAGTGGTGTGCTACAGTTGTGCATTTGAAGCTTTTCTGCAGTGCAGAGATAATATTTTTCGTTCTTGTAAGTTTATAGGGAATCAGTTGTTTCATGTTTGAATGCTGTTATGTGCAAATGCAAACTTGTTTGCACTAGGTTCATCTGCTTTTAGTAAGGATGGTTTTATGTTGAAGGAAATGAGAAGATTGCTAAATCTGATCTTTTTATAAAGGCCTTTCTGTTACAATGTGATGAAAATGGTTTAAAATACCTTGTAGTGGTCCATTTCTTGGGCTTATAGCTTGCAATTAAAAAAAAAAAGTCTAATACCTACTTCATTACTTTCTGTTGTAGCATGCACCACAGATCTCAGATGCTATTTTGATTATTTTATTGACTGATTTGTTACCTTATGACAAGATCCACCCTTTCATCATACATGCTCTTATAGTGCAATGTATTAAATGCTTGCATTCTTACATGTGACTTTAATTTTGCGAGGTAAATAATAACTTTAAAATCCCAGTTTTTCTCTTAAGATTTAACTAAGTATCAGTGCAGGATAAAGTCTTAGACCCTTAATTTGTAATAGCATGGGGATGGACACTTATGTCCAACTTATGAGTGAAGTTTGGAGCTTACAGAGCTTCTTAACCTCCTAATGGGATGAAATACCAGTATTTATAAAATATATTTGAATCTTCTTATTCTTTTAAGATGTGTTTTAGCAGAGGGAGAACAGGGTCCTACTTAATGTTTTGAGCAGGTCCAGAGGAGCGCTGAGAAGATGATTTAGAGGAATGGAACACCTGTGCTGTGAGGAAGAGCTCTAAGTTGGGGTTGTTAAGCCTGGACAAGAGAAGTCTCTGGAGAGGTATTAGAACATCTGTACAGTAGCTAAAGGAGGCCTACAGGCTGGAGAGGGCCTTCTCACAAGGCCAAGGGATGATGGCTGTGAAATAAAACAGGGCTGAGTTAGTTTAGACATCAGGATTATTTCCTTGGGGGTGGTGAGACACTGGAAGAGGTTTCCCAGAGAATCTGTAGATGCCCCATCCTGTGGAGTATTCAAGGCCAGGTTGGAGGGGGCTCTCAGCAACCTGGTGTAGTAGAAGTTGTCCCTGCCCCTGGCACAGGGTTTGGAATCAGATGATTTGAGATCCCTTCCAATCCAAACCGTTCTATGATTCCAAGTTCATCTAATCTAGACCATGCGATAACTTGTCCTGGGTTAATCAGTGACTCTCAAATGGAAGTCATAACCAAACAGAAAATAAAGTGATCCTTCTAACAGTTTGTAATGCAAGCTTTTTCATTTCACTGGCCCTTGGTGGTGGCTAAAGAGGTGATGGGGTAGGAACACTATGGGATTTTTACTTGGATTTGCGGCATGACAATGTAGAGATGTCGCTGCAGGTATTCATTCTGTGTGGGGAAATGGGATGAGAGCTTTTCCTTGACCCTGGGCTTAAGCCTTACACTTACGAAAGGTTTTGTAGGGAAGATACTGTTCTACTTACTGTGGAAGTTGAACATGTCTGTGAAGGCACTGAGTACCTACCTGCTGCTCTGCTGCCTTGGAGATTTTTGCTGACTGCACTGCACTCTAGTGGGGTATTTAGAAAGCCTTGGCCATGCATCTAAAACAGCGTAAGCTTTGCAATAGTTGTAGTGTTGTGGATGATTAGCTTGATTGATTTTCCCACTTTGAAGTAATAGGGTGGGAATTTCACATTCAATATGGTTCATTTGCTTTAAGAATAAATAATGTTGTGGGCTTGTAGTATGATGAGCAGAGCCATGTATGCAGCAAGTGTCAGTTGGTTTCAAGGCTGGATGTCACAGAAGAACACTAGAATCTGTACATGCACATAGGCATGAAACAAATGAAAAAAAAAAGACAACCAAAAACATAGAGGGAGCAGAAAGAGGTTTGATGAGTGTGGAAGCTCTTCCATAGTTGCTGGCTGTGTTTTTGGATCACTGTCAAATTTTGTTTTGCTGGTACAGTTTTGAGTCCTGCAAAACCAGAGGAGAGCAGCTCATTTCCTTCTTTGCCAGCAGGAGCCTCTACTCTGAGGGTGATAACCTGTCTGTCACGAGCAGGAGTTGTATCTATTAAGTGGAGCCCAAGCATTAAAACACTGTGATTTTACAGCAACACCTGATGAAGCTGTAAATGAAGGTGCTAAACCATGACATATGGTTCAGCATACAAATTATGTTATTTTCTTTGCTAGAGGTGTTTGAAGTTAATGTTGTATAGGAACTTTAGCTTTTCTGGATGCTTAATGTTAAAACTGAGAAAAGTACTGTTGGGTGTTGCAGTTGAGGTACTGAACTTCATTGTGCAATAGGAATTGCAATGCATAAGGGATAACTGTTCACTAGGACACTAAGCTGAAAACTAGTTTTGGAAATATGCAAAAAACCTGATCTTTTAAATTTATTTTTTAATAAAGCAAAAGCACATACTCTTGAGTTATATGGGGGTTTTTTTGAGACTTCTTTCTGAACATAATTGCTCTGAGATGCTTCTAGTGCTTAACCTGTGTAGGTTGAAATATCTGTGTAGTGAGAAAGCACAGTGCTAAGTGTATGATCAGCAGTAGAAAAAGAACGCCTACATTTCATGAGTCCTGAAACCTCTCTTTCACTTGATACAGTGGTACAATTATTGTATTTTCTGTGACAAGCAGCAACCCAGGTACTATTATTAAAGACCGCTTTCAGCTTTTTTGTGGGTCTTTTTTGTGAAGTGTTGATCTGCTTTCACAAGAGTGAGTGAAGGACTGTAATGTTCAGAAGAACTGTGCAGTATTTTTTCATGGGATTTAGACACTGCTGCTCAGGGCAAGTGCCAGTAACCTGGGAGATGTTCCAGTGTTGAGAGGAGAGATAGAAAGTAAGTGGCTTAATCACCTCAAAGTGCAGGTGAGGAAAACACTTTAAAGGAGATGTTGGTATACAGTGGGCCTGGATTGATTATATTTTTATTTTTCTCAACTTGAATATGTAGTTATTGAGTGTCTATTTGCTTGCCTGTTGTATTGCCAGTGTGTGCTTTTGCAGCTGGGTTGTTGAAAGGGGAACTTCTAAATATTTTGCCATGGCGTCTAAAATACGTATTTAACAAGCAAAATTTATCTGCTTCATGGGTATTCTGTGTCAGTTGTTAGGGCTTCTAAATATTCCCATTGGGCTCCTTCCTTTTCTAGACAGCTTTGTTATGTTTGATTTGTACTTTATTTTCATAGGGCAGACGATGGATGCTTGGGCATGCTCATTGTTGCTCCAGTTGACTGGAGGATTAATTATTAATTATTTGAGGGATTAATTCTGAATTTAAAGCTCTTTCTTCTTTATACACTTTGTAATTCCACCACTGTTGCAGTCCCCACCCTCCAGAACATTTTTCAATCTAATTTTTTGTTGTATTTCAGGGAATACCTGGGGAAGCAGTTGCAGTCAGAACAACCTCAGACGGCCACTGCACGGAGCTAAACAATTCCATCAGTTCATGCAGTTTGTGCTTACAACTACTGTGTGTTTCTCTTTAAATGAATACAAAGGAAATTCTGAAATCACATCCTCTTTGTCTGCTACGGGTGCATAAACATTCCAACTTTCCTCTAGTGTTGTTGGCTTACTAAAAATTTGTTTGTTCAGCTAGTTCTGATTATGCCTATTAGCTTGTATGTATATGAAGAAATGTATATGAAGAAATGTGGCTAATATATTGCATTTGTTTTATGTATTTATTCTCACAATAAAGACTATTATTAAAGGATATCCGTTCCATAATGGATATTATAATTACCCTAGAAAAATTATTCTTTTCTTTTAGTGGCTTATCAGTGTTGTCACTTTCTAAGAAAAGTAAGTTGTCCCCTTATGTCTCAGACAAATTAATAAAGCATTGACTTAGTGCAGTAGCCTAAGAAATATTGATTATCCATACTAAAATATATACCAGGTCTCAAAATAGTGTTAAAATTGTATATAAAAGCAAATGTATGGGTGGGGCTTTTTTTTTTTGGGGGTGGGGTGGGGTAGTTCTCTTGTTAGAAACTGCATTAAAAGATCTGGAAATAAGAAGAGGAAAAGAAAATGAGCACTCCTCCATCAGTGAAAATATACCCTCAAGATTATTAGTCCAGCTGTATAACACCAGTGGTTAAGGCTGTAGATCAGAGATCAAATTCAGGGTGTTCAGGGTGAGGTTTTTTTTTAATGTGCACTACGAACTGCTGAAATGATAATGGTTATTGAAAGTACTTGTAAATGTTAGGGTTCTGGTTTCATTCCAAAATCCATTGTATTTCTTTTATATTAAGCCAGATAATTTGGCTATCAATATATTCTGTGTTTTGTAGCTTCTGACAGTATAAAATATGTAATCAATAAATTTAAGATGATCTTGGTATGACATATGAAAATAGTTTTGTTGCATAGATAGAAGCCTGGCTCCAGGCACTTGCAACACCAAGCAATTAATATTCTTGTGATTCATTATGAGAATTAAAAAGTGAACATAACTCTTAATCTTGTCAGTAAGTCATTTGAGGTGCAAGTCTCTGGGGAAGCTTAGAGTATTTTGACATCAAGTGAAAAGACTAATTGGGAAAACTTTCCTTATCCAGCCTGGATTTTCATCATATGTAATTAAAATTTGACCACTGTTGCAATGGAGAGAGAAGAGAGTTAGAGGACTACAGGTTGATGATTTCTTGGTCTGCTTAATTAAAATTGGATTGTGTATCTTAATGACTGTTGCTTACTTTTGCATATAGAAGGCAAAGGCCTTGATATTGTAGTCAGTATCACAAGACTAGATGCTGAAGCCTGAAATGAATTAACCCTCACTCCACCTAAAGTCAGTTTATGTGAGTAGATCTTAACTCAGCACTGCATATTCCCACAGTGCTGGGGGATGCGGCTGGTGTGGGAAGCAGCTGGGAGAACAAGGGTGCACCTACACTGCCATTCTTACCTTGGGTCAGTTAGATGCTCTGGAAATGAATCTCTGAGTCCTCCCTGCATTTCACACCTGAATTTACATTGCCTGGTAGTGTCAGCCCATGAATGGGCGGCTTGTCCAAGCAAGCTGAGTCTCAGGATGTGCATCTTGCATGATGGATGTCACACTGTACATCCTGTGTGCCTTGGCTATGTGGCCAGTGTTCAGTCTACTGGACCTTGTAAGATTTTGTTTGAAGTATGGCCTTTAGAAATGCATGCAGAGTGAATGCTGAATTAGCACTGAGTGTCTTGCTCTACAAATCAGCTTTTCATGTCACACTTGTCAATGTAAGCAGGGCCTAAGACTGCTCTGAAAGGTTGGTCCTGTGGTTACAGCTGTAATGTTGGGTCCAAGAACTGTGACGTGGCATTAATGAGAAAGGAATGTCTCCCCACCTTCAAAACCAAGTGTGTTTCCTTTTCCAAAGGGAACACTAAAGCACTGCTGGGTAAGGAGATCTGGGATTGAATCATAGAAGTAAACATGATGAATACTACCACTGGAAACCTCTTCAATTCTGGAGGAGCTAGAAGTAGCCAAGTTACTCATAATGTGAGACAAAATTGCTTACAGCGGTTGACCTAAAACATCTGAGTATTATTTTCATGTATTATACAAATAAATTATCCTCTCCTGCTTTGCTAGTATTGTTCTGTGCATAATTTAATTCTTCATCATGTGGTGTGTTTATAAGCTGTGTGATACCTGGCATTCTCTGACATTTAGTTACCACCTTGTGTCCAACAGCTCTCTAATTAAAGCAACGGTTCTGAAGTTTCACTTATATCCCTGTATGTTGTTGATGTCCTGGTGCCTGTGAAACCTAAAACCTGCAAGCTCTGAGATTTCCAGCTGCCAGTGGTAACATTCAGGTGGCTCAAAGGTTGGATCTGAGTGAGTTCCTGCCAACAATTGTACCTTAAGAAGCCTGGAAACCTGCAGGGCAGGGTGTTATGGAGGACTTTGTTGTGCAGCCAGTAATTTGGACTGAAGTTGCCAGAGCTGAGATTTCTGCAGGAGTCAGACTGCTCATGGTGTCCTACAGGTCCTGGGGAATCTTGGCATAGCAGAGAGCTGCAGAGCAATTTCCACATGTGGGTTCTTCATCTCCCATCCCACTTGCTGGCAGTGAAAGGCCTTCATCTGTGGCCCCAAGAGAGAAAGGACAGAGATGTTAACCTTTGGAATCAGGAAAAACAACCAAAAGTTTTTGTTGAATTTTAATTAATCAGTAAAACTCTCTACTGAATCTGTTTTTTTTGTCTCACAAGCCTAGTGCTAGCTTTTGCTGCTGAGTGTCATTTTTACTATTCACCTGTTTGCATTACTCACTTTACTTGCTCAGACAATTTCTCCCAAAACCTGGCAGGGTGCAGGCAGGCAGATGCCATGGTGGCAGATGGGGTGCTTCAAGGCTGTGTGATGATGGTGTGGGTAGAGCACAATGTCAGGAAGAGAAATGTGTGCCAGCAGCTTCCTTTGTTCCCTCTGGTGATGTGAAGATTTAGAGACGGCTGGAGATGAGCTGCCATGGACCTGATGACTAACTTGCTCCTAAAGCGAGGAGATGAAGTCACCATCCTCCAAATTAGGGTAATCAATCTTCTCTGGGTGAAATTCACTGTTTCCCTAACTTTTGATTTCCTTCTTATGTTTCATCCAACAATAAATGGAGTTTAATTTTCCTGGAGTTTAATTAAAGAGCCTTTGAAATCTTTAGATAAGCTGACTTTTTAAGTCTTGCATTTGAAATTTCTGTTACTTTTCTGGTTAAATGGCTTTCTTTGAACTTTGGTTTTGGTCTGAAATCTGAAGGGGAAATAAATTTGAGTAAGTTTTCAAGGCACAGCAACTGTGAAAAGAATTTAAAGCTGTAACAATTCTATGTAGGAGGGATGCATGATGAAGTACTGACACCTAGAACTAAGGCAGGAAAATGCCTTTAATCATGTGCTTACTGAATGTTTATTATTCCCACAAGCTGGTTGAGATCTTAAGGCCTGCAGTCAGGTGAAGAAGAGACCAGGTTTTACTCTTGGCCAGTGAGATACTCTGCTGGAAACAAACCAGGGCTGAGCAGGAGATGGGTTGCCCAGGCCCTGGGTGTACCATGCTACCTCACACCTCTTTTCAGTATCTCATCTGAGCTTCAAAAATACCTTTGTGCACTTGTGTGAACAAATGAAGATGGTCACTCATTTCTAACACTCGGAGCTGCTGGGTCCATACCTTTTCAGGTGTATGACATGCTGGTTTTATGCAGTAAATGCATGCAGTAAGTGACAAGGATTCAGGGGGAAATTGGTTGACTCATCTCTATACAAAAGCTTTTGCTTTTCCCTTTGGCAGCTTCTGCAGAATAGTTGGGAGTTGTCTTCCTAGAGCCATGTGTTGTCAGAGCTGAGAAGAGAGCTCGTGCTCTCGTGATGATCAGGTATGATATTAATTGTACTTGCTTCCTCTTAGACTCCAAAGTGATTATTTAAAAAGTCTGAACTGCTGTTAAGATTTACAAATGGCTGAGGGGATCATCATTTGAATACCACAGAAAGAAACAAACTGTCTTGTAAATGTTAGGTGCTGCATTTAGGGAGTTACCTCAGAACTTTTTTTACCTTGTGGTGTGCATATTTCATTGGCACAGCTGGTTCTGAGATGAACAAGATGTTGCTGAGCACAAGTTGTGCTAAAAACTGCCAGTATCCCTTGCTTAAGAATATTTTTCATGGCCTGCCCCTTGGCCTTACTGATGCTTTTAACCTAAATTACTGTATAGTAAGGAGCCTGATCAATTAAAAAAAAAAAAGGAATAATGACTGTTTTGCAGTGTTTGGTTTCTCTTTCGTGGTTATGTCCAAGATAATTTCTGTACTATGGGAGAGTAATTTTAATTTGAGACAAAACTGGAAAAGGAAAAAAAAAAAAATCTCTCTTCACATGAAAGTGGACAGAAAGGACATGTGTGTGTGTGTATATATATATATATATATATATATATATATATATATATGTATATATATACACACACATATATATGTATATAAAATGCATAATCTCACAGATTTTCCCAGAACTGCATAATTTTTTCCCTCTATGTAAAAACTAAATCTGCAAAAGGGAAAAATCAAGATTTTCAAAAGCCATCTTTGGTGCCTTTCTAAGCATATTCCCAATATAATTTTTCCAAGGCTCTTCAGTTTGCCATGTCTGGACTCTGTGCAGAGACAAACTGTCAAGGTGAAAATAACTTTTTCAGTGTCATTCATTAAGTATTTTAAAAAGACTGCATGTATCCATCTCTGCCAAGAATGGGCAAAGAAACTGGACAGCTGATTGCAGCAATGACAGCTAAAACCTATTGATTTGGAAATCACAGAACTGCTACAATATCAGACTATTTTATAGGAAGAAAGCCTGATAAATTGTGGACTTAAAGGTCATCATTCTCTAGGCAATTTTCATGTGGTAAGGAAGGGTGCAAAACAAGTCTGTTCTGTCAGGTGTAGGTGGCTAAAATGCAGCTTTGGATTATGAGTCTGTCAGTATGGGGATCATGGCAACAGCTTTTTTTTCTTTTTTTTTTCTGCCAGAAGATCACAGGCTATCTCCATCTTTGGAGATTTGCAGAGATTACAATGCATTTAAAAAGAATCACTTTATCTGGCTTCCCCAGCTGGTGCACTTGAAAGGAGCTGGTCCTCTCCTATCCAAGTGTCTGGGCAAGAGAGCACTGATGAAATACTAAAATCCATCTGGGGTGTCTTTGGTGAAGTCCTTTTACAGGAAGTGCATAAATTGTACCTTCTGTTGTGTGTCTGAATGCCACACCTCAAAATTTCAGTTCTTAGGTGTTATCTAGTTTTTTCTGTATTATATTCTAATTTCTCTTAGAATTGGTAAATTTTCACAATTCAAATATATTTTGTTGTTATGTCAAGCAGATGGATGATGGATGAGACCTAGAATAAAGGAAATGTTTTAGAAAGAAATGGTTACTTTCCTCTGGTAAGAAAAGACTCTTTATGCCCCTTCTATCTTGTATTTTACCTGTTTTTCTTATGTATTCTAGTTCAAACCCTATCAAATACTGTTTCTAAAGAAATGGTCAAGATTTTTATAATTTTCTTCTAAATCTGGCAAGCCTGTTTTCTTTTTCTTTATTTTTTCCCATGTAGTGATATTAAATGTCCTTCCTGAATTTTATCACCTATGACTTCACAAGCACAGTGCTGATTTTTTTTTCTTCTAAGAAATATGGAATGGGATGAAATCTTTCCTTAAAGAGAATACATAAAGCTTCCTTGATTTTATGTCTATGGAAGTTCCAACTTTCTTACCTAAATAGCCTTTAACCTGGGCCAAACTTCATGACTTTGACTGCCATGCAGAGACTAGGCACTGTAACTTCTTTTAGCCTGTTTATCTTGTCATGCCTCTGTGTCCTTTCTGGAGATAAAAGGAATTTTGTTGATTTCTGGAATCTTCCCTTTATGATCTTTGTTTCCTAATCCACTGCAGTAATTGATAACTTGCACGAACTCTTGTGATGTTGTAAGTCAGCATGGAGGACAAGTGGTGTTATCCATCATTCCTCAAACCACTGGCATATTTTTTCATCTTATGTTCTCTATCCTTTGTCCCTGCTCTCAGTGCACAGTCTGAATTTCCCATTAGCTGGTTCATTGCATGCAAAACAACTGTACACAAGTGAGGACTTTAATCTCTTCTGCTGGGATGGCCTCTGGTTTACTCTGGCCTTCCTTTCTGCTGCATAATCTCTGGCATGTTTTATGAAAATTTTGGATTCTAAGTTTGTATTTTGAGGAGACAGAGATGTTTTATTCTGCAACAATGGGGATGCAAACACTTATCTTGCTGGCAGTGAGACTGCTGTTTAGACTTTTGTTGTAGGCAGATATGGCAAATCACACAGTTTTAAAAAATGTTTTAAAAGCCAGTTCATAAAGGCCATTTTCATGCAGTGCTTGTAATAGATGTATTTTGCTTTCACTCTGGTCATACCTCACCAGAGTCAGGCTCTGCAATATCAGCAGCACAATACTTGAAATTTAATCTGTGCGCCCTGAAATCAGTAGCCTGACAGAATTAGGTAATGTATTACCAATATAAAATAAAATTCTGAAATAAATGAATAGTAACAAAAATAATAAAAAGGTGACTTTTTTTCTAATTAGTTTCCTAATTACCATAAATTATTAGCAGGGAAGTGTAAACCACATTTTGAGAAGCACTGAAAGGAACTCCACTGGAGCTTGTGTAGGTTATGCTAATGACTTACACAAAAGGAAGTAAAATCTCGGTCTTTGTTGTGGTAGACTGCTCTGTGCCATCTAACTCTCCCACTGGTAAGTGTCTCAAGCCTGTTTAATTTGAAATATCTGTGATGCAACGTGTCTAGCTGTTTGCTTTTCCCTTGTCCCCAACTGAGAATGTTTGTCATGTAAACAGATGTCAAAAGAGCCCAGCAAAGTTGGAGGATCTCAAGCTTCCCTTCAGCTGTCAAAAGCTGGTATGGCCTTGCAAGAAGCAAGCACAACAATTGATGCTGTTGACTTTTGTCTCCTCTCTCTGTAGACAGACAGCTACCACCTGGCTTGCCTGAGGGAAACAATCCAACAAACCCGACCCCTTGTGCTGGGGATTCAGCTCAGCGCACACGTGGCTGCGTCATTGTCCCCTGAAGGTGGCTGGATTGACTGGCTGGTGCAGTGCTGTGTCTGCACACACGTGCTAGCTCCAAGGGCAGGGGAGAACTGCTCTGTGTTCTCACTTAACCTGCTGGCTCTCTGGGAGCATGGCAAAGCAGCAGAAGGAGTCTCATGGCTTGTGCTGAATGTATTTCATTGCTGCAGGTCTGTTCCCTAAGCAGACCTGCAGCTTCATTTTTCTCTCTTCTACCGTGTCTGCAGGAAAACATGGTCCCCCTGAGGCACAAACACCAAGAAAGCCAGGAGAGGTGGTATTTTCTCCTGGTGCAATTATGGCTAAAAAGCTCCATGCAGCTTTTCCAGGGGTGAGAATTGTTAGTACATCCTTTAAAGCTACTATTTTTCAGTCTTGATTATATTCTTTTTCTATTATGTGACACTGTTAGAAATTGCAGATAAGACTTGTCATTTTATGAAATGGCAGGTAAACTATTACCTACTGAAGTGCCTGTGAAGTGAGGGAAATAGAGTCAGACCGGATCAAATGATGCTCCTGAGGCTTACTCAAGGGGTCAATTATAGTCTCGTGGCTTTCTACCTTTAGGCTGATGTGTGTGCCATGTCTGAGAGGTCATCATTCACCAAATGGGAGGAGCTTGGGTGGGTTGTACAGCTAAAAATACTTGGCAACAAAGAGTCTGTGCAGCTGAAGGATTCTGCTGTGTCCCTGTAGCCTGGCTGGGGAGTTTGGGCAGGGAGATGGTCTGGAGGATCCTTGGTAATAACCCAGGTCCAGGTGATGGGGAGGTTTGGGCTCTGTGAGGGGGTACTAGAGGGCAATGGGCAGCTTCCTTCCAGGGTTCTACCTGGATTCTTGTTTTGGTAAGTTCACTTTTCCTAAGCTCCAATGTCCTGGTTTTGTTCCTGGTATTGGTCTTGGACAAATTAAAGTGACGCCTTATATACCTGAAGTGTGTAATAATTTCTGGTTTGCTTTCAAAGAGCCTCCTCAGTGATGACAAAAGGAAAAAACCCTTAATGGTTTTGTGACTTTTCTGAGCTTTAAGAACCTCTGCTGCCAGATCAGGTAGTAACTCATCTGTCCGTTTAAAATACCTTTTGGCTATTGTCTTTTGAATACAATAATTGCCATGAAAGGCCCCTACAATGGGGTCTGCATAAAGCTTCTCTAAATGTTTGGGAATTTGCTTCTAATAAACATTACTTTAGCTGAAATGCATACCCTTTCCCTAGCATTTTTTAAAATGAGTGTCTGGTGAGTCACTGAAGTGGGGACCAAAGTAGAGGAAAGTGCTTCTTCTCAGCACAACTTTGAATTAAAGGAATTAAAACTAAAGGTTGCAACATTATCAGGAGCTCCTGTGTAGCATAAATAACATAGTGATGCTGCTTAATTAAAGCAGTGCTTGTTTAATCATCACTGTTTTGGCCCAGGATGTGTAATAAGCCAAAGAGGTTAAACCAAAGCAATCTGTGTTCTGATGCAATTTGTTATGAAAACATCTGGGTTTATGCCAGGGGAAATGAGCAGGCTCCACAGCTAACTTGCTGTGTACACTGGTTTGTGCTAAACAAGAAGGTTTTAATGAGAAAAAGCCTTTTGGCAGACACCAAGAGCAGTGCAGGGCATTGCTTGGTCAGCCTGTTCTCCCCAGACCTCTGTGGCAGCTTGAGCAGGGCATCAGTCAGGGATCTGCTGTGTTTAGCTGCTCTGGTGCACTGCCCTACTGTGAAAGTGATTCCTGATTTCACCCCTTTTAAGGGCTAATTCAGTGATCTGGTTTCTCTGGACAGATCCTTGCAGAGGCCTCTCTCTCCTGAGCTGGAGGATTCAGCATGTGCAAGTGTCCGTGCTGGAGGTGATGGTGCAGCAGGGAACGAAGGAGGTTTGCACTGGGAGATGGGAGGGCTCTGAAGCAAATGCACTCCCCTGCTTCACTGTCAGCATTTCCTAGGGCTTAACCTCTGTCCCTGAAGTACTGTAGATCCTGGAATATGTGAAAGCAGAGCATTGTCTTGTGATTGTAAGAGAGGTTCATGAAAGATCAGCAAAGCCTGGCTTGTTGGTTCTGGGTCCCCACTCTCACAGAATGCAATGTCAGCTGCCTTTGGTGTAAGTGTTGATCATTTCTCCTGCTCTTCCTGTTGGGAGACTGGGGCAGAAACCCATTCCTCTGGTGGCTTTAACCCTTCCTGCTTCTGGATCTACTGAAGCTGTGGTAAGGATCACAGAACCACAGGATGGCAGGGGTTGGAAGGGACCCCTGAAGACCATCAACTCCAAGTCCCCTGCAGACTCTTCTCCAGCAGGTTACACAGGAACACATCCAAATGGGTTTTGAATATCACCAGAGGAGCCTCCACAAACTTCTCTGGGCAGCTCTGTCCACTCTAAACAAGGAAGCTTTTCCTCATGTTCGAATTAAACTTCCTGCATTTCAGTTTATGCCCTCATCCTGGGTATTTTTATTTACTGATTCTTGCGCTGGTATTTTCCCACAGCTGCTGAAACTTTGGTGACAGCAGCTCTCCCTCAGACACCTCCTCTAGTAAAATAGAGAGGAAATCACTTAGAAACAATGTTACCTCTGTTTGTAATGGGTTCTGATAATATCACAAACTCTGCTTTCCTCCTCAAGCCAGAATGCAAAAATGAAGAGCACCACTGACATGAGGGTTCAGAAAGTGCTGACACGAACCTCACATCCATGTTAGAAAGAATTGGTTTATGAGACATGACTGTGTGTCTGTTATCTGTAATAGAGTTGATGCCTCCTCCCAAACAGAAAAATCTTAAGCATGGGGGCACAGGCAGAGCTCATGAGGTGGTGTGGAGCCTCAATTACCACATTGGTATGCTGTGTTTTTAGTGTCTTTTCCAGGTCAGACTCATGGCTGTCTGGGAAAGGTTACAGTATCAGATCTACATTTAAATATGCCTTAATTAAGTTGTTTACTCACACAACTATTTTTTGTTTGCTTCTGTAGGAGAGCAAAGCAGCTTTTGTTAATGTGGTACTTCATCATTATCTTGTGACTGAGTCTGCTGGCTTGTCTTTATTTCACACAAAAAGAACCATCCTGTGGTATGATAATACACTTGAGTACCATTACCTGAATTTGCTTTTCTTCTCTTGCATCTGAGGAACTCAGTGGTCAAATCTGTCAATCTTCACATCCCTCTTAACCATCCTGAATCATTTGGGTATTATATACTGTTACTGTAGTCCATTCCCATGGCCATGTTATTTTGAAGATAATAGGGAAGTCACTTCTGTTGTCTGAAACTCCATTCCCCCAAAGTTGTTTTCCCTCTTTGAGCAGTTTCTTTTTGATCTAAGTGCAAGGATGTTCTGTTCATATCACACAGGTGCTCTTGTTTCATCAGTGCCATCACGGTGACATCATAATTTATTTCATGCATAGCAAGATGAAGATCTGAGGGGAAGATATGTAGCATTAAGTAGGTTTTCAACTAGAGATGACTCTGTGCTACCTTATTAACCTGATCATTCTTGAGGAAAGAGTTACTGCCTTTCCTGTGCTGACTCATTTCACAGCAGTATTTTGGGTCTACCTGTCCTCCTCCATTTGTGTCATTCATTCTCTTCATCCTTCACTGGCTGGTAACCCAAACTATCACCAGCATAACCTAAATATTGGCTGCTCTGAATGAGCCCACCTGCATTCCTGAGGAATATAACTAGTATGATTCTACAAAAGCTTTTAAATCTTTGGAAAATCATTGTATGTAAGGGTAATATATATATATATATATATATATATATATATATATATATATATATATATATATATATATATATGTATTTGTGTGTATGTGTGTTTTCCTGATTTTGTTAGCAGAGAGGATGAAGCTTTCCTGCTTTCTCTGGTTGTGGAGCTGAGGAGAAGTTAACTCCTGGTTTTCCTTGCAAAACTTAGAGGTCTTCTAACATGTTTTCCTGAAATGCAGGTCTGCTTTTGCATGAATGTAGCTACATAACAAACTCTAATTAAGAGGATTTGCAGTCTTCTTCCTGGGCTGATTTGCCTGGAAGTGTTTCTGACGTTTAACAGGGGGATTGTTAAGGCAGCAGGATTTTTTTCTTATTTTTGTAGTCTTAAAATTTTTGTTTAGGTGATGAGCTGTTAGTGATTTGTTCATCTTAAAGAAATTGTTTAATAACGGTATTGGTAACTACTCTGACCATGTTACCACCCATCCTGCACATTTACCTCAAAAAGATGTAATTATTAGGTTTTGAATTAATGTTGCAAACATGAGGCTCTCCAAGAGAATGAGCTGGGGGCTGGAGGGTGCCCAGTTTGAAATCAGTTCCTTTGGATGGTTGTAGTTCATATCCAGCCCCAAGTGGAGCCACTGCTGGAAGCAGGCTGTCTCTTCATGCATGACACAGTCTCACATTGGAAATTAAATACTGGGGCAGAGAATGGGACAAAAGAGTCCGAGCACTTGCTTTAGACACAGAAAACAGGTCAAATCCAAGTCAGTGAATCAGCTACACAGAATGGATCTACTCCAGCAAAGCAAATGGAGAGACTTCCCAAAGAACTCCATGTTGGTGGTCACAAACACCCAGCTGGAGAGAATTACCTGGTCTAAAACTGAGAGTTCAAATTAGGCAGATGAGGTATTTGCAGCTTGAATGAGTAGTCAAACCACTGTTTTGAGGCTTGGAGATTTTTTCATTTAGACTTGAGCTCATAAATAGCTTAAATTCTTTTCTGACTTAATAGGAAGTCTCCCTAAATAGAATGGAAATTAAATCCAGCCAGATAAACTTGATTTCTTCTTATATGGCAATATAAGTTAATCCACTTAACACCTGGATTGGATATGGCTTTCATGGACACAGAGGAGCTGATATAATATTGTCTTGATTTTTAATGTAGCAGTTTATTGTTTCTCTCTAAAATTCAATGTAAAATATCATCCACTTGGATAAAAGCAGTATTGAGTGGATAACTACAGAATTTATTGGATTTATTTAGATGAAGTTTTCTCATAAAATGCCTTATGAGCTGGATGTGATTCCATCAGGGTGATTTGTTCTTTAATTTATTTGACTCAATTTTCTGGGTTTTTTTTGATTTTGTTATTGTTGCCAGCAGTTATGTGATTAACTGATGCAATCAGTTTGATCTAAATGAGCTGCTGTAATTACATAACTCAAAGTCTATCACTTTATATGTATCTTGACTGGAGGAAAACAGCTTGTTATTAAGAGAAAATGTGGAGGCCATGGGATGAGAACAAGGATTTGATGCTCAGGAAACAACAGTAAATGAACGGGATCAGGAAACTTTTCTTGACCTAGGTGGTATCTAAAATGCCAATCCCAGACACAATAACCTGGTTTTATACCTGTTTTGAGTTCTGGTGTGAAATGAAAGCTCCTTTTGCAAATTAGTTATATTGCAGCAGTTTCTCCCTGCCCTGATGGGGCTGTTGCCCTTTTTGCTTGGCCTTGAGCTCATTGACAGCATCTCCTGAGTTTGCCTGGGACAGGGCCCCCCATCCCTCTCCTGCTGTATTACCTGCAGAGCCTGGGTGTTTGGAAGTTGAGTACTATTATTTATTAGAACTTGAGCATGTGCAGTGGGCTGTTTTGCCATAAAAAATTTGTGATGACATTTAAGACAGTAGTTTACTACTCAGCCCCTTTCTTTAGGTGCACAGAATACAGCAGAGGAGGGATTACCAGCAGTCATGGACAGTGACAAATGTCAGTTTGTTCAATTAGTTTGGTGGGGAACAGATCTCAGTTTTTTCAGTCTGCCCATTCAGACAATTTTTGGTTACTGCACACTTTCCCCTCTTTGTGGAAAAGGCATCAGCTCTGCATTTGTGGCCATGAGGTTACAGTAATTCATAAGCAGAAATCCTTACTGTACTTTCTTGCAAATTTGCAAGGTGTTTTACCTTTTAGACTGCAAAGCATAATTTTCTCCTTTATTTTGTGGTACTTCACTGTGGTTTGAGTCCTAACAGATGGACTTGGTTGCTCAGTTCCTGAGTTTTATTGTGAGTCTTCATGAACTGAGCAAAGCCAACAGAGTGAATCACAGAATGGTTTGGGTTGGAAGGGACCTCTAAAGATCAGGGACACTTTCCACTAGACCAGATTACTTGAAACTCTGTGAAAACTTCCAGATATGGAGCATCCATAACTTCTCTGGCCAACATCCCACTCAGGTGACCCACTAGCTAATACATCCTCATAAACCACCACCACCCTTCCCCATGCTTGCTACAGCAGACAGATATTGCTCCCTCAGAAAACAACTTTAAAATGTCTGTAAAATGTCCACAAATATTTGCAGAATGTCAGTAAAGTCTCCCTGGAGCCTTTGGCATTTTTGATTTCAGAACTTCTGTGATATTTAGTGACCTGAATTGTACAAAATAGGGGAATAAGGGTTTTGCCAGGGTTCTGCAGTGTCTTTGCCATGTCTGGTTTATCCCATCCTTCTGGGGGTATATCTGCATGATATTTGATATATGATTTAGGAAGGGAGTAAATGCTTTCTGCCCAAGAAAATGGGTGTCTGCAGCATCCTAAATCCTTATGTTCTCTGAAAGGGATGTTGAGGCAGAACTCTGGTTCAGCTGCAGAGAGATTAACATCTATGGAAACAGCAGCTGTTTTTCACTGCTGGGGAATAACTATTTAAAACAAGGCAGGTAATTACATGTAAGAGCTAAGGTCAAAAGGAGAATCGAATCCTCTGCATAGCTCTTTAGAGGTGGCTTAATTTGCATTTGTACAATGGGCTAGATAACCTGCTTTTTACTGGGGGATGGTTTCAATTTTGGTTAGGATTTTTTTTTTTAAGGCTGAAGCCATATTTGCTCTGAACATTTCTTGACATATAGAAAATCACTAATAACAAAGGTGAAATGAATGACTTTCCACAGAGTGTGAGCATTATAATTCTTATTTAGTCTCCAAAATTCATCACTGGTTTTCTGTTCTAGAAAGGAAAGTTCTGGTTCTTCAGTATATTCATCTACCAATTGAGATGTTTGTAATGAAAAAAAAATTTGAATTTCAAAGTTCCTTATAGCTCTTCATAGAATTACATTTTCTTGTGCTCTGTATGATGGGGAGTCCAGTGTTACAGAATAATATTTATTTTGCTGAGTTTCCAGTAATTTTAAACCACTGATTTATGTTTTGGGGTTTTTTTGATTACCTGCTATTACAAATGAACACTCTAAGTCTTCAACTTTGTTCTCTGAAAGCTGGAAGTGCTCTGGAAATGCTATCTGGCAGAGGGTTACTGAAACACTACCATTTTGTTACTCATTTTGAAATACGGAGGAAAAACATGCTGGCACAGGTATTTTACCTGGTCAGGTCTCAAATACTCTGTTTAGCTGAATGAGAGAATAAGAATAAAAAGCAATTTATTTTTTCTTAATTTAATTCTGCTGAAAATGCAGGTTAATGGATTGGAGTGGACCACCCAAAAATTAGAATAATACATTTATGTAAAGAAGTTAGTTTGGTTTTTTTTTCTGTTAAATGGTAGGAAAAAAGGAGAGAAAAAACCTAAAAGAACTATTTAATGGGAAATTTAAACATATGCTCAATATATACATTTTGAAAGAAAATTTACTCTAAATTTCAGAGTGAAGTAAGCAAGCATGGACCATGGACTTCAAGCTAAAGAATCTTGTTATGTTTGATCATTATTTGGAAAATAAAAATACTAGTCTTTCTGTTTTATGCCATATTTTCCAGTGGGGTTTGCAGCCTATTTAACACTAGAGCAAGGGTTATCACTTCTTAGGTCTTTATTTCTGTCTTCAAACTCCTCTTCAAAATGCAGTTTCCCAAAAGAGGTTGCTAATGTTTATCTACTCCAAATACCTGAGAGAAAATATTCTTCACTTTCTAGCTATGACTGCTCTGTATGAAAGGCTCATGTGTTCTTGATACATGTATATATATATAGGTGCATATAAATATATATATATTTTCAGATGCAATTTGGCACTGCACAAAAAACCACGAAGAATGAAGCAGACTGAAGTAAACAAAATAATTTTGATGGTATAAAACCAAATAAATGAGACATGAGCATAAAGGCTGTAACAACGAAGTCATGGCAAAAATGCAAGAATACAGAAGAACTCCAAAAAGGTAGAGCCAAGGTACTGTAGGATGCTGCAACCATTTTGTAATGCCTGGGAGCTGCTCTATTTACAACCTGAGCTCTTCCAAGCATGGGAAGCTGTGGCTGCTGCCATGGCCAGCCTTTAGACCTTGAGCCGTGGCCAGGGGTGAGCCTGCTGCGAGCATGTGGCTGTGCCCTCTGTGGCTGAACTGACAAATGAAGGTGCCAAAAGCCTTTGCAGAGCACATCCCCACCTGCCTGTGGAGCTGCCCTTTGAGGTGGAGCAGGGGCTGTGGTTCCTCCCCAGGAGATGCACCTGGCACAGCTGTGTGTGCACAGGGCCGGTGCTGGATGCATAATGTGCCTGAATTTGCAATGTAACATTTCAATGTGCCACATCATCCATCTGGGGTTTTTTTTGCCTCTGCACCTAAGCCTGTGGGGGCTGGAAGCTGTGCTTGTTGCCTGTGTGTTTGGAGGGAGGCTGTGGCAGAGGAGTGCTGGAAGGTGAGTGTTTACTCCCAGCTGCAGCAGAGCAGATGCAGGTGCCAGGCAGCAGCACACGTGTTACAGCTCTGTGCTGCCTCTCCTGCCTCTGCTGGGGGTCAGTGGCCCTGAGGGGATAAAACCAGGTTCCCTGGGCTCTTCTCTGCCTGGAGGCTGAACTCCAGGGTTCCCAGAGCGCTGTGAGGAGCAGGAGCAGAAGAAATTGGTATCACAGATGGGATCACAGTCCAGATCTGTGGTTTATTTTCAAATTCGCAGAGGCATAATTTCTCATTTCCTTGCCTTATGTGGTCTCTAAACTGTGTGGAAATGAGAGAGTGGAAAGCATATTGTCTCTTTCATAAGCTCAGGTTGGAGGAAACATCCATGACATCCAAACAATAGTACTTCAAAGGAGAGGTTTAACAAATGCCTATTGGGCTGCTCTCCATGGATGCAGGCGGAGAGGGCATAATGAGATTTGTGGGTTTTTAAATGATGAAAGGTGTGTTTGCAAGTGGGCAGCTGCCAATTATTTAAAAGATGAAAAGTAGGCATATTAATAAAGCTGAAACTTGAAAAAAGACAACAGGGGAATTGAGATTTAAAGAGATTTTGGCTTTCTCTGTTCAATAACGTATTGCTGGTTGGTTGGGCTTTGTAAGCTGATAGAGGTGCAGTAACAACAGGATCACGGTTCTTTTGCTTTATAAGTGGATACAAGCAAAGCATCTTCAGATCCTTTTTGTGGCTAACAGCACTAAAATTTTGGGTATGATGAATTGAACATTAAAGCATAGCAAATTTTTGGGCCAATTGAGTTGCAGGTGGCTGGGAATAATTTAAAACCCCTATCCCTATGGCACTTACAGCTGATCAGCATTGTGTTAAACTTAGGTGGACAAATCCTCAGGGATTGTAAACCATCAGATTTAGATAATAGCTTTATAAGCATGCAGTGTGCAGAGTGTCTGGCAGGGTACAATGAACGGTGAGCTTGTGAAACTGAATCAGTGAAAACACAATTGTTTCAAAAGAAGTTTTCTGATTATCTGTTCGTCTTAGACCTATTTTTAAAATGAGGAAAAAAATTACCATCTTTGAGATTTTTGGGTCTGGTTTTGTGAAGTACAGCAGGTATTTAGGAAACCAGCTCTCATGGTCTCATGTCTGGCACAGGACAAAGCTGGAGTTAATAAAATGAATTGTATGGGAAATCATCTGGTGGCATTGTTGGTTTGTACCTCTCCCTGCAATGGTTCTTCTGTCACATAAAATATGTATGTATGCAGTTTTCAGGAAGGATATTGGTTATAAATATTTAGTTGGGTTATGGCAGGGAGAGTGCTCCTTTCTTAGTGCTACTCTGAGGAATAAACAGGTCCATTAGGAAGGCACCAGCCAACCTCACCATGTTTGTAGCAGGCCAGAGGGTAAAATTAATCCTTGTGCAGAAGGTTGGCATAACAGTCTCAATGGTATTAACAGCCACGGGAGAAAGAGAACAGCAATAAACTAGTTTGGCAGAAATCCTCTGCTTTCCTGGCAGGACTCAAGAGGGAAATACAAACCTTCATCCTAGATAACAGGCTGAACACTTGAGTCTGTTGGAAAGCTAAATCAATAAATATTTGTAACTCACTGCCCAAGCACGGAACAGCTCTGTGGATATTTTAAGCCTGTTCTTCAGATAAATTTCTCTGGGAAGATGACTGTGCTACAACTGACTTGGGACATTATTTATCTAGGGTCTCCTGGCAGGACTTGGAAAGTTACTTTGGGAGAGTTGTCATCTGTTTCTTTTTCTGGGAAGCAAATCTTGTTGTCAGTGAACTTTAATCTCTTGTAGGATCAGCCTGCTTGCAGAAGTTATGGTGTCATAAGTAAAATGTGACTTTATGGCTCCTTTAGTGACTTGCTTTATTCCCATCTGGCTGGGATGCCTTTCCAGCACATTCCTGGCTGGCTGCAGGAGCAGTGCAGAGAGGAAGAGCATGGGACTGTGAGGAAGGCTGTTCTTGATGATCCTTAAGGATCATTAAGTTCCTTCCATTTGGAAAAACAGGCAATCTCAGGAAGCCAGGGAAGAGGGGAAGGACAGGGTAAACTTGGTAATATCCTGGTAATATTTGCCAGTTTCCAGTAAAGTTCAGGAGCTTCTGGTGGGAGTTTACTTCTGTTTGCACCAAAATGTGTCTTTAATCTTCAGGTTTAATTAGTTTTACATTAATTTGCCCAGAGCCATTTTGAACCACAAGTCTTCATAATCACAAAGTTCTATGATGGAGTCCTGCAGAACAACCACTTCTTGGGTGAAGAAACTGTTTTGTTTCCTCCCAATCCCCGTATGTTCAGACTTCCTGGAGCCACCTCTATGTCAGTGTGTGGGAAGGACACTGGCAGGTAGCCTCCACACAGCCCAGTAAAGCATGTCAAGGAGACAAAATTATTCCTGGGAGCAAGAAACTCTACAGGCATTCAAACTCATTTGCTAGAGGTCTGTTTTCCCTGCTTTACCTTCAGCCTGTTAGGATTTTGTCAGAAAGCAATTGCACACTTCCTTTGCTGCCCTTTTTTGAGAATAAGTGCAGCAACTCAAAGATATTTTTGGTGTATCTTTTCAGCTGTGAAAGGTCTTGAGGTAAAGTAGTAATTCAAATTCATCCTCAATAAAGGCAATATTTATTGAAGTCAAGGAAAGCTTTCTTGGACTCTTCAACAAAACACGGTCTTGGACTCTCTGTCTTTTTTTGAGAACAGGATAATGAAGCATCAGTCCAAGGATGAGTTAGATTCTTGGTGTAATTTTCTTCATACACTGTGTTGTTACACCTGGATTTTACAAAATATATTTTCGGAAGGGTCGTGAGCTGAAGAATGTGATGAATAATTCAATGCATGATTTCCAGGATACTTGGCAATATTTCATTAATATTTTTTCTGAAGCTCATTTTTAGCTGCAAATATTTACAAGCCTAAACAGAGTAACATTGACCCCTATAAAAGTGAAATCCAGTACAGTCATGCTAAAATTTACCTCCACACAAGTAACACTCTGAAGGGTTTTTTAAATTGATTTTGAAAATATTTAGCCTGAGTGCCACCATCTGTGAAAAAAAATTTAAATAATGCAATAGAGAAAAAGAAAAGCCACGGCCATAAAAAGAGCAGTTGCCCAGTTGGAGGGATTAAAGTTGTATTATGCCACTAAACCTAGAAAAAAGAAACAAGGAACCAATTTGGCTGAAGTGAGAGTGATCCGCCTTGGGGATCTTGCTATGATACACAAGTGGACTGGGGTGTGATCCATAACCAGGACAGGAGCCAGAGTGTAACCTTGCTGTATTCTGGTGTCTTCAGATGCTCTCCTCATACTCTGTTACCCAGCAGAATCAGAAATTATGTAGGAATTATGTCCTAGCTACATAATTTTGGATTCTGCTCTGTGACAATGTCGCAGGAAAATGTCTAATAGAAGTGAGAAGAATTTAACCCAGAGAAATAATCCATTGATATAGAGGAAATTTTCCTGGTCAATGTTGAACCAAGCTGTCTATGAGATGCTCCTCTGAAGCTGGGAGTGATTAGAAGTACATGATGTCAGCCTGTACACAAGCAAGCTTGCTAGTTTCAGATTATTCTACACTTGGAGGAAACCTACAGGTTTTTTTTTTTCTGTTACAATCTTTTAGTCCTTTTCTCATCTATGCAAACAGTTTTGTGAACTTTGAGAATAGTCCTCTGTGCATTAAAATGTATTTGCTGATGAAATGTTAAATCAAACAGCAGCTTGAATATTTCTAAAGGTCAGAGTTACTGAAGCAGAATACACACTATATACACCTCTTTTAACTGTCCTTTTTTCTTTTTCTTTTTTCTTTTTTTTTTTTTTTTTGCAAATTTAAATGGAATCTTGTCATGTCTACACAATGCTGCCTGCAAAATTTGTAAGGAAAAATATAATTTTGTCCTACAGGAATTAACAAGCATGATGATGTTTGCATCTTCCATTTACAATTCATAGATGATTAAGAAAAAAACTTGAAAAATTACAATAATATTTCCTTAGGAAAAGCCCAAGTCAATTAGTAATGTGCATTTTCAGTATTTTTATTAGTCACTCTGAGGTTCCAGGAGTAGGTCTGGGTCAAGTGCTGTAGTGGCTTAAATGAAAGATGAGGTTTGGGAACAGCAATTCTGCAACTGGGGCTGAATGACGCAGCAGCTGCTGCAGCTGAGGGATTGCTGCTCATGAGGCTCAAAAGAAATACTCTGGCTGCTACAGCAATAAAGCTTATTAAACATACCATGTCAGACAAGGAAGAATGTTCTGCAGATAGGCTTTATTATCTTGGAGTTGGACTGTGATGAGCCTTGTGAGTCCTTTCCAACTCAGAATATTCTATGATATTCTGTGATATTCTATGATATTTTATTAGGATGATTCTGGTTTTAGCAATACCTGATGTCTGGCTATAGTTAATATCTTGCATCCAACCTTAACGATTCTCTTCTGGTTGTAGGTGTAAATATTTGGAATATTTACAAAAGTTCTAAGCAACAGCAAGCCAGTAGAATTTGCATGGGATTTGGCACTGGTGCTTTTGGTTACACTGTGTTCTTGTGCATTCAGAATTGCACACTCAAAAATAAAAGCTAACTCAGTAATAACATGAGAGGTGTAGGTGTCTTAAGTATTGCTGCTCCAGGTGACAGACACAAAACCTGAGAGGGAATTTAAAAGCTTTATCTTGCATTCAGGTCTTGGCTGCTTACACAAGCATTCAGCCTTTCAGCATGGAGGCACTGAAGCTGCTTCTCCCTGCTGGAGTCCAGGCGTCCTTAGAGTTTTGGTTCATAGGTTCACCACGGTCACATAAGAAACAGGAATGGTTGTTTATTCTATTCAATGTCTGCTAGCTCCTACGTCATTAATTTTAAGACTGACTTCCTCCATTCATCCACTCTGTGCACATTATATCACATGGATTTTTTTTTTATTTGCTAATATAAGGCAGAGATGATGGTGTAATTATTTCTGTCAAGGTAATTATTTAAAAACTTAATTTCATAAGAAACACTTATTAAATTTTTTAACTGTAGCGGATGAAATTAAAGATCTAATCTTTCCTGTACTCAGGAGGGAGAGGATTATTCTAATTTGCATAAGTTTACATTACAATAACAACAACAAAAAAGAACAAAAATTGCAATTCAATGTAGATTAATATTTGAAAAGCATTGTTTTTTTTTTTCTTAGAAGGATGAATTCAGCCTACTGTGGTATAGCATCATTCATTCTCAAAGTTCATACTCATTTTAGCAGAAACTGTACATCAGAGTTGAGTCCTGGAAATGCTGGATGTTTTCTATTTCTTCTTCACTCCCATTGTAAGAAGTGCTTAGCACCTGACAGACCTTGATCAAACTGTTTGTAATTAAGAGCTTGGATCTCCACCTCACAAGTCATTTAGTCATTTGCCTCCTTTTATATCCGTAATCTCTACTTGAAGCAGACACTAGGTTTATGCAATATAAAAGAACAAACGCTTTACCTGTACCTAAAAGAAGACACATATTTTTATAGTAGCCCCTGATTGTGCCATCCCATATGCTTTTTTCTGAACCAATATTACTTTTTGTGTCTATGTCAATAACACTCTTATGCTCTTGATCAAAGTAATAAAGAAAATCCCCACGTGGAAGCCAAACACAGGTGGTGCCATAAATGACAGGGTTACAGTTTATTAATTTGACAGACTATCATCGAGACAGGGCCCAAGTCTGTAATTAGAAGTTCTGCAGTGCAAGCCTCTGTTAACAGCAGAACATCAGTATGCACATGGCTGTACATGCAGAGTGTTTCAGTAACTGAGGAAAAAGGATGCAAAAGTCATCTGTGAGGATGCCGGTGGAGGCAGTCAGAAGGAAAAATACCATTTGTTTCTGCAGCTGTGAGGTTGCTCAGTCATCAGCACATTTCCATTCTCTGAAAACACAGAAATGATTGCTTTCAAATCTGAGTGCCTCTCTGACTCTTAAACAGAGTGTTCTGCACAATATGATGTTATGGATGATGCATGGATGTAGAAAGACAGAAGTGATTTGCATGTCTTTGATGTAACTGTGGCAGGACCAGTTAACAGAAATTAACTGCATGTGTTTTTAAATACCGAACTGAAATTGTGGGAAGGCTTTTGCAAAATACTTGTATGCTTTACATGCAAAATTCTTTCTGAAATTTATTGACATCTTAATGATTTAAAATCATTTAACTTAAAGGAGAATATTGTACAGCAGACTTAGAAACAAAACCTGTTTGTCACCATGCTAAAATTCATTAACTAGATGGAGTGCTACAATCTGGACAACATCAAATTATTGTAATTAGCATTTCTGTGATGTAATCAGGCAGGAAAAACTGAGCCTCTGGTTTGCCAATTTTTCTGCATTTTTATTAATTTTTTCTAGTGGCTGAGACCCTCCAGCTCCTGTGAACGTCCACTGTGACTGAACCTCCCCCCAGATATGATTATGCAATAACTTAAAGTTACATAAAGTCAAAAGGATTGCCCAAACTGCTACAATTCTGCACCAAAATATATGAGTGGAGATCCACAGCCTCTTGCTGCTGACCCCCTTGTGTTTGATGGGGCAGCAAAATGAGCCATGTGAAATACCTTTACCCCTGCGCTGGCTTCTGCATAATTGGTCTGCTGTGAGCAGTAAAAGGGGGAGGTCATCTGAGACCCAGACCTGGTGGTGTGTGACTGTGGATTAGCAGCTTTCCTTGGGGTGTTGTAAAGGAACTGAACCCTGCACTGCTGGGCAGTGTGGGCGTCTGGACTCTCCTCATGCCCAGTGGCTGTGCAACAGAATCTCAGGGTAATGAACAGACATTTAAAACCTATTCACTGTGAAAACATATGGGGTGAGGTGTAATATTTTGCACAATGCAAAAATATATCAGTTCCAGTTAGCTCCAGATTAAAATTTGTGTGTACTATTACAGTGTTGCTGAGAGCACATGGTTTTTCTTGGTGACAGGGGGACAGTTTCTCTTTTGCCATGAACATGTATTAGTTAAATGAGGAAGTTATTTCTTGCTTTCATTTTCAGGTTTTGCTGAGCCAAACCATCCTGAAAAGCTGAATAGTGCAAACCACAGCTGCTGTGGCTGAAGCCAAAGCAGTTCATTTGGGAAGGAAGCATAGGAGGTTTTAAAAAAATGAGGGCTTCATGTAGCATTTTATTCATGATTATAGCTTTGAGAGAAGAGTAAATGGGATGGTGCTGATGGGGAAATGGGAATAATGCAATTGCAGAATCTTAGCAGGCAATTAAGAGACCTTTATTAAGGCTGTGGTATACCCCTCCTTCTCAGGAGATAATGTACACACACACACCACAGTCTTGACTGTCCTCGATGATATTTTGCCTCCTTGGCATCATGCCTGAAGAGGAGTACTGTGAGGGGAGTTGGGATGTGCCTTAATCCCTCAGGAGCCATTTCTGGTTGAGCAAGGTGCACGTCCTGCCCCTCAGCACAGCTCAGATGGGTGTGCTGTGCCCATGTACACCTGCATGTTTCTGCACCTCAGCAAGCTGCCAGGGTGCTGGTGTGGGCTGGGCACTCAGCCTGGTGCCTGCCTCCCCAGAAACCCCAGGGCAGAGGCAGGGAGAAGCAGAGGTTAACCCTTCACAGGAGAGTGTGGTGTTCACCTTTTCAACACCCACTCTCCAATGTCAAAATTGTAACAGGGAGAAGTCATCCCCTGACATGTGCCCAGAACCCACAGATCACATCCCTCAAGCCTCCCCTGATGGAGGAGGATAAGTAGATAAACACAGGGATAAATTGCAGGAAAGGGATTTTACTGATCCTTGAAAACATCTCAGTGTTCTTGGAGCTGCATGTTTTGTCAGATTTGCTAAGATCCTTAGCAGAGGAATGGGTAGGCAGTAAGATTAAGGTATTCACAAGGCTCCCAGCAGCTTCTGTCAAAATAAACATTATTTTGTTAACAGAACAAGCTTTAATGCCTATGTATTGTATAGAAGCATCACTATATTTTTGTGGCATATTGCAACAGCTTTGGGATTAGAAAAGAGCATAATCATTTAATCACATGTGTGTGAGTTACAATGAATAGGTTTTGTTTTCAAAAGAAGCCTAAGTGATTTTTGGATCTAAGTTTACTTCTCTAGTGGCTTAGGTACTAGAATAAAAGAATCATTAGGGTTGGAAAGTAACTCCTAAGTCATCAAGTCCAACCTTTGACCAAATACTACCTTGTCAACTAAACCATGGCACTCAGTGCCACATCCAATTATTTCTTCAACATTTCTGGTGACTCCACCAGCTCCCTGGGTGGTCCATTCTAATCCTTACCAGCCCTTGCTGTGAGTAAATTCCTTCTGATTTCCAACCCGAACCTCCCCTGGTGCAGCTTGAAGCTGTGTCCTCTCACCCTGTTGCTGGTTGCCTGGGAGAAGAGACCAACCCACACCTTGCTAAATATCCTTTTAGGTGGTTGTAAAGAGTGATGAGGACTCCCTTGATCCTCCTCCAGGCTAAATAACCCCAGTTCCCTCAGCTGCTCCTCATATGAATTACTCTCTAGATCCTAAAAAGAAATGTGAGGTTTTCACTGGAAATCAGTGGTATAGTGGCTCTAAAGCTACTTACAAGAATTTAAAGCTATATTCAATGATTTGACAATAAGCATTTATGGATAAACTATTATTTCTAAGTTAAACAGGATTTCAGGCTAATTTTAAGATTATTCTAAAGTGTCCCTAAATCTAATAAGATAGATAAGTTTATCATTGCACATATAATTATCTTAACATATTTACATGAATGTGCCTTTTTAACACCTGTTTTAGACTGTTTCCAGTGCTCTTAATAAAAAGTTAGGTATGATCTGTGTGATGTCAGAATGACTCCACACCTATGTATACATACACACCATTCCATTTTACTGACTGATTCCATTTTTACTGTTGTGTAAAAAAGCTTCTTTACTTTCTAGAAATGGAATCCATTCCCATTCTTCACAGGACTGACCCCTTCTCCCTCTTAGAAAAATGGTGGAGCTGGTAACCCAGAGCTTGCTTGGGATGTGGCTACCTGTTAAAGGCCTTCCTTTAAATCAGGTATGTAAAACTATTTCTCACAGCCCTGGCTAATTCTTTAATCATGGAGACTTTCTCAGGATCTTGGTCAAGCAACAGAAGCACAATTTTGCTCAGCTCCCTGATAACCAGCTCAGATTGTTGCTTTCAAAGGGTTGGACACTACTTGTTGTTTTACCATCTGCAGAAATGGACTTGGGAAAACTTAGAGTTTAAGGTTTTAGAATATAGTAATATATATGAAGCAAGATGGAGGTTTTAGGGTGGAGGCTGGTTCTTCTTCTTTATCTTCTTTTTCATCTTCTTCTTCATGGGTTTGGGTGGTATTGTGTAATTGGATAAAAAAGTCTGCATTGCAGGCCATGGGTGGTTGGTTATTGGGTTAAAAGTAAAAATAGGTGTCATTTCTCAATTGGACAGTTTATTGTTAAAAGACCTTGTAGAGAGAGGGACACATCTCCATTTTTACCTTGTTAAAGTACTGTAGAACTCACAGCTTGTGAGACTGTAATATCAATAAGAACTAATACATATCTGAGTCTGAACAAGAAATACCATCTCGCAATTTAATCCTGACCTTGGCAGAAAAAAAGTAAAGAATCCATTACTTTTCCATTTACAAAAAGTGGTCTTAGAATGGAATTCTGGGACTACAAGACTGCATGCACTGTTTAGGTCCCCAGACCAGTGGATAAGCTGCTTCTTAGACTGAAAAAAACCCTTTCTCTCTTCTGCTTGATTTGAGCAAGGAGCTGATTTCAGATCTGCCTCCTATGGAAATGTGCCAGCCACAAAACTCCTGAATATGCTGCAATGAGCCTCTCAGTCTCTTCTGCAACAGCCCCACACACTGCAACAGGCATGTGAACACAAATCTGCCTCTTCCAAGGTGAGCCCTTCAGGCTTTTGAGCAGATCATTTTCATTCTTGAAACATTTCATGGCAATATGGGAAGAGGTGCTCTAATTTAGAAAAGACAAGGTGCTATTTCATATGAAATATGTTTGTCTTTAATAACTTTTAGATTAAAATGAGAAGGATTAATATTATGGCAATACAGTATTTGAATATTCCAATAATAGCTCTGTATGTTCTGAACTATTAACCACTTCCATGAAACATTGCAAAGATAATACTTTTATAGACAACGAAGTGGAATTTAAAATGTAATTCTAAATTACGTTATGGGGCTCTAAGTTAAAGGAAGTCAAACTCAATGGCTTTTCAGATCTTTATTTTG
This sequence comes from Passer domesticus, assembly GCF_036417665.1. Classification (NCBI taxonomy): domain Eukaryota; kingdom Metazoa; phylum Chordata; class Aves; order Passeriformes; family Passeridae; genus Passer; species Passer domesticus. Next base: position 121,900,793 of record NC_087474.1, on the reverse strand, counting down.
TTAATAAGCAGACAATGTTTCTAAATGTTTTTCATACCAACTGAAGCATTCAGAGTTCAGCAAGCCTAATGACCACAGGGAGTTATGCTTGTGAGCATCTCTTGCATATAAATGAATGTCTGCTGAGGAAATTTGACAGTAGTTAATATTTCAGTGGTGTTTATAATTTTTTTTTGTTAGCATTCTGAGAGGAATTAGAAACACAATTAATTTTGCTGTTCTGCTGAAGGGTTAGTTAATCAAAATAAAGTGATGTGAGAGCTGCCCAGCTCTCTGAAGTCATTCTCATTAGGGCGTGTTTCTCCCCTCCATCAAGGTGGTTCTGCCTGATGTCTGGCTGTCATTTTGGGTGTCTATCTGGAAAGCTGCCTTGCAAACATTTTGTTTTGACAGCATGTCAACGACTCATAGGAAGATTTCTCAGAAAACCTTCTTCCACAGAGTTTTAAATAGGTTTAAACTGCTGGATAGAAATTCAAGGGTGGGGAAGAGTGGGAAGATATAACTTTAAAAGTGATTGACTCTCACCATCATATTTTCTGGAAAAGTCCCTTCACCAGGATTTCTCTCCTGGGAAGCTGAGAAGCCTCAGAGAAAAAGGAAAACAATATACTTTCATTTGCTTCTCCTGTGTTTTGCTGTTTTGGAATGTGGCTGGAGATTGTTTATCCAACAAGTGATTGTTTCATCAGTTTCATGTGAATTGTTTTTACTTATCGGCCAGTTGGGGCCAAGCTGTGTCGGACTCTGGAGAGAGAGTCACAAGATTCTTTAGTATCTTTTAGCCTTCTGTAAGTATCCTTTCTGTATCCTTTAGTATAGTTTAGTATTCTTTGAAATAATATAGATCATAAAATAATAAATTAGTCTTCTAAGAGCATGGAGTCAGATTCATATTTTCCTTCCTTCATCTGGGAACCCCGCAAATACAAGAACTGGCAACTGGCAATATTGGAGTGGTCAAGTCTGGCTTTGCTGTACAACAGCTGAGATCTTTCTTGTGTACTAATTTTTAGGGTATTTATGACGTAAATGAAGATGAATTCAAGAGATAAAGTCATAAAGATGGGTGCTTTTATTGTACTAGAATTCAGGATCTAGAAACTTTGATAGGTACAGACACAGAAGATTTTGAATCCCTTACTGCCAATTACACACTTCAATAAAACTAACTTAGATGATAATGGAGATAAACTTATCTTTATATGAGGGAACACAGGAAACCAAACATTTGGATTCTGAACTATATTGTTAGAGAAGAATCATTGAGGGAAATGTAAGCTTGTGTTTGCGTTTACTGAATCACTGTACTTCAGTCCCTGAACAAAATGAGGTAACAGGAAGGAGAAACAAATATGATTATAACTATGGGTAAATAGCCTGCTCAAGTAGGAAGAGATTATGTGATCTCAGCAAATACCTCACCAAAAGTGGTGACACCAACCCATTGAAATCAAGGCTTGCAATTAGCATCTTGTTGGAACTTGAAGAGGAGACCAAAGGGGAAAAAACTGAAGAGCAGGAGCCTGGATACGAACAAATATAACCAGAGGTGCATTTTGTTGTGAATGGCCTGCAAAAAGCCTGCTGAAAAATGGTACCACAGTACCACCATTGGAGGAAGTGTCATTAGTCATATGAGATGATTTCTTCACATCAGCTTTTTTTTTTTACCAAAGAGATTGATGACATTCTGACATTCATTCTGCCAGTTGCAGGCACAGACCAAAGTCTGCTGGTGCAAAACAGAGGTCATGAAGCAGATATATATATATATATATATATATATATATATATATATATATATATATACCTATTTTTATTTTCCTCTTCATAGAGATTAGATGCTGGATTTTCTATACTAATAGTACCTTTTCCTCATGGGAGTGACAGCTTTATCTCCTAGTATAAAGTGAAAGTGTTTTGAATTTTTGAGTTATGCTGGATATGAATTAACCAATTTTGTGTTTCAAGAAAACCTTTCTTGGTGTTCACTGCAGATGTTTTAGTGCCCAAGTTTTGTAAAGTTCTGCTTCCTAAGCTTGGAAAAATCCCACATGCCTGTGTTACCTTGGCATCTTGAAAGCACATAAACTTTCCTCACAAGCCTGTTTCTTACTCATGCCAGCAGGTTCATGATATGGTGGAATGAGATCTGTAAAGAGGTTATTGAATTTCACTCTGGCTATTGCCAACTACATTCATATGAGACAAAAGAGTTGAGAGAATATGTAGGTTTGACAATTTCCTTTGTCTTGCAGCTATGAGACTTTGCCACAGGTTGTGCCTGTTGGATGTGCTTGGAGTGTGCTTCCCATCCTGTCACTTACCCACAATGTTCAACTCCACTCTGAACTCCAGGACCTCCTTTGGGTGTTCTTATACAAGAGCTACAGCTTCTGTATATCAAGGACATCTTGAATATCTAAAAGCATAACCCTAAGGCATCCAAAAGGACAGAGAAAATGTGACTTCTGATGCAAGAGGTAGAATGAGGAATACTCAGTACCTCTCTGCACTTGTTTCATACAGGAGATCCCATAAAGAAGGTGATGCCATGTGACAGTGTCACTACACTGAACCTCCTTTTTGCCTGAAAAACTAATTTTGTTAGAAATTTAATTGGAAAGTGAATTTATGACTTTGGTATCTTAATTTCCTTGCATTAATTGGAAACTTATACAGAATTTTTTGTGTTGATGTATTTGGGGTCTTTATTGCAGATGCTCTGTGCTTATCTTGCATGAGGAGTGGGCAATTTCTCTCTACTGTTTCTGAATTCCTCTAGTGAAAATACATAGAAATTTTGATGGTACTTGCTAGACCTCTAATAAATTCCATAAAAATCAGCTGTTTAGTTTTATATAATGAGTTTTTTGCTGAGTTTTTAGGTTCTATAGTTTTTCAGAAAACTCGCAAAGGACCTGTCCTCCCAAAAAACCCCAACCCCCCTTTTATTAATTTATTATCCATGAGTAAATGGCTTCTGATTTCAGTGTCCTGAGGGAACAAACTAGCAGGCTCAAGAGAAGTGGCACAGTGAACTTGCATCTAGATGTGATCAGTGATTTTCTCTTGTAGCTGATGACCCTCTCTTGTAGCTGATGACCCTTTCTTTTTCCCTCTATGAAAAGACTAAATCAGAAGAGTGTAACAGGGAATTCAGAGGCTATTTGCAATACTTCTTTCCACCTTTTTCTTCTTCTTGTTCGTGACTTCTGCCTCCTAAATAGGTTTTCAAAGGTGTCCTCAGCTGTTTGTCCTCTGAATCATGCAGGCACCAGGGGAAAAATGCAAGAATCTGTTACATACTTTAAGGGTGGTGTGGGAAAAGGTTGCAACTTTTTAAATGGTTGCTGTTTCAGAGCAGTATGGGAAATATAATTTAAAATATCTTAGGCATTTTATAGATTCATAAAACATCTTGTAAGCTATACCTAAAATTTAGTTATTCACAATATGTTTTTTTGTCACACCTGAATACTTAAGATAGAGAAATGTAATACAAAACCATCTGTGTAAAATGCTGTGCCACATGCCTCATGTATTTTTAAATACACAATAAATATTGCTATTTAAAATGGGATTGTTTTATCAAAGCTTAAGGATTTTAGCTGTGATTTTCTTTGGCCTGGGGTTTGCTCTGGGCAGCTGTTTCAAGCAAAAGAGCCACGTGCAACTTTTCAGGTTATTTTCTATTGAGTTTGCAGTAAACTGGAGCCTGCTGCAAAAGCCTCTGGAGAAGAGTGGCACAGCCTTATTGTTTTAAGTCTTCCTTCTCTCTTATCATCTAATATTCACCTACTCTAATGCTTTCTGCTCTACTGGCTCAGAGCAAAGGCACCAAGTTAATGTTATTGCAACTTTTGGGGCTTGCTGGGCACCAGATGGGTTAGCTGTGTGGGGAGAAAAAATTGCAGAGCCATTTTGCTTGGCTCCACAAAGAACGTGCACGTTTAGCCTGCAGTCCTAACGGTGCAGATGGTAGGCATTTGCCTTGCTCAATTTTCCAAGCCCGTTTACAGCTAGGATTCTGCCTCAGAGCAGCTTGCCACTTGACACTGTGCTGACATCAGGTGTTTCTCTTTTTGAACATTCTCTAACTTTTCCAGCCTGAGAAGTAAGCAGCCTGCCAATCAGACTTTGATGGTATTGAAGAGGGCATTGTGGAAAACCTGATTGCTTGCTCTCTGTTGTCCACCCTCATCCTTTCCCCCAGAATTTTCTATTTTTGGTGGAATAAAACCTTTTATTTGACCTTATATGAAGTGCTTTGTTTCGCTGGCCTTGCTCTGTGTGCTGGTTCTTGAGTTACACTTCTGTAGTACTGAATTCTTCATGAAGCAGACATTCCAAAGAGTCAGAATATTTGTCTCAGAGTATGCAATTGCATTCTGAGATGTCCAGAACCTAGTGAAATATTCAATGCTGTGTGCGAGCTCTTTTTCTGCACTGTTAGAACCTTTCCTGAAGGGATTGTGCATAAAAAGTGTGTCATGGCCAAGGGAAAATAAAAGGGAGTGATCCAGGTGGTGGGAGCCAAGCACCAGAGTATAAATTTTTAACTAAGAAGCTCTCAGGGTATTCTTGTTTCTGAAAAACAAACATAATATTGGCACTAACATGACTTGATCCCACTCCTAGCACTGACAGCTCAGTTGCTTGAAACCTCTAAGTTTTCTTTACTATGAAATGAAAAATGCTTTCTTAGAACATCATGAATTAACATTCTCCTGCATTTATCAGTTTATTCTTCCTTCAGAATGTTGATCAAACTTTAATTTGACTACATAAGTGAAGCAGTCACTATGGTTTTGAAAAGAAACTTTTCAGTTGCCTTTCAGTTTGAAACTGGGAAATGAATGAGCCTAGACCAAGTTTATCTTTTGCAAAGCTAAAACACTGTTAACTTTCCAAAAGAATAACAAACTATAAAGATGTTTTGCCAGAAGAAATCTAATTTCTTTATTTCAATTGGTAACTCTTCCATGCATCCTTGGTTTGTTCAGTTTCATTTTTCATCTATTTCTGCCATGCTGTTTCTTGCTTAAAGCATTCTTTTGTATAAGGAACCACCCTTAAGCCGCTTGTGGACCTACTAGTGAGTATTAAAAGCATGCTGGGAGAGTTCTCATTTTTCAAGAGTGTTCAAGGTGTTTTTCTGTGGCAGGTAGTCTGTTAAAGATTTTCAGGTTTAAGAGCAAGGGTCAGCAATCTTCTGCCAAAATAGTTGAAATCTATTTCAGTCTCAATTGCATCAGGGGTTGTCAGTTAAGCATGGTTTTCTGCTCAGGTCCTTGTAGCCAGAATGAATTTTAGAATAGTGATATTCTTATAGCCTGAGGGTATTTCCAGTCCAGACAACTTTAAAAATTCCTCTGCAAAACTTAAAAAAACCCAACCCCAACGTAAATAGCCAAAACATCCTGATAGTCTCATGTAGGTATGCCTGAATAAGGTAAGCAGAGAAAATAATTATATAAGGTTAATCCTAGTGAAGGTTGAAAATTCATCTTTGTTTTCTTTTTCTTCATTACAGTATCAGAGCATTGGATGGCTCAAAATGAAGGTTCAAAATTCATCTTTGTTTTCTTTTTCTTCATTACAGTATCAGAGCATGGGATGGCATCTGGGTTATCTCTTAGAGAAATCAGATGGCTCTTCAATTTTGAGAAAATTGATAAATAGTGGTTTGGGGACTCCTTTTCCATGTCCTTCTTGATGAGAGTTGGAAAGCAGAAATTTTGCCAGATGTGCTAGGTGGTTCATGACTGCAGGATTTCCTTCTGCAAATCATTGCCTGGCTGCTATGGAAGGATGTGACTGCATGGCAATGGCCTGCAATAGTTCTTGTCAATAACCTTTGATAAATTGACTTTCTTCAATGAAATCCGACAAAGAGGATTGAAAAGAGCTCAGGGAGCATGTGTTTGAAAGAGCTGAGGGAGCATGGGCAGGGGGAACTTGGTACTGATTGCTTAAAGCACTCCCTTTTCCTGCCTGAGGAGTTTGTCTTCCCCTCTGACAATGGCTTTCCTGGGTAGGCAAGCCCTCACTCCCTGCCACAGATGTGGCTGGGCTGAGCATCTTTAGGAGGTCTAGACTCACCTCACTGATGAGAACTGGGAGTGGAAATAGAAAGGAGCTGCTTCTGCATGGGTGTTATATATTTTGAGTATTTCAGCTGTCTCTGAAAAGTGTTTTCTGTACTGGGTACCTCAGTCTGTGCCTGCAAACTTTATCCTTTCCCACTCTTCCCTTCTTTCCAGGACTCTGACATAACCCTGAAAATACCCAGAAATTCCTCTCTCCTGGGCCTGCTGTGGGAACTCTTCCATCCTTTCATCTTATTGGATTTTTAAATTATTTTTTTGAGGATGAAAAATACTTGTGTTTAACTTCATGTAGGTGAGACTTTGTACTTTCTGTCCATTGCCAAAAGTAGTTCTTCCTTACCTTGTGACTGCTGTATCTTACCCTAATGATTATCATGGTGTTGTGTATTGCCTGAAGCTCTTCTATCTTGGCCATCATTAGCATCATTGCAGTCCCTTTCTTTTGCAGCTATTTTATTGTTGCTGAAAAACAGTGATGTGGGACAGTGGCTGAAAAGCCAGTTGCACTCAGATCTCCTGATGAGCGTCAATTTTGTGTCTTCAAAAGAAAGTCATTGCAATCTTGTAGCAAACTGAGCTTCCCTGAATTGCACTGTGATCATCTTAACATAAAAGCATAGTCCAGGTTCTCAGTATAGTCACAAACTCTACAAGGGCCCAAAAGCTGAAGAGAGACTCTTTTTAAAGTCTTTGAGCCATGCAGGACAACCAGGCAACTTATTAATAAAGTTCTGGTTGTTCCTTATCACATCCTCTGTCCTCACAACAACAACAAAACCCCCAACTCGTTCCTCTGAAATGAATCTGGAATAAAAGATGGAAATTATCTTTCATCTCAAAATTGTGAAGGGGCTTTGAAAGCTTGCATTAAAATCCCTGTTGGGTCTCTGTCTTGACAGGCTGTAAAGGCATCTCTCCAGTCTTCTATATCAAAGTCTAAAAAAAGTAGATCATAAAACCTTCCTTGCTCCAAAAAAGTGTTCAAACACACTGAGGCAGTCAGTCCTAAAGTTTCATCAGTACACCATTGATCCTGACATGACCGCCTGTTTAATGTTATCAAAAGGTTACAAAGGCTTTAAATTTTAGAGGAAACTGAACTTCCCAAGATCTTTTGAACCTTTGTTTTCTCCAGTTTTGTCAGAAAATATCTTTCAAAGGGCTTGTGTCTATGTCTCCATATAATAGAATAGTATTTATTACATTTGCCTCTAAAGGCCTCTAAAGTTCAATCTCAAAATCACAGTCAGATTCCTTACCCCAGAATAACAAGTGAGACAGTGAGTTGGTGCATTTGCTGGACTGGCAGCCAGTGCCTTGGGCTTTTGGGGTAGAAGAGAGGGTTGGGTGTGGGTATTATTTTGACCTGGATATTTTATTTTAAACTCGCTATGCTGATAGAGGCCATGCTGCTTACACCCTGTTTCAGGACTGTTCACTTGGGCTGATGATGTCTGTTTGCTCTCAACCTGCTCTAATCTGAGGTGATGTTTTAGCGCTTCCTAATACAGGTAAGTGACACTGAGTCACTTTTGATTTCTTGCCTGGATGTCTGCTGTGGGTCTGTTCTCATACAGAAGTGTGGTGCTTCCCCTTCTCACCTGTTCCTTTAGTCACACTCTAAACAAAATCTCCTTTTAACAATATTCTCCTAGGTCATCCTGAGTTTCAGTTGAGAGTTTCTCTAGTCTTTAGCTATATTAGTATCCTGGTTTTAGCTGGGATATAATTAGTCTTCTTCCTAGCAGCTGGTACAGTGCTGTGCTTTAGATTTTGATAGAGAATATGCTGATAACACTCTGATGGTTTAGTTGTTGCTAAGCAGGGCTTACCCCAAGTCAAGGACTTCCCAGTTTCCCACATTCTGCTGGTGAGCAGGTGCGCTGGAATCCGAGAGGGAGAATGGCTTGGGCAGGTAACCTGAACTGGTCAGAGGGATATTCCATACCAGAGTGTCATGCTCAGTGTATAAACTGGGGAGAGTTGACCAGGAGAGGACAATCTCTGCTCAGGATGCTGAGTGATTATATGGAGCATCACTTGTCTGTCTTAGGTTTTATCCTTCTCTCTCTACTTGTAGCTTCCCTTTTCATTATCCTCCTCTTCCTCCTCCTCCATCTCTGCCTCTGTGTCTTCTCCTTCCCCTTCACTAAACCACTGTCTCCTTCTCCTTCACTAAACCACTCTTATCTTGGCCCATGGTTTCTATCTCTTTCCAGTTCTCCTCCCCATCCCACCAGGGCTGGGGTGGAGATTGAATGAGCGGCTGCACGGTATTTAGCTGCCAGCTGGGGATAAACCATGACAATTACATTCAGAGAGATAATTCTGGCTCCATGACAACACCCGCTTCTACAGTCTCAGGGGAACTGAGTGCATCAACCTGAGAAGGCAGCTGTGACACTGCAAGAGGAGAATACCCCCAGGCAGGTGGCCTGTCACATCCCTGCAGTTGCAAAGTGACACGTGCCAGTAGCCTGAGCACCCTGCAGAGGTCAGGGTTGCTGCAGGTGCATTTATGCTGGTTTTGTGCCAGTTGCAAGCTCAGAAATAAGACTCCTCCATCTTACAGAGCTGCCCCAAATCATTCAGTTGCTTGGTGTGAATGAAGCTGTCTCCATTTTGGCAAAATTCTCTGCCTATTTCCTCAGTTTCACATTCAAGTGTCTCAGATGTTTCACTGCCTAATCTATTATCTTTTCTTCCCAGTGGTAAACAATTGTCAGGCTGATGCTGGGGTGGTGCTGGTTACTTGCACACACTGAGGGGCGGTGGCAGGGGAGAAGCTTTTCCCATTGGGGGTGAATCATGCCTGTGGCTGCATTCACATGGAAGAAAGGCTGGAGGGGAGTGCAGCAGGAATGCATCTCAGAAATGAAGTGTTAAAGCCTCCCCTAATACTGAGCAGTCACTTTCTATACTGTGGGGTTGCTTTTTCTGCTGAACTGAGAGCAGCCAATGTATAGCTCAAAGTGTTTAAACATTTTTCTGGATTGGCACAAAAAGACGTCATCTTTTTCTGCTTCCTTTTTCCTTTCAGTTTGTCTTGAATGCCATGGGTGTAAAGACATGCTGGTTAGGACGGTCACGTGCAATTTTTTAAAACTGGTTTATTGTTTTTCTTTCTTTGAAGGAAGATGACAGAAAACCCATGTAAAGCATAAAGCCAGATTTGAACAGTGTTACACTTTTGGAAGCTTGGGATAGACAGAATGCCATACTTGAAATACAAGGGACAATAGCTACTTACTGAAAGAGGGTGGGTTTAGATAAGATGTGAAGCACTGTGAGTGTGGTAAGACACTGAAACAGGTTGCCCAGTGAAAGTGGGCATTTCCCCATTCCTGGAAATGTTCAAGGCCAGGTTGGGTGGGGCTTTGACAAACCAGGTCTAATGGAAGGTGTCCCAGCCCATGGCAGGTGGGGTGGAACTAGAGGATCATGAAATTTCATTTCAACCCAGACAGTTCTGTGGTTCTATGAAATGCTGCAAGCCCATCTAAAATTTAATGTTGATACTCTTTCTTATGACATATAGGCAAAACTTCATAGAACACATATCACTAAATCTGTGTCCTTAGAAAACTTTGCTGTTTACATAAGCACATTTTTAAAGACATGCCTCAGACAGTAATGAGAGGTTGCAGTGTGTCTCAGAACACAGAATAATTCTGTTTCAATTATCCAAGGCAGTTCTTAATTACCGAGTGCTCAAAGAGAAGGGTAAAAGAAATTCCATGCAGTTATAATTAAAGGGAATATAAAATTTAAAAAACACCTACATAATCAGAAGTTTGATTTAATAGCAAGGGAAATATTTTGTTTATTAAAAAATTGAAAAACTGAAGTGTCAGAAATGAGACAATGGCATTCTGTAAAGAATCTACATGTGAGGAGGCAATATGAATGGATATCCCTGTGTTTTTGATGTTCCTGTTAATCATGCTTTTCCCTTTCTTTTTGCTTTTCATTTCATTATATTACCTGCACTTTGTGGTCAAAAGGATCTGGGGTTGAATTACTTCAACAGCCAAGTCATAAGTTACATTTAAGCTCCTGTGCAGCAGGGGACAACTCACAGAAATGATGTCAAACTTCTGCTCATTGCCTTTAGAATGTGACAGGAACAGTTTATGCAAATAGTGCTTTTAGTCAGTTGAAATATTGCTTTTACTAATGTGTTTTCCTGTTTCTGCAGATAGGACATTGGCTGTTGATGAGCAAAGTGCACCACTCTGTCTGAATGTCCAACTTTTATAAAAAAGAATATTAGTCCTTCAGATTGCAAAGTACAAATTGCTCTTAAAATATTTCTTACACTAGATTGTTTTTTACTGTTTTGATTAGGTCTTATTCTTCATATTCTAGTAAAAGTTTTCCCCTCACTTTTAAGAATAACACTGACCTAGATATAGTTCTGAACTTTGATTGGTATCATTGCATGCAGGTGTACAGGGATATTGAAGGATCAAATAATTTTTTTAAACTTGAAGGAAGTGAGCAGAACTTCTGGCAAGAAAAATGATAGTGCTCTGTCTTCCAAGTTGTTATTACTATTCCTTTTTCTAGAAACATTTATACGAACTTACAAATAACTGCAGAGTTGGGGGTTTAATCTTTAATAGATTGTTTCAGAAGAAATTTATCTCTCTGTCTGGAAGTTAAATTGGACTGTTTAGTTGGAGCACTTGTGTCTGACTTTGCTTATTTTAAAGGTAAATAAAACCTTTCCTTTTTACTTCTGGTAAAAATATTACCTATTTGAAAATATATCTGCAGCTTAGTTTCAGCCAGCCAAACTACCGTAACACATTTCCTGCCCTCAAAATGATTTTGTCATCCTGTTCACCAAATAAAGCAGGCATCCTCAGGAGAACTCTATCATTTTACTCAAACACATATTTATGGTACCCAGAAGACCTGCCTGGAGACTATGTAGATCATCTGAGCTTTGGCATTTTTGATGTTGAATTACTTGATCTGGAAACCAGAATATTTTTGTCTGAATTACTTTTTGTGGAGTTATTGTTACTGTTGCTTTTATTATCTCTAATTTTCATCCAAACTCCCCCAAGGTTAGCTTGTCCCTCTGTTCTATCAAATAACTCTGGCACTCAGGTAAGTGTGAAAATGTGACAGGGACGACAGAGGGACTACTCTGACATTTTCCAGGGCTTTCAAGCAGGGGCAGGCTGACAAAATTTCTTCTCCATCTGATATCCTCAGCTGAGGAAACTGGATGCTGAAGTGTATCCACTGAAGGATTTGATTTCCATCCCTCTTCTCCATCAGGCTGAGAATCACATGCACAGAAAATGACTCCTGGCTTGGGTGTATCACAGCTCTAGCTGTGCAGGTGCTTGGCATTCTGGAAAGCCTTGTTTATAGTTCAAGTTGCCTGAAAACAAGAAAGATGTGCATTTTCTCTAACTGTTCCTTACATGACAATGGAAATAAAATAGACAAAAATCCTCTCTTTTCCTAGCACTTATTTTGTGGGGAAAAGCTTTTTTTCAAAACTGTAGGGAAACCTTGGGCACTTTAACTAAAGACAAATCAACCCAAAACAAAAGCAAATGTTAGTTTAATTTTGTGTTCTCCATACAACTGATGGAGGACATACATCCTTGTTGAAGAATTCAGACTGGATAAATTATACCTTCTTACCAAATTGGCCTTTTTCTTACTGGTAGAAAAAACCAAGGAATGTGAATGAGTCCAGGCCAAAATTAATGTTTAAATTCTTCCAGGATAACATTTTTTAATTCAAAAGGTTGAAAAAATAATATATATATATATATTCCATCTCATATATGTCTTTACATATAACTCCATAGCAAACAACAACCTTTTTAAAAAAGGTATTGACTTTGTGTGTTTGTGTGACAAATGTAGCCTAATTGACCAAAATTCCCTATTAGAATCACAGAATAGTTTGAGTTGGCAGGGACCTCAAAGATAATGATCATCTGTTCCCAAACACCCTGACGTGGGCAAGAGCACCTTTCACCACACCAGTTCTGCTGCTCAGAGGTCCATCCAGCCTGGCCTTGAACACCTCCAGGGATGGGAGGCAGAATAATCTTTGACCGTCTTCCAGAAAGATTTTGGAAGTTAGGATGGTGTGAGAGCTTTCCCCTTCCACTAAACCAATTATGTGAATTATTAGTAGTGTGAAAGATCAGCCTATTACTTCTAAAATTGTTCCTGTGTAGCAATTATTTTATTAATTGATATACAAACATTTTGCATTTTGGGACCCGTATTTTGAGTAGCTGAGAAAATCAATCTGTTGGTAGCACGCTGTCAAGTTGATCTATTTTGTTACAATAACATAAAAGGCTACTTTAAATGAGCTGCCTGATGTTTCAGGCAGGTATCCAAAAAGAGCTGAGCACTTTTTTGCCACAATAGGAGGAGACCTGCAGGCTGTGAAGGACTCCAGGCGCTGTCCCTGGCCCCTGTGGTGAGTGGATGCTGTTGCCTTCAGAGCTCTAGAGGTCTCTTTACCTCCAAGGTAAAGCTTGCTTGAGAGCAGAGCTGTTTGCACCAGGGAACACCTGAGCAGGGAACTATCAAGTCAATGTGGTCCAAGAGTAAAATAAACTTCATTGGTAAGTGGTATTATAATGGAATAAGTCTCTGCCCTTTGGGTGATATGAAGCTTATTCCAAGAAAATGTTCTTGAATTTAAGCAAAGAGCAAAGGATTTACCTGCATGTGCCTGCCCTCCCTCTTACACTGCTATAGTGTGGTAGAGGCCACAGTCTCTGGTGGCTTGGGCTCTCTTCAAACAAAATGTGTGTAAAATCATCAGGTTGCATTAGAGAATCTTGAATTTTGTGAATTTGCTCTATTAGCCGAACTTAGTTTGATTTTAGATAAAAAAATCTGAAATTAAAGATGGATGATTGATTTCCTCTTGTTTTCTCAGCCAGGTTAATTCTGTTATGCACCAAAATTCTCTCCCAGCGCTGATTTTCAATTGGGTCAGAATGCCATAACTGCAGGATAACATAATGTCTCATACACCCCAAGCTGCTGGCTTGGTACAGAAGTGGAGTACAAAATTAGAACTGTACCATACAGGGAATTCTCCTAGAACTTAGTTTGCATTAATTATAACTCAATATAAAAAAAAAATCAATATAAACTAACGTAGCACGGAGCTGGATCTGACAAACCCTGTCTTGAACAACATAACAAGCAATGAAGGATCAGAGCAAGATTTTCATCTCCACTCTCTGTGGTCCCTATCCCCTCTTTTATATCTGGTTTTCCATAAACAATGGCATTGATATCTGTTGGTCTGGGTTGTAGCAACTGAACTCCCTTTGAATACCCTGAAGGTGGTTGATAGGATTTTATCTAGACTTGTTTTTTGGATCCTAAACTTTGGCATGGCCTTGAATCTCAACAGTAGAATGTGTTCTACTTTATATATAATTCTATAGCAAAAGATTTCATGCATTGCATTGTTTTTCATTTTTTTCTTGATAAATTTACTGGCTTATGAGTTCCTGGGATTTGGCAATGATTTGCAGTGATGAGATGGACAGCAGTCAGAAGATGAATCTGATACGTGCAATAATTTTGGCTAGTAGGCAGGGTAGGACTCTGATTAAAGGCTTAAGATAAAAGGATGTGATTTACCCAGAATCTAATAATACCGTACTCTAAATATGGTGTTATTAAACATTTTTCATTTTTATTTGAAAGACATGGAAATAATTGCATCTTGATGAAAAGTTAAACTTATTCATATTTTCTCCTATCTTTCTGTCAAATTTTCTGTATTGTCTTTGTACACACACAGGGTTATTTTTCCTGTACTAATAATGCCCTTGTAAATTTTAATAATGATCAAATGAATAAAGGAGTTACTTTTTTGTTAACTTGATGAAAAAATTATGTGGCCTTCATCTTTAGATTACAAGAGAGTTAAGTGAAGTTAATGAAGGAAAATTACATAATACCACATTAAAAAGGAAGTTCTTAAAAGCCCAGAGCTGTCTGAACAGGAATCCAATTGAGAATTGTATGTGGACAGGAATTGCAAAGCTTATAACCAGCAACTAACTAGTGGCTTTTGGGTTGAGAGAGGTATTTCAATCCTGCTTCTCTCTACAACCTAAACCTGGAAGACATCCTGCTTTGTGTTTTCCAGTGGAAAGGTTACCACCACCAGACCATTCCCACCAGCTCTCTGCTTAGCATTCAAGCAGGAGAAACTCAGCTGGGAAGTGTTGGCAGCCTGTCATAGTGCTCTGAAGGCTGTATTGGAGTGTCTCACATTTTGGTGCTGCCTTGCTCAAAATCCTGACTGCTGGCAAAGAAGAATGACATCTATGTAAAAGTAACCCAAAAAATTATTTATTTTACATACACAGAGTCTTGGTCTTTGTCCCTTTTCTTGGGGTTATTCTCAACCTTCACGGACAAAAGGCTGGCAGCTTCACCCAGGGGTTTGGTGTGTAAAGGGCTGTTACAGCAGATTGTAATTTTTGGAGGAATATGGAGTTTGTATTGCTGGTTTCTTCTCCCACAGCCAAACTCCACCTTGGGGAACAGCCTCCTTGTCCTCCTAGAAGCAATCAAAGAAAGCAGAAATTTCACTAAGATACTAAAAATAATTGTTTATTTTGCTTATATGTTTCAAACTCTTAATCTCACAGCAAGGTTGCTACCCCAGTTTGTCAGCTCTGTGAGAGACTATTGTGCCTACCAGACCCATAAATAGATGTGGGAGAAGGGTGGGTCCTGTATCATTCAGGCATTTGCCATGTTTCACACCTGGCTTATTAACACCAGCTTCAGCTGATCAAGCTAGAACTTGAATTTCACAGACAGGGAACAATCCTGCATCTGTGCACAGCCTGCAGAGCCACTCTGCTCCCTGTGCTGCAGCTCCAGCACTGATGAGGATCTAATTAAGAAGCTGAGCTCCCAGTTGCTGGAGCTTTTCTGGCTCTGTCCCACTCCTAATGCCTCCCATCTTGAACAAAGGAGGGCTGAGAGAACTGTCTTGGAGTTGCAGTTTTTATTTAGATGTTGTCTTCCTTATTGCCAGAGTGGCTCCCAATTATAGATATATAGATTTGAGTGCACTTATACACAAACATATACACACACATACATGTATGTATCTATAAAATTTCTCGTATTCTTATTTCATTTATGTTAAGCAGACATCAAGCTCAAAACCAGAGACTTTCACCAAAAATTTTATTGGAAATGACTAAATTTTCAAAGACATTCAGAGTGCCTAAGACTAATACTGGAAAGCACCCAAACATAGTTATTGCTTTCATCCTACAGACATTGGTAGGGGTTGAATATTTTTCTATGAATGTACCTGTTATGGAATATGGCAAAATATGTGAGTTGCTGAATCTGCACTGCAGTTGGATCATTCCCACTGGCCACTATGGGTCATGCAGGATTTGGTTATGCTTTCCTGCTTATTGTCTTTATGGACAGTGGTTACAGCCTGAGGGATTTTGTCATTGACATGATTCAAATTAATTTTCTCTTGTATATGCTAAGGATAACAGATGCATTGGGAGATCTTGGTGTGATCTAAAATCCCAAGCAAGTTATTTCTAAGGGTTGCAGCACACACTATGAGCAAACTGCTGGGTAGGGACTCTAAAAGTGATATTAGAAACAGTTAAAATGCAAAATTCTTCATACAGTTTTTATTGAGTGGTATTTCAAGGGGTTTATAATTGCAGTTCTGACAGCTGTTTCTAACATTAGCAGTAATCTTTCCTTCCTCTTTTGTGCATGACATACCAGTACAATCCTCATAAAGTCTGTAATGCATCTGTTAAATTTCTAGGTGAGGTAGCACAGTATAAATAATTAATCCAGGGAGAAACAAACGTTCAACAATGTTTCCTTCCCCATTTAGAAAACCACATTTTCTCTATATAATAGAACTTCATTGGCAAGAGGCACACCAGATACTGAATCCACTTGTGAAGACAGTCCCTGTCCTCCAGGTTCAATTGAGGTGATCTTGAAGCAGGAGTAATTAATTTTGACTAGCTACTGAAATCTTTGTATTCAGAATCTTTAGCTTGCTCCTATCATCTATGGATCAAGAATTGTTTGTAAAATTCTTTTGCCATCAATATGGCTTTATTGTTGTATATTTAAAAACTTTTCTGTGAGGCCCTAAATTTCAGGATAAATTTCTCAAGTCTCTCTGCAGTCCTAGGAAAAAATAATTGAAATATATTTCTAAAATCTATGACGATACCCCTCCAACAGTGTTATGTCAAGTGTCTCCACAACCAGGTATGTTTTTTTCCCACAGCTCTTGTTTACTGGAGAAAGTTATTTTGCACTTAACAAGAGTGTAATTATTTATAGTGAGCTGGCTGCTCTGATTTAACTTCTGTGATGATCACTGATGATGCATAAGGCAGTTTTCCCCATTTTCAAAGGAGAGCAAGGTCCCTCAAAGTGTGGATTCTCTCAGAGTTCAGGTGCACAGTCAGATGATTTGTTGTAACACACTTTTTTCATCATTGAAACTCAGGTGTAATGAAAACTACATGTTCAGCCTCTCTTGGTATCAAAGTGAAAATTCTTCCAACTGTTGTTTTAAGGGGGCATAATTATTGAATAATTAAAACTTAGATACTATTTTGACATTGTAAGGTAATCAAGACACCTGTCTGTTATTTTAGGGGGTCATAATTGCTGAATCATTAAAACTTAATCAAATAATGTGATATTTTTGGGGAAAAGTTATAGTTGTCCTCTTGAAAAAAATGCAAAGAAATGAAGTATATCCATACGTGGGTGAATATGAAAGCAATATCTAATTTAATTTCAGATACCAACTACGCAAGGATCTTGCTCCTAATAACAGCTTTTCTTTATTAAGACTTTATGGTAGCATATGCTACTTATACACTTTTAAAATACAGAATAGTCTGTTGGGAAAGCCTCTGTCTTTGGGATTTGTAATGTGTTCCAGCCATACAAGAACACACAGTCCTTGCAATGACCAGACTAAATTGCTATTATTATAATAATCATTATTATAATAATTATCATCATTTTCATAATCATTACTATCACACAGTAATTGCACAAGGACTCCTGTTCCAAACAAGTGTAAGGGAAGTGAATTCTGGAAGGTCACTAGGATGGTAATTAAAATGAGAATTCCTACCAACAATTGCTGCATCATGTGGCTGCCTTGAGTCCTGTTGTGATGCACAGAGCTGTTCAGGGAGGGGCTGAATGGCTGTGAGCAGGAGCTGCCAGCCCGAGCCTGGGTGGTGTGTAACACGCTCTATTGTATCCTCTTCCAAGGACCGAATCTAACTGACGGACGTGGAATTGCAGAAATAGGTTTGAAAAGGTACATTTTCTGATGTTTATCAGAAAATTAGAAAGGATCAGCAAAAGGTATCTAAAATAAGAGAGTAATGCAAAGATGATCCTGAGAGAGATGTTTTGCTGGTTACTCTTCCTCTGGTCTGTCTGTCTTTACTCATCTGTCTGCTCAGGCTCTCTCAAACACATAAGACCTTATTAGTCCAAGAGTTACTCACCATAGAAATAATGAATGATGTCTGTGTGAGCATGACAATGTATTTTCCTTTCATCATAAAAAAAATCCCAAAATCTTTCTGATGAGATTCAAGTTTCTGCAGTATGGAGTTTGTCTTTTCAGTTATCCTTTGCTTTGTTGTCATTGTTTTTACAAAGCATATAAAGCTTATGTTTTCTTATGGGACAGAAAGAAGAGTAGATGATCAATTTCTCCAAAATAAAATGTAAAATTTCTATTGTAACGTAGGATTTGTTGCAGTCTTCCATGAACGTTCATGCTTACACAGATCTAGACTGTTACCCCTGTAAAGGTGTACAGCTTGGTGGAAAGGGATGATATTCAGCACTGGAGGGGATGATTTCCCTTCAGTTCCTCCTTTCACACCAGTAACCTAGAGTCATCTAAATGGCACCAAGGAGTCCATACCTTTTAACTGATTAAATGTGTGACACAGAGGATGTTGCTGTGAAATTGTTGGACTAGAAACAGTCAGCTTGTCTGTTTGTAGCATCAGAGAAGCAGCTGTAAGGAATAGTTTTATATTCGGTCTTTTTATATATTGATAGGAAAGAAGTATTCTGTATAATGGACAAAAAATAAGATACTTCAAAATAAGATAATTCAAAACATTATTTGATTGATTATGTTTAATATGTCATTAATATGCTTCTGGGCCAAGGCTTTAGCTAAATCTTCTGTATGTCTCTATTTCAGTCATTAAAACTGCATCCATCAATAATTACTTCTCCCAGCATTTGCATTCGAAGCACAGTCTGGACAAAACCGATGCAGGAAACCAGAAGGGCTCACAGGAGGTCACTTGTCTGTCATTAGCATTCAAATATTAGCATTTTCAAGATGAGAAACTTTTACTGCACAGTGGTAACAGACACATAATCTAGTCTTTGTACTTCATCTTGTATACTTATGATTGCTTTTATTATTGACCCAAGTTTATAAGAAAAAGCTGAACAGAGGGAAAATGTCTTAATGCTCAGTGCAGTGCTTTTTCTGCACAAAGCACTGACCAGGTGACAGGAAGGGAACATGCTATTTTTGAAACAAAGAAGCAGCAGAATTATCTATTATCTTTTTTTAATATTGAATAGGTAGGTCATCAAATCCTTCTTAATAGTTATAGAATCCTTCCTGGTAAGAAAAGGCTTCAGGAAGATCTAAGTGCAAACAGTCTCACTGAAGCTTAATCTTTCAACAGGTCAAAGGAGAGTAAAGCAGATGCTGAATATAAAAAGGAAAATAATCTCCCTTCCTTAGTGCAACATCTGCTCCTTTTTATTTGCCAGAGGCTCCTACATTGCTGCTTCCCACTTTTAATAAAATGAGCTAAATAGATTGAAAAAGTTCACTGCTATTTTTTTCAAATATGTGCATTTTATACCATTAAAACTGTATGTGAGTGACATGCTGAGAATGAATTTCAGACGGCCTATTTACATGGAGGCTGAAATTAAAAAATTCCTGTATAAAACCTTGTTTGCAAAGATGAATGTGAGTGGTCAGACAAGAGCAGGTGGATAAGGCGGAGAAGAACACGTAACACACAACAGTTTAAAAGAAATCTTCTTTGTGAACTAAGCTCTTTGAATTAACTGTTTGTAGTGAGGAGTCCATAAAATGGCAGTTTCTAAGGAATTTGTTCTTTCTCTGGCCAGTAAATCTTCACCAGTTCCATATAACAAATCCGGGAGGGAACTCGTATCCTCATAATACTAAAGGGTGAGCACTTGTACTGTGTTACTACACTGGAGACCTCCGGAAAAACTTTACATGGGAAGTTGCTATAGTTTTAGTTACTCATAACATTGGGAGTGAAGGGAGATGAAAGAGTGAGGTGAACTGGGAAAACAGGGAATTCAGTAAAAAGTTACTGGATTACAGTGAAACTCTGAGGTATGCAGCAACTTTAATTGCTGACCCCATGCATCTTTCTACAGAAAAAAGTCTGTAGATGTAAGTCTGTAGATGTACATATATACATATCTATAAACCTCCTAAATATAGAATAAACTATTAATTATTACTATATTGTTTACACATATTACTTATATCAAAATTATCTCACACTCTGTGTGTTTCTGTATACATATGTTTTTCTATTTAAATGCATGAAAGTGTAATTGAGGAATAACTTCCCCAGTTCCTACAGCTTGAATAAATTTGGGAGGTAAAGCAGGAAAGCTAAGGATATTCCTTCTGGCAAAGAAAAATGAGACTCAATAAAAGCAAGAACACAAGCTAACAACAAACATGATTTTGTTTATTGCTCACTAACCTCCTGGGTTTCTTGTACCCACAGATACAATATTTCTAGGGAAGCAGCAGCATTTTCCAGCCCCACCTGGTCTGTGCTCTAGTGTGTCAGGACAGAAAGCATTTCCTTCCCATTCCTCTTCCCCTTCTTCTTCCCCTTCCCCATCTCCCAAACAATGGTAACAAAATGAAAATGAAATTAAACAGGGCTATAGCTCTCTTTAGCTATAGTATCTTGAAATACCAATTGTATTTATAGGAAATATGTACCTTCCTCCAGAAAGATTTCTCTGGAAACCACTAACCCCTTCTGGGCTAAAGTATTGATTCACTTTATTTGATCCTATTAGAGAAAAACTCTGTTTGGGGAAAATGACAGTCCCTGTTCACGAAATCATGCTACACAATTCCTTCTTTTATGGCTTGCAATTTCTCTCCCAGAAGTTTCTCATTTTTACTGAGATAGAATAATAGAATGGTCAGACACTGGGCACTGGTTCTTTACACTTTTTTTTTCCCCCAGCTGCATCTGATCATGGAATGTCTTACTGTTCTCTGTTATTAATCTGAAGTCAGAAAGGTGCATGTGCAGCTGGCCAGACTGGGAATTAATCCATGGTTATGATGCCAGTCTAGGTTTTGCCTTTTTTTTCTATGTTCTCTGTATTCTTCTGACATGTATTTGTACCTTTGTAGCCTACTGTATTAGTGACTTGTTTTCACAGTACTTTTCCATGGCCTTTTCCTAGGCAGAAAGATAAAACAAATTCCAGAGCTCCAGGCCCTGGGGGTACAAGACCCTGTGCTATCTTGGTTCTTCCTGGGAACCAAGGCCAAGAACAACTCTTGGAGATACCTTCTCATGGACAAAGCACAACTGGTGCTGAATGAGGGGCTCCAGATAAGGGGCTGACCTGGGGGGGGAATTGCATCACCACTTGTCCTCCTAATTGGTGCTTTTTATCAATTATGCTAATTTCCTAAAATCTATAAATATGTACTCATCCTTGCCCGGGGGTTGGGGGAAGGCCTTCAAATAAAGATCCTCTTCAATCTCTCTCAGTGCCACTTTCAATTTTATGTGGCTTTTGTGTAGTCTTGTTCAAGATGGGAAGGAACAGATTTATGCTAAAATATGGAAGGAAATGCAAATATTGCAGCCACCACGAGGGTGCTGGGCCCAGACAGGACTTCCCAGATGCTGCCCCATGGAGCTGATGGTGGCAGGAAAGGTGGTGGCTGTGTGCCAGCAGGCATTTGGTGTTTGGATGGCTGTATGTGCCATTTTCACATAAGGCTACAGAATTGTTTGTGTGGCAAAAGACCTCCCCTTTGTCTACTCTGAACTCCCCTGTGCAGTCTGTCCCTTCACAAGCAGGAGTCTGGAAAACATGCATATGGGATGAATAATGCATTTATGAAAGGAAATTTGGGTGGCATTTTGTGCTTTCCCACAGCTTGAAAGGGAGTATTCCTTATCAGCAGTAAAAGGGGACAAGCTCACTGGTATCCTCTAGTGGCACACCAGGCTTCTGTCTGCCCAGCAGGGCCGAGAGCTGGGCCCCAGCGTGTGGCAAATGTGATCCTTGTGCTTCTTCGCTGTTGCCCCTGTGCTCCTTGGAGAAAGCCACTGCAGTGCAGGATGGCTTGGAGCTGGGCAAGGACAGGAGGACACTTCCACTCCAAATGGAGGCTGAGCAAGAAGTCCATTGTATGGGGAGAAGACTGAAGTAAACTCTGTGGATCATCTGATATTCAGAATGTGATACTTTGCTCAGTGCAACATAGGTATTTCTGTAAAAAAGCACTTGGAAAACTGTTTGTCCTAAAGCAAAGGCATTTTATTTATTGAGCAGGTTCTATACAAGCTGATGTTTTTACAGTAACATTGATTTTTCCAGATTCTAGCTTAATTCTCAGCGAGAATAAATCACTGTCACTTCTAAGGACCTAGTATGCTAAAGCCTCTTTGGCTCTCAAACTGTACTAAGTTACAAGTTAATATCTCAGTGATATTAATACAAATTTAGTTGAATGCTGTGCATGCTCTTATGAGTGAGAAGAATGATCTTAATTACCTTATTTCCTCCCTTTCAGCACTCTTCTGACTAGAAGCAAGCAGAAATAGTCCTGCAGAAGTGATAGGCCTATGTCTCAAATTGAATGTGGTGTTCAGTACCAATAAAGGTGGAAGCAATGGATTATGTTTAATTCTGCTCTGCGTGAGTAGATGTGGAATTTTAGAAGGAAACCCTTAAAAACAGATAAAACCCATTTTAGCAAGAGGAATCTTTCTCCTGGTAATTTATGAACCAATATATTTAATGTTTGGAAGGTTATCCATTATCACTTCTGCTTTATTCACTCAAGTGCTGGATTAAAAAAGAAGTGCTTTAGCTGAAACTGCTATGTGATATGGGAAACTTCAACCTGGTATTTATGTTTGTAGTTCTACTCCAGGTTATGGATAACGAATCTCTCAAGGGCTATTAAAGTCAGTACAAAGTTTTTAGCTTTTCAGACAAAATCTTTTTTTGTTGAGCCTTTCTACTGCACTTCTGGCTGGCAGGCTCTTCACCTATTAGTTAAAGGCACTTCTGAACTTCTCCAGAAATGCAGGCTTTACAAAAAAGATGGGTGAAAATTTTTGAAACATTATGTTGTCAAGAACCCCTTGTATGTGTCCTCCTTATCACTCAAGGAACTTTGCTGTTACTTAAATTTGGCTCTGTAGCCTAAGAACATGGACTGAACCTTACTGTGTATTTACATACAGATATGTGTGAGTAGATTTTGGTTATGTAACTGCTTGAAGTTGTATCTGTGGGACAATCAACTTGCCACAAATAAACAACACCTTATCAAATATTCATAATGAATTCTAAGTGATATGCCATGCCTATCAGAATGGGAACATTTAATTTACATTGACAGAGCTACAATGATGGAGACATGTATAAATGAATTAACCCAACTTTCTTTCCCTTCCAGAAGCCCATTTGAATAATCACAGCCCAAAAAGGTACCACAATACCCTGTGATCAGCCTGTCCAGGGTGTTGTTTGAGAACTGGAGCTGATTGTTGAGGGCTGATGCTGATGCTGCACAAAGCTCTGCTTGGAGCAAATGGACTCACTAGGGATTTGGGAGCCTGAATTGGCACTGTGGCTGCCTGCAGCCTGTTTTACCTGCTGAGAACCTCTCTGCAGGCTGTTGGACCCTGCTACAAGCTCCTGTGGAGGACATGGGAAAAATCTGTTTTCTGTGGTCAATTAAAAGCATTAACTCTATTTAGTTTCTGTGGAGAAGGCAGAAAGATGCAGCAGAAATTAAAATTAATTCACACTGACACGAGGTCTAAGCACCTGCTCTGTGTAACTGTGGGCTGAGGTGACACAGCTGCAGTGGCACCTGTAGTTTATATGACAGTTCCACAGGCTCTAAACACAGCTGCTTAATTTAAAACCCCTTTGCTATCTGAACTGAGGCATTAGATGTGTTATGGGAGTACTTTACTTTCAAGGTTTGTGGGAGATGACAGAATGACACAGTCCTAGATTGTGGAGTCTACTAACTTAAAAAAAGGTGCAGGAAGAAGCCAGCCAAGCTTATTTTTAAATTTTTATCTATATTTATATATCTGTATAAACTTAAGTCAGAGCTGGAACATACAGATCTTTGGGAAATACTCTGGTAGCAAAATAATGTCCACAGGACATTATTTTGCAAAAAATATGCAAAAAAAAAATAAATCAGAATAACTCAGTGCTACCTAGACAGATTGTTAGAGACAAAACACTCTAAAATGCATTTAAATTGAAAAAATGCAAATGGGAGTGGAAGGGAGGTTGGAAAGTTCCACACGAAGCACAAACCTTGAAAAATATAATGTCTAAAAATCTCAGTGTGACAGTAGGCAGCAGTTTATCTATGGATGGGGATATTCTTAACCCTTTGCAATCCTGTGATACTTGCTTATGACAAATCATACAAATGCAGAGGAAAGCCAGACAGATTTCTAAAGATACAGATAGCCAGTCTATCTGTAGCCAGTCTAAAGATACAGATAAATGCTATCAGAGGACATAGGTGTTTTTCTACTTAACAGATCTGCAAATGCAGTACACATGACAGTTTGAAAAGAATGCTTTTAGGAAACAGGAAGGAAAAAAGGACTAATTTGCAAGTACAAACCACCTGCATTATTACATGTTCAGCTAGACCAGAAGTTGGACTTGATGTTCCTGAGGGTCCTTTCCAACTCCACAAATTCTATAATTCCATGATTCTAAACCTTTACGATATTAGTTTTATTTTATTTAAAATTGGATTGATTCTACTGAAGGTAAAAATGCAAATGCCATCTGTAATTTGGCTGCTTATGCACTGCATTATATGGAATAGCATTTGATGATTATTTTAATTTAGGCTACAGCATGTTTTTAGCTCTCCCTGAGTCTCAGATGCTTGTAATGGCAGCACAGATGTACAATTGGAGATATGAAATGCCTGCTTTTGAAAGAATGTCTCCTCTCTTTATAGACATTTTCTCCTGAGTCTTAGCAACCTGGGGTGCTTGGGCAAAGAGCAGCTAACTGATATTTTGGCTCCAGGGAAGCAACATTTCCAATGAACAGGAATTAGGCCAGAGATGCTGTGCTCATCAATTTGGCCTTTGGGATGTCTTGAGTCTGAGGGAGGAAAGTTCTCTGAGCACCAAGGAATGCCACAGACCAGTTCCAGACTCAAACCCTTTGGTTTTGCTATTATATGTGGCTGTAAATAAAAGTGGTAGACTGTTTACCACTAAAAGAAAAAAGGTATGTTTAATTTCAAAAGAGCTGCATATGATGGAAATTGCATTGTCCAGGCTTCTAAAATCAGAGCGGTGAAATATTTCAGAGAATTATCCTGCCTGAAGAACTTTGTTGGATGGATGGATTACTGCTTGATCAATTTTGCAACTAAAAGGGCAGTTGTTCAGATTAAATCCAGGTTCTACACTAAAAAGGATAAAACTTGAGTGGTACTGAAATAAACCAAATCCAGTCCAAATCAGGAACTGCAGAGTTTTATTACAAGAGAAGGTCATTTGAGATGTTTGGATATATAAATTGCATATCGAGAGTGATGCTGAGTGAGAGATGCCACTCTATTCCAAGGAAGTCATCATGCTTATAACACCATCATACCAATTTGTTCTTTCAGCTGAGAGAAGAAAAGCCTCGTGACTGAGCATTTGGAGTGAGAACTCTGCTTGACATGAAATTTTGACATGTACAGACAGAGCTACTGATTTGTAAAGCCCTGAATTTGGCACACGTATTTTAAGAGGAATTGAAGCTGTCTGTGAGTATGGATGTCCCTCTCCCTGCTTTAGTCCAGGTACTGGTTTGTCAGGTTCCTTCCCCCCAGGCTGACAGGGACCTTTAAGGGGGGTGTTGGTGTGGTGCACTCTCTTCTAAAGCTTGGGGACTGATAAGGTCATGGAGCTAAAGGCTTTTTTTGAAGGAAAGGTCTGGACATGAGCAGCAGTACTCTCTAGAGCTGTGGTAGGTGTTAGCCTGGAGGACTGGAATACCTAATGATGCCTAATCACCACTGACACAGAGAAACTTACACTACCCAAGTTATGCTTACAGAGTTTACACAGATTACAGAATGCATAAACCATGTTGCATTGTCGTGGGAGCAGGCCTATCATCACTGTATAGTCCTACCAAAACTTATTAGGAGCAGAAAGTAGGTACTGCTCTGCTGTGATATCAGGAGGTAGCCAAGTGTTTCAACAGCAATTGACTGAAACAGTCACTGACCTCTTTAACCAGTGATCTGATGTTTCCTGTGATGAATTCCTTTTGGCCAAACTTATCTGATACACTTGTAGTGCTGTTGTTTATTCTGCTGTCGTACTTCACAGACAGCTGCAGATGCAACCAAAACTATTTTTTTTTTTCCTTTAATTTGCTGTAGAAAAACGGTAATTTAAAGACTAAAACACCAGCAGTAGAAACAGCCCAACTACTCCATAGGGTTCAGGCTGATATTTCTTTCTATTCTGTTTCTCAGTAGTCTTTCATGATTGCTGATTTGTAATACGGGTCTCCCATGGATTATTGGTCACTTGTCTCCCTTTTTTGTCTGAATGTGTATTTTATCATTTAGAGCCATGAACACTTAATGTGGCCTGGCATAATCTAAATAGTCTCATGTGAAAAAAAAGCCTGTTTAGTTTGATTTTTCTCTTTTTGTGACATCTGGAAGGTGCAGCTACTTGGACAAGCAAACTCAGTTAGGAAAAAAATCTCTCCACCAGGAATGGCCTTACATGGACAACAGCTCTGTGCTAATTTGCTGTTTATCAGACTGTTTCTCTGGCACTGCCAAACCCTAGAGACTGGTGGGATGGTTGGGCTCAGAGGTTGGTGGTTAATGGGATGTATTCCACCTGGAGACTGTGAGAAGCAGAGCATCAGAGAGGCCTGTCCTGGGACCTTTACATCTTTATCAATTATCTGGAGGATGCAACATTGCACTCATCAGATGAGCAGATGGCACCTCTTATCTGAAAGGTGTCAGTGAGAAAAACAAGTCACACCTACTTTCTTGGGAACTTGGTGTATTCAGAGACCAGGAGAAAACCCCAGCACAGTACATTTGTATATATTTCAGTTCACCTTTTCCTCTATTTATTTTATTTTATTTTATTTTATTTTATTTTATTTTATTTTATTTTATTTTATTTTATTTTATTTTATTTTATTTTATTTTATTTTATTTTATTTTATTTTATTTTATTTTAATGCAGATCAAACCAGATTCCTTGGCATAATTATTAGAAATTTGCATTACTCTCTACATCTGGATATTTTTTCCAGTGTTTGGGTTTTCTAGTCTAATGGACTCTGTGCTATGTTCAGAATTATGCCTCCTAGATTAGCAAAGACTGCATACAGCCTACATAGTGAATCTGACTTCTAAAAACTCTTTATAGGATGCTTTAAAAATAAAAAAAAAAGGATATATGGTGTACACATACATAAAAGTTTGACGATCTCTTTAGTTAGAAATTATTTTTCCATGATTTAGAAAGATTAACATTTATGCTCTATTTCTAACTCTCAGTCAACAATTCTCTTTAAAATGACGGGAAAAAATTTGCATTCTTATTGCCTCATTGCTTGTCATCTGTCTCTCTCCAAACATATTTTGCACTTCCTCAAGCAGCAAGTGCAAAAAATGTGCCCAAGTTTGTTAACAGGAAATGTATGAGTCTCTTTTGCCTGTGTGAAATGTATTCGATGTCATAAAGATCAACAGATATGTTTAATTCATACTGCAAAGTTTTAATCTGCTCATTTAACCTTTTTGATATACTGTCAATAGCACTGGTGCTTGAATAATGAATTTCATGTGTTCTAAGCACTAAACTGATTTACAGACTTCACAGTGGGTTTTAAAAAAGTGTCTTGTCATTCAAGTGGTACTGAAAGAGAACGATGAAGTGTTATGGAGGAAAATGATAAATATTGCCTTTAGTAAATGTCAAAGATACTGAGGCACATACTTTGCAAGAAGATTGATGAAATGCTTCCCTCTTTTCTATAAAATATGAAAAGAATTCTTCAGTACCTTTTTATGAACCTTCATCTTCTTTTCTTGTATTTCTCTTGAACGCACTGGAGTCTGATGTGTCCTAAAATTTGGACCTAATGTGAACTGATATTCAAATAGAGTGGGAAAGATGCAATAAAGTCTATGGGACTGTGTCTGTGTGGCAGGATGTTAGTGTTGGGGGGCAGCAGGGACAGTGCCTCTGAGAAGAGCTTAGGAGCTGTTCCCGTGTCAGTAAAAGCCAGTTCCAGTGAGACCCACCATGGATCCATCACTGTCTAGAGCTGCAGCCATCAGCTGCTGCTGTTTCTGAAAAAGATATTGAAGTAAGGGTAAAAAATGTTGTGCAGCAGCTCTGAGAGAGAAGTGAAAATATGTGACAGATACAGCTCTGCAGACACTGAAGTCAAGGTAAGGGACAATAGGAGGTGCAGCAGGTGCTGGAGCAGAGGTTCCCCTGCAGCCTGTGGTGAAGCAGGATGTGCCCCTGCAGCCCATGGAGGAGCACAGCACAGCAGATGTCCTCACTGCAGTCTGTGGAGGATCCTGTGCTGCAGCAGGTGGATGTGTCCCCTGCAGACTAGGGAGAGCCCATGCAGGAACAGGCTCCTGGTAGGAACTGCAGCACATGGAGAGGAGCCCACACAGGAGCAGGTTTTCTGGCAGTAGCTGCAGTTTGGACCACTTCGTAAGTGATCTCCTTGTTCTTACCTCAAGCCACCTGCTTTTCTGTGTTTTCTCTCCCTGTGCTCTTGAGGATGGGGAGTGAGAGAGCAGCTGGGTGAGGACCTGGCATTCAGCAAAGATCAACCCACCACAGAGATGCATGACATAAAGTTTCTGTTTAAGAATCAGTTGAGGTAAAGAATAGGCAAAAAATTTAGAAAATAAACCAAATTTCAACAGGGTTCTGAAATGAGGAATTCCTGATCTGAGCAAGGTCAGAAGTGAGTGGATGTTGAATAGATTATGAACTTAATTATGATTTGTACGCCTTTCTTCCTCACTGTGCAAATAGGTAGTTGTGATAGCTGTCAATTAAAGAGCCCGCATTGAGAGGCCACAGGCTTTGTAGTTTTATAAGTACTTCAAGATCAGAGTGAAGAGAGGTCTTGAAACATGGCCCATGCCACTTCTTTTTACTCGGCATTGAATTAAGACCTGAATAATTTATTTTACAATTGTCCAGTTGTGAGCAAATGCATGTTTGCAGCAAGATGCTATTTAATTCAACCTCATCCTTTCGTTGTGAGGTTGAAGAATATTGTTGCCTTTCCCGTAGCAAATGTGATGCCTGGCAGGGCATGTTTAACATTACAAAAAAATTTGTCTCCAAGATTAAATTGGAGAAGGATTAAACTCCTGCAGGATCCCACAGCTGCAATGATGATGTTGAGTTGTTCTTGGCATCAGCTCACATCAATCATAATGAATAAAGCTATACTGATATTTTCACTACATCTCCCTCCTGAACGGGTTCCTCTGCATGAAGCAGAAATCCTGAAGGTAATAACAAAACAGTTAATCTCCTTCAAAATCTCCATGGTAATGCATATGCACAGGAAGGAGAGTTGCACAGATACAGCCAAGTCAAAACCAAGCAATCTTCCTTCTGTCTTTTCTGGCTCTTCTGTGCCCAGCCTGGGGATCTTCCCACATTGAAAATGTTGCATTTAAATAAGTAAATTTCAACCATAGTAATTCAAGATAAATAATAGTTCCTCTGTAATTTGAAAAACGCTGCTGGAATTAAACTCAGCACAAAAAATAGCTTTCCAAATTGTTTTAAAAATGTTAATCAACTCTTATAGGTTTATATTTGCATATTTCTGTTTATGTTTACATATACATAGACCCAGACATGCACATGTATATACATGGATGATATTATGTAGTTTTAGAAGTTATGTGAGACTATTTCAGATCAAAAATACTTTATCAAATGTTTAGTGTTTGATAAATACATTCTAAAAATAGTGTCTGTTTATTGATAACATTTAAAATAGCATTTTGATACCAGAATCAAGATTAAAAATGCTATAAAAATTTCATAATAATTCAATGAGAATTAAGGATCTCTGAGATGAAATGTTTTTTTTTTTTGGTTTTCATTACAAATATGGATGGACTTTATGAGGTGTATGATGTCCTTCATGATCTATGACTTTTTTTTTCTGCTGTTTGGACTGAATGAGTCCTGTGGTAAGGTTCTGTGATAAATGTGACATCAGATGTTTGTTCAAACTGAAATTTATTTGTATAGTATGCAAATACTATACAAACTAGAATTTTTTTGTACATTTTAAAGGACAAGTTAATCTTCAATCTGGGCTTGATTTTTGAAATGTCAAGAATAAACAAAATGTTTGAAAATGCTTGGCTAGCTTTGGAAACATCCATGCAATGATAATAACATTGACATAAACTGGATCAATGTCTTACCTGTTTTATGTGAAGAAGTTGTGGTTGATAGAGTTCTGGTTTTTAATGTGAACCAGAAGATCATAACTGGCATCATTGGTGGTAAGGTGTAAAAGCATGGAAAAAAATCTAAACCCTCTTAAAAACCTTGTTCTCATTCTATGGATTTTCTTTTTTGATATCTGTCAAGATTTGCAATGCTGCCAGTTTCTGTAGCTTGGTCTTTGTGGCATACAGAAGTAAAAGTCACACTTGTGTTCCCTGAAGTATCACAGGGCTGAGGAAGTGCCTAATCCTGGCAGGGGTCTTGCTGACCACAGTAAGGGAAAACATGCTCCAGCACATGAATGTTTCAGCACACTGACTCCTGCTGGCATGACATAGTATAAAAAGAAAAAAAAGAAAAAAAAAAAGAAGATGGAAAAAACCATGACCTTCACCGCAACACACTCACTGCTCCGGTGGGTCAAAAAAAACCTCTTGTGGGGAGTTCCTCTGATGCAACCACTCCTCAACATCCTCAATGATCCAGAGGGTTGTAGGTCACTGCCCTCAGGTGTTTCCCCATAAAATTGGGGTTTCTCCTTGGGGTAATGGAACACCTGAATGCAACCTAAATCCAGTGGCCAGTGGAGATGCTTTGAAAGGAACCAACAAAGGGCCCCAACATTCAGGCACCATTTGTTGTAGCCTGGCAGAGTGGTAGAAATGCTGCAGCCTTCTTTGAAACATCTCCTTCAGAAGCTGCTCACAGTAAGGCCACAAGAACTACCATTTCAAGTCCACGCACACACACACGCCACAGATAGCTCAGCAGAGGAAAGACAGGAAGGGTCTTTGCATGATATATTCCAGGAGGGGCTTATTTCATTCACTGCGCCGAAGGGACCAGAGACAAAAGACAGAACCATGTGGTCTACGTGACTTCAGTGTGGGCCCAGTGACCAACGACCTGAGGGCACAGGGGCAGGCAAAGGGCAGGGCAAAGGGCAGCAACCTGTAGGGGGGATGGAGGATAAATAATTGGGGTAGGCAGTGTTATCTTGCCAGTGGGAGAGGCAATCTAAAATAGATTGGAGTAGTGCTGCAGAGCATCATGGGTTAACTCTACCAGCCTAGGTGGGGACAACTCTATAGTCTTCCCTGAGGGGGAGGAGACAGAGGGTTCCACAACAGCAAACTATGGGTGTCTCCAATCATGGACTTCACCTTGAGGATTGCCTTCAGAGATTAATTCAGTCCAAGCTCTAAGCTCCAAGTCCAAGCTCCAAGTCCAGTCTCTCTCTTTGAAGAAAAGCACCAATCACACTCATGGCTATAAACAGAGTGAGTGATATTAACTCATATAAAAGAATGTATTGTTGCTAAATTCAAATGTCCAGTAAAGTGTTCTCTGAACAATGTTTGACTTTCCCACACTTCACTAGCTAGGAGGTCAATAAAACTCTTCATAGCTTTTGGGATTGCTATTAGGTTTTGATAAATAAATTAGTCTATAGTCATGTAAGCAGGCTTTATTCCTTACTTTCTTTAAAATGTTAATAGCTAGTTTTAACAACCACATGATTCAAGTGGTTTGTGCCATTAAATTAGACAAGTATCTCATGCCTGCTGACTCTCCTAATGCCATTCTCTAGAATGATATTCAAGTTATTCTTAAATGCAAAGGGAAAAATTACTGAAACCTGAAATCTTCCTCCCTGAGAAATCCATCATTTATTCCGTATGTGTTAGACTCCAGTATTACATACAAAAGGTTCAGAACATTTTCACTGCTCTAAGGAGATTATAGTTCTACAGGGATATAAAAAATTATTGGAGTTTCACATACAGCTATTTTTTTATCCTGTTCTGGCTGGATTATATTCTGTCTGGAGAGAATTAAGAAAGGCCTCCTGACTTTCTAAAGATGGCTGGGATTACTGAGTTAAATTCCACTCTTATGCTTATTCAACAGCATCGAATTTTCTTTCTTGTTTCTGTTTATTTTCCCTAAATTTTCATCTTTGTATCTAAAATTGACTTTGAAATTGTTGTAACACTTAGCTTGTCCATTGTGTCAGTACATAGCTACACTACAGTGTAAAAAATTAGAATTTTAAATGAAAATTATTTTTGCCCCTAGGAGATAAAAAATATAAAATATCTCCATAGTTGTTTACTTTCATTGTGTTTGGAATATTCCTGTAATTCACTGGGTACTGCAAGGGTGCCATCATTGATTTTCATGTTTACTGTGTCTGAATGCAGTATACATCGATTTCAAAATAAAAAGGCAGTTTTCTAACCACCAGCACCTTTAACACTCATCACCACCTATAAGATAAGAGGATTTCCTGCTTTTTTAAAATTGGTATTCCATTCTGATCAGAAATTCCATTCCAATCAGAAATTTTTTAGGCCACATCTCAGCCTGTATTTCAGTAATTCTTAAGTCTTTACCACCTGCTTTTGGAGACAGCTGTAACACCATCATACTTTGTACAGTGAGATTCATCAGCCCGTGATTTCCTCCAGCAGTGGGTACATATAATTTCTTCAGTTTAGCCAGTCTTTCTTTGATGTGACACTAACTGTGGCTTTGTTGAATTGGAACAATCACACATTCAAACATCATCAAAAGGTTATTTCATCAATCAAGGTTTACCCTACAAGCTCCTGAGTTTTCTAGCACAGTGAATTTCTGAGGAAAATAAAAGGGATAATTATAAACAAATTATAGTTAATTTGTTTCCATACCACTGCCATTATAGAGGGCAAAGGCGAGGCACCTTTTAATATGCTTTAATAAAATGTGTAATCTAACTGACATTTTCTTCCTTGTTAGAAGGTCTCAGGTTGTGATCCTGGCTTCACTAACTCCAGTCTGATTGTCTCCAAAATTGTCAGTCATAGCCTGCCACTTCTGCCACTCCCTCAGCATATTAAGAATGAAAGGATGTGAGGAAACCAGGCTGTGGTTTCTCAAGCAGCCACACGAGCTTCTGGGAAGTGTTCTTTGGAGAGATTTCATAAATGTTTTCCCTTTGATATTCCCCATCTACACTTTTTAACCTTGTAAACAGCATGTCTGCAGCACCAAAAAGCCTCTTGTTCTTCAGCATTGAGCTGGTTATGCAGCCGGTCTCGAAATAAAAAGGTTTTGCACTTGTGTTGAAAAAATTATGGATAGATGCATTCAGACACACAAGGGCTGTAAAATCTCGATGACTTTACTGTGTAAAGCCAGCAGGAGCTTTCATTCCTCTGCAGTCAGTGTGCTGAAACATTCATGTGCTGGAGCATGTTTTCCCTTACTGTGGTCAGCAAGACCCCTGCCAGCAGAGGCCAGGATTAGGCACTGCCTCTGCCCTGTGGTCAGGCACTCAGTGCAGTGGCTGTCATGGCTGTGGGTGCTGAAACAGGAATGACCATGAGCTGCTACCTGTCCTGAGACTCCTGTGGCACTTTCAGCATTTATAACTCATTTGGAGCTAAAATTTAGGAATTATTTAATTCCCCTTTGTCAAGGAAGCTCTGTCTCAGTGACTTTGTGATTCCATGCTGTACAAAAACAGAGTATGCTATGACAACATAATGAATTTCCTTGCTGTTTGTGTAAGGACAACAATATGGACTGTGGATATTAAATGCTTCTAAATGCTTCTAATAAAAAAGCAGTAGGATGAATTCACACTAGCTGGATGTGATATAGTGGAAAGGTGGGTTAGGCAGAATGAATGCTCCTGTCATTTATCTGGCTGGCTGCAATGTGTTTCTTATCACTAAGTGCAACAAAAGGAACTTGTGGGTAGAGATGAGTATTCTTCATCTTCCTGTTTCCCATCCAGTAATTAGGGCCATGATGTATCAGATGCAAAATGGTCACATCTGCACATCTCACTATCAGTTTTGTTCTACCCACTTTAAGGAAGCTTTATTCCCCATACCAGAACTATCTTTAGGCTGCTAGACTGGGCTGGACTTTCCTGCTGCCCAGCTCATGGGCATCTCATGGGAATCCCTGTTTGGAATCTCCTGAACTTTACTCCTGCTCCACGTGTGGGCAAGTGGGCAGTGCTGACCTGTGCTGGTCCCCAGCTTCCTGGGAGCCCCAGGTGACTACATCTAGAAAAGCTGTGAGAAATTTGTAGGCTCTCCAGTCCAACTACTTGGATATTTTAATCCGCTTACTTGGAACCAAACAGATTTTTTGCCTCAGGACTGGATATGTCTAATAATTTACTTTTCAGAATATTGTATAAGTTTTATTTGCTCTGTTTTCTTTTGCATGCATTACCCTTTACAAAGAAAAATGTCAGTGCAAGTCAGTCATCATTCTTGACGAATATTCCCTTTCCCCTGTGATTCAAGAATACCCTCAGATTTCTGTCGGCTTTTGAAATGAGTTTTATAAAACCCCTCCAATCTGCGCTCATTTCCATAACTAGGAAAATTCTCTAGCTAATCTATTATGTCACTAATTACATTTTTATCAGTGCTGGACAAGGAAAAAACAGTAATCTATTTTTGCCAAAATTATTTCTCTGTTTCAAATCCTCACTTCCAGTTTCCTACTCATCTTGAAACAAACATTTATTTTACAAACAAAGTAAATATGCATTATTTTTTGTAAAGAATCTTTTGGAAGACTTTCAGAGATCTAGTAAATATAATGTATGAAAAATATACCTAAAGTAAAAAGTAATATGTAAGCTTAGTCCAAGTACTGCCAATCCTATTTATCGTAGAAATACAAAGATGCAAAACTAATTTAGTAGGAAGGAAAGAACTTCAACTTTTAGAAAACAAACCCATGGTGTTGAGTTTAAAAGAGGAGGCAAATATAAAACAATTGTTGACTTGAAAACCATCAACATCATGCTGGTTTAGAAAAATATGACAAAGACATGACCTCTCCTTAGGGTAGGCAATGTTTCCAATAGTTTGCACCCCTTTTTAAGTTTTAGCTTTGAATTCAGGTGAAGCCAATGGTCTGATAATTGCATGGTTTTTAACATAGTCAAAATTGTCATTTTAAATAGACTGTGACGGGATAAAATGGATGCAAATGCAAATGGTTGCTGTATGCTAGGTGGCTGCCAAAGACACGTCATACTTTGATTATGATTTTCAGCTCTTTCATGACAGCAGAATGGCCACCAGCTTTAGCCCCTCCTTGACAGCCTTTACTTAGGTTTAACCAGATTTGCACCCTCTGGGGCTCCAGTGAAACAGCACAGTCCTCCAACACTTGTGGCAAAAAGCTCCATGAAAAAATGAATTCCTGCTTCTCTCAGTCATTATCTTCTCATCCCCATCCCAAGGCACCAGCAGATTCAAAGAGGGAGCAAGCAATAAGGTAAGGAAGGTGCAGGAGCCTCTTGGGTTTTTTTTGGTCCAGGCATGTGTATGACAAAATTGCAGAAAATTTGCTCTTCCCAAAGCAGTAAGTCCAGGTGAAGAACAGGAGATACTTCCTGACTCTCCCCAAAACTGGAGCTTGTTAGCTTGTTAGTCAGAAACCACATTTTCTGCTCCATCAATAAATAGAGCAGCATTTCACACGTTTTGGTTCTCTGTGAACTGTTGAGTGCCATAAATGGACAATGTATCCTTGTGTGTGTGAAGTGACACCTTTGACTTATTTCTCCAGGCTTGTCCATGTGAGTAATTTTAATCTATAGCCAAAATAAAAATTTTTAATTTACCTCCTTGTTTTCCACATGCAGCTTTTAAGCAAACCACCAAGTTTGTAAATGTTATTTCAGCCAGTAGATAACTAACAACGCAACACACTTTTCAAGATATGGTAGGCTCTGCAAAGTCAGCTTCTTTCATTGGTAGCTTAAACGTTAGTCCAAATAAGAAACCGACAGGGAAATGAGATGATAGATGTTCAAGCAGATATATACCCCAGTAGCTTGCTTTTACTTAAATGAAAGTTTTATCCCCAGAAATGTCTCTGTGGTAAGCTTCTGTCTTTAAAATGGAGGAAAGGCTCCTCATTCTGCTTTCTCATCTATTTCAAATCACTCAGCTATGTGTCATTGACCATCATTTATTCCATTACCACAGAGACCAAAAGTATTCTCATCACTGTGCTTCCTGCTCCTGTTAAGCAATCTTCTTCCGGAAGAAAATGCATTTATTTCTAAACCCCAGTTATGTTCTGTACTTAATGCTTATTTTCTGCCTAATTTTGACCTTTTCACCCTGAGTCAACATTTCTGTTTTTTCATGAAATGTGCATTGGTTGTTCTTCAATGCTCTTGCCTTATTCCAATGTAGCTGCAATAGCTGAGGAGAGGAGTTCTTTCTTCAGTAACCACAAATAGAGCTTGGGTACAGAAACACGTCTCTTCCTGATAAATACTTCATTTTTTTATGAATAACACTTGTGGTTTTCTTCCTTTCTTCTGGAAACTGATTTTTCTAAACAAGATGTTGTTTACACTGATCTTTCCTGATTACAAGTTTTAATCTTATAAACCTTGGATAATATATTTGATTTTTATTGAACAAGTAGGTTTCATTATTAAATTAGACTGAGAAAGGATAAAAACGATAGGATTGCAGAATTATAGAATGGTTTGTGTTGGAAGGCATCTCTAAAGATCACCTAGTCCAAACTTCTTACTGTGTGTGGCAGGGACACCTTTTGCTAGACTATGCTGCTCAAAGTCCTGTCCAACCTGGCCTTGGACACTTCCAGCAATGGGGCACCCACAGCTTCTCTGGGCAACTAGTTACAGTGTCCTACCACTCCTACCATAAGAAATTCCTTCCAGTGTAAATGTACTCAGAGTTTAAACTGTTTGCCATTATATAGTTTTTATAAGCCCTGCTGGAAAGTCTTTCTCTGTCTTTCTTATAAGCCCCCTTCAAGCATGGAAATGCCACAGTGAAATCTTCTTGGAGCCCTTTCTTCTCCAGAAAAACCCCAACCCTCTCAGATGTTCTTCATAAGATCAATGTTCCAGTCCTCTGATAATTTCCTTGACCCTCCTTTGAACCTGCCCTAACAGGTACATGTCTTGTGAAAAAATTCTTTATGGACTTGTTGTCACATAGTTATTTTTTGTCAACATTTTTGCTTGTAAGGAGTTTATCTTCAAAGGTTTTATTTTGCTTGTTGTTTTGTTTTTGTCTTTTTTTTTTTTCTTATATTTGTAAAATAGATTAGACAGTCATTCATGGAAGATCATTCCTTCCTTCTGCTGCTGTTGCAACCCAGATCTCCAATGCATTTCACTATAGGTACTCATTTTTATGCACAAAATTTATCCTGAAAGAAGATATATTTCTATGCATCTTTAACTTCTCTGAGGTTGTTCCCTACTTATAAAAACCTCATCTTCATGGGACTGGAGGGTGAGATAACAGAGTTTTCAGAATCTTATCCTCTTTTAATCTCCAGCCTTAGGAACCTGGTCAGTTTTGGACGTATGCCATGACTGATATGGTGATCTTGTGCTATGTACAGAGTGCCTACAGTTCAGTAAGTATCAAATTGCATCACTTGTTTTTAGGCAAAATTAAGAAAATTAAATGTCACCTGTATCTTTCTTTCTGTTTCTTTTAAAATTATTGGCCAATTTTAACTCAGTTTGTCAAAGGATTCATCAAAAGTACTTAATTAAAGAGATGTGTTTAGTGGAGTGGTTGGATGACAAAGAGGGGGCACATGAGGAGCCCCATATGAGGCAGAGGCTAAAGAAGAAGGTTTAAAAAAGCACAGGAATTATTTTAGTACCTCTAGGACAGCTGATTTTATTTTTTAAGCATTTATGAGTTCTTAAAGGTCTCCATGGTGATCGCTGACCTGGCTTACTTTGGGTTAGCTGTCTGGGGCACAGTGCACTATTTTATTATTTATATCAGGAAAGTAGAAACCAACAGAATAGATGTAAACATAATTCCTTCCAAACCATGTACACTTAAAAATGTACTATATGATGAAGTGTTTCATAAATTTTTGTTTTCCAAATGCCAGTTTGAGCACCACTTGTCCACTAGGAACAGTGCATTTTTGACAATCTCTTAGCGTCTCTAAGTCTGGATTGAGTGGTTCTCTGGGAATAGAGTGCTAATTAACTTCAGAAACAACATGTTCTTCTACATTTTTTCTTTGACTGGAAAGATGCAATCTCTGCAAAACATACATAAATTAGATAGAATGTATATATAAACTTGATAGACTGTATATAAACTAGGTAGACAATTATGTTGGATTATAATATAATATAGTCCAACAATTATGTCAGATTATATTTTTGTGTTCTAGAGTAGCCATGAAGATTGTGTTGGTGTCATAGCAAAGCCAGTATTTGTTACTTGTATATTTTTTCTAAAATTAAAAATGCCACTTGATATCGATCCTCGGTCCCCCTTTCAAATATTAAATACTTTATTTAATTATGTTCATAATCAAAACAAGCTTGAAAAACTGCTTCCATACTATATTACTGTTATTTTTCTTAGACACTCATTCATGGTAATTTTATGTGGGTTTAATTAGAAGCACTCACATGACAACATAACTGTCCTTTCAAGTAGGTTTATTTTATTACTTAACAGCAAAGAGGCAGTTCAACAAATTCTTCTTACAAAAGCATATGCAAAATTTTCCACATAAGAACTAGATAAAAATCTGTTTAAAGATTTTAAAAGAAGGCAGGATATGTAGTTAGGAAGAATTCAGTGTAGAAAAATTCTATCCTTTGTGTGCCCAAAATTTCCTTTACTATGTTTTCTAAAACCCATGAACACTGTAAATGTCAGATACAGTCATAATGACTGTGAAGAAATCAATGGTTATTATTCTGTAATTATTCTGTAAAATGCTCAGGATTTCCCTTCTATTTTTAGTTTAGCTTTTATTACCTCAGATTTACAGCTAGTCCTATTGGAAGTACCAAAATGGTTTGTGAAATAGTATCTTTTTTTTTTCCTGTAAATACATTCTTGGATCAAAGACTACAGGGTTTTGAAAGGAGGAACTAGAAGGCAAAGGCAGAGAAATGGGGAATAAGCCTTCAACCCAGGGTAGATTTTCTGCTCTTTTGAGCACATCTTTTGTTTTTCTGATTCCAAAAAAGAAGTCAATTTCACAGCGGCAGAGGTGAAGGCAACAAATGTTTATCAGCTGATGGGCCTGCCTGAGTCTGCTCTTGTGGCTTTAGAAGGTCCTCCATATCAGACTACAGAGCAGCAGATAATAAAGGAGTCTAACAAAAGGGGAAAAAGAATTCCCACACCATCTGCAGTGTTGAGTACCTGCAGACATCAAGCAGTGAAATCACAGAACTCCAGAGGATCTGGTTTTTTCCCAAGTCTAAATTCAATTTATTTGGGTGATTTACTTCAAAGCATTTTTGAAAAAAATAACCTTAATGAATGTGATTTTAAAAAGAGCTAATTTTCACATCCATCTTGCAATGATGTGGAAAATAAGTAATTTTATGGTATTTCCTAGGGACTTCTGAAATAAAAAGGCAACATGGAGGAATGCATGAACGTAGCGATTGAATTTTGGAAGCTTGGAAGATGCCCTGCTAAACATGGCTTGTGAAAGAAAAGGATGAGCAGTAAAATAAAATGTAAAATGGTACTAGCAGTAATTCCTGCACTAGTAATTCCCCTTGGTCTGACTTGGAGAGCCATGAGTCTTATGCTTGCTGCAGGCCAGAAAAATCAAAGCTTCTGTATGTTACTGTTCTGTGGCTCTATTTTAGAAAAATATGCAGAGATATCACTCTAATCCTTGTGTTTTCAGCTGCTTTTATTCTATGTCATTCAAAGATTTGTGTGCTGATGGAAAATGTTATGGAAAAAAATGTTAAAGTGGGACAGGTAGAAAAAACTATTAAATTGCTCAGAATTATATTTACTGTCTTTGTTCAGAAGCTAAAAAATAATCACAGGCTATTTTCTTAGACTGGACTCTCTCTACAGACCTTATAAAAATATTTTTTTCCATGTAGTTTCTAGTTATTATGTTTTAGTCTAAAGGCAGAAGGCAAACAGGCATCTGCTTTTGTCTCTGCCTCTTTCTTTGTTCTGTCTCCCCAACCTTATAATATTCCTCTTTGTCCTTTCCCTCTGTGTATCCTTTTCTTTTCTTCTTTACCAATTTGTCTCAAAATCAATAAACTAAAGGCTGAAAATTAACAAGAAGGAAAAAAATTCAAGCTGATCCAGTATTAAAAGTGTGCCGAAAAACTGTAAAACAGTGTCTTAGAGAAGACAACGTTTGAGCATTCTCCTGCTGAAGCAGTAACTTAAAGGCTGATTTTAAACCCTCTGGGAATAGCCCTCCACTAAGAAATATGTTTTTCAAAGGAAGCATATTTTCTTAATGCTTATTCTGGTTTTCCAGGTTTCAGTGAAATATATTTAGGACAGGGTAGGTTGAGCAAGCTTTTCGAATATTCATTCTGGAAGTGTTTTCCTTGTTAGTCAGGCATGACCTGTCTTTTTAGAGTTTGATGATTTTTGACTACGGACAATTTGACTTTACACGAAAAGGGGAATGATAGCATTGGTAAAACTATGCAACTCTCAGAAGATGTTCAATATCATCTACCATTTTCTTTCTTTTCATATAACAGTCTTTATGCTGCTTAAATGAAATTCTTGATGGGTGTAGAACTTTTTTTTTTTAATTGAGGAAGAGTCACTAAGCTCATCAGGATAGAACGAATTTGCTATTTTATCTCACATTGCATCTTCTAATCATGTATATTTCTGTATCTCAAAATTCAAGTAGGTATGTAGTGGAAATCAAGTTTGGATCTCACAGTGAAGAGAGCAGTAGTTATGTATTCAGAATGTAGTTGCAGCAAATTTGATTGTAAAGAAAATATGTCTTTCCTGTTGAGGGAAAACTTCTGAAAGACAAAAGAAAAAATATCCTTAAAAATAATAATGGCAAAAGTTTAATACCTTAATTATTTTTCTAGGTGGATATCCACGTATAGTATTTTAGAAGCAGAAATACATGCATCTTCTATGGTAGAAGAACTATGTGGAATTAAATATTAAGTGCAATAAATTACTCTGGAGCCATTTCTGAAATCTGTTTTAATATTTAGTAGAATTTTAAAGCCCCCAAAATTGAATCCTCCCCAAGAAGAGAACATTATAATTTGGCAGATATATTTCATATCTGTGGTGGTTGCGCCTATAGATAAATTTGTCAGAATTAAATGAATCACTGGAACAGGCTTCCAAGGAAGTGGTAAAATCACCAGCTCAGGAAGTGTTTTAAAAATATGTAGATCACGTTCTTAGGAATGTGGTTTAGTGATTGATCTGGTAGTGTTAGGTTAATGGTTGAATTTAAAGTTCTCAGAAGCCTTTTCCAGCCTTAATGATACTATGTTCTATGACTTCCCATACTTTCTTGTTTTTTTCTTTTTCTTATTTCTTGGTGTTATTGAAAAGATCATAATGCTACACCACTTTGAAGATCCGGGTATCAATTCATACTTAAGAGATATTTTTCAAACCTCAGAGATGTACAAAGCTTACCAAAATGATAAGGTCGTGTGCAATTCATTTACCTTCTGGATACATAATTATAATTCAAGCTGTTTAAGTGGAGTGTACCCCAAAAATCCATTTGTACATTACTCTAAAGCAACACGGGCCAATCACTGAGAGAAAAAGCAGTAGCTGTGAATATATATGGTACATAGGTTCAAAAATGTTGAACCTGGATCCTTTCTCAAAAGCATCTTCTCTCCAGCCTTCTCTCCAGGAGGAATTATTAATCTGGAAATGGTGAAGTCTAATTTAGCCTTTCAAGTGACAGAATCTGTAAAAGAACAATATTCATTAACATAGTCTGCAAAATAATAAATAAAACTGGTGTTCAATTTGTTGAAATAAGTTGTTGCGGAAATGATGTCTGTAGAAAGCTCAGAGGATTTAGACAAGCTTACTATTTCACATGATTAACACCATCTTAATAATAATTGGGTTGCAAAAGTTAATCATTAAATATTTACTCTATTTCTTTATGTTTTTTTTCCCCTAATATATATTTGGTAAAATATACTAAGCTGTGGAGTAAACGAGCAGCTATGGAGTAAGAATTGGATGGAGAATTGGTAACCAGGAAAACCAGCAGTTTGAATGGATGGCTAACAAGTCAAGGCAAACCCCAGGTGCATAATACCAGTGTCAGCTCAAACACCCCACAGGTCTCAGATTAATCACAGTGCCAAGGGACTGGAGGCTCTCTGAGCCAAACCACCAGCTGGTAATTGCACAGCAAAGGCTTATCAGAGCTGAGTTACTAAGAAGGTTCCATAGCAACACCCCTGAAAGAGGACCTTCACATAAAAACCTGGTGTGCCTGCATGAAGCACTTCCAGGAACAGCAGGACTGACTTTTTCACAGGGTTTGGCTCAGCACCAGGGATGCCCGTGAACTCTGAAGAGACCTCATTACTTTGTTGCCATGGACATTCAAAATAAGAGAAAATCTAATTATAGGGAGAGATTATCTGCTTTTCCCTCCATGACACCTATAGAAAGCCAGGAATGTAACTCTTTGCAGCAACCTTAGGATCATTAATTTTTCTTTTCTTTTTTTTTTTTTTCCAGAGGCAACAAAGGCACAAGAGCAGGGGACTCAAATGGTTCATTCTTCTATTGTCCAGGCTACATATAAAATTCAGTGTCTCTTCTCTGTAGAATAGCTCTTGTCTCTTTTACTCTCTTCAGTACCTAGAAGCTGGTCTTATTTTGCAGCATTCCTGATAATGGAGGGAAAGTTAATTGCCAGAGGTATCCTTCATTGTTATGAAAAATATAAAGAACACCTCATCATGATCCTTTGCACTCAGTGGACCTGTCTATATAAGCCAGAGCCTCATTTTCTTGGAATGAGGATTCATCCCTGAAAATGTCTAAGGTGATCTCTGAAACTCTCCTCTGAGATGACATGTACTCTGCTTGTGAAACAGTACTGTCTGGGTCACTGATAGGCAGCATGAGAAGGATTCAGCATTTGTGTGAATTTATTGCTGATTAGCTGAAAAAATAAATCTTGTCTGAGTAGTTTTTGACACTGTCCTAACTCTTCATTAATTTAAGAGATGTATCAAGCATTCTACAGGTACCATGTGACTTTAAAGTATACAGTGTCCTATAAACACTTGGTAACACATCAAGGTAAAAACAAATCAAAATCAACAGTCAAAAGTTCAGATTTGAATTACCTAAGTAAGACACTCAGATTCACACCTAAAAATACAGTGAGATGATTTTATCACTTACATTGAAATAAGTAAGATTTATTACTAGAATTTACAGGTTAAATTGCTATTGGGAACTTAAATATGAATATTCTGGTGAAATGAAAACCATTACTGGTGGAACGCGCTCATTTGGTCAGAATGTGGGACATCAAGGCAGTTGTAGCATCTGGTTTGGAGCAAGGAGATGAGTCTGCATTTTCCACATATCTAGCAAGAGTTTTGGTTAATAGACAAGAGCAGCAATCTGTCTTTCTCCGAAAACTTGTTTATCTACAGTGGGCTGGCTCCAAGAGAAAAGGCTTAAGCCTAAAAATGCCATTTGCCAGCCTCAGCTGCTTGAGCTCCCTCTCAGTCAAACTCCCTGTAAATGTGAATGCATCCATTTTCCATCTTTGGTAGCAAAAATGCGCCGTTGAAGTAAATGGCTATTTTGTTCGGGAACGAGTTATTTGCAGATCTTAGAACCACAGAATACTTTGATTTCAAGAGACTTTTCAAGGCCATCTAGTCCAACCCCCTGCAATGAGCAAGGACATTCTGAACTAGATCAGAGTACTCAGAACCTTGTCCAACCTGACCTTGAATTTTTTCAGGGATGGGGAATTTATCATCTCTCTGGGCAACCTGGTTTTTTCTGGCTTGATGAAAACCTGCTGTACAAGACAGAGTTTTGCCAGGTGATCACAGAAAAGTCTCAAGGAATTTGTCTGGTTTTTGTGCAAAATTACTTAGTGGTGCACGTTATAAAAAGTGTTTACATTCTGATAAACCGTAGGCATAACACTGGTTTTAACTATGAAGTAGATTTTCTTAGAAACTATATATCTGCATAAGAAACAGGCAGCCCAATTCAGTTCTGCTAAGGTGAGTATTTTCTAGGACTATTTCTGTCTGTAGTATGAAAATAAAACCATGGGTTACATGCCAGGAACACGACCAGCTACCTGCATGTCCTGTGTTTTCTGAAGCTCATCAGTGACTTTTTTTTTTTTGTCATATGAATTAGGCATTTTTATGAAGCATTTTTAATGCATTGTCCTTCAATAGTGCTCATGGACGAGCCCCAGATTATTTCACTTTCTTTAACAGCCACCTGTGTAAGATGCCTGACTGCCCAACTCTCCCTGCTGGTAGAAAGCAGCAGTTTCTGTCAGTGTGTGGCACAGCAAGTATGAACTCTCAGGCAGTAAAGACACACTTGTGTCTTCACTTAAGTCATACTATTAAAACAGTGAAAATAATGCCATTTGGTAATAAAATACTTTCTATTTTTGAGACTTCAAAGAATCTTTGCATTTACTGAAGATATCCTTTGGCACGTAGAGCAATTATCAGCCTAAAGTATTTAGTAATCTTCTTTCACCACAATTGAAAAATACTTTGGAAAATTAGCTGGCATGAGATTCTAGTTTATTAAAATAAAAAGAGTCTGCCTCAGTGCCATTTACTTTATGGATATGCTGACAATTTCTAATAATAGGCACTTATACTATCAGTAAAAGAGATTAAATCAGAAAAAAGGTCAAGACAACCCAGTCACAGGGCAT
Source organism: Passer domesticus (assembly GCF_036417665.1). NCBI lineage: Eukaryota > Metazoa > Chordata > Aves > Passeriformes > Passeridae > Passer > Passer domesticus. The sequence goes on along the minus strand of NC_087474.1, from coordinate 121,855,999 downwards.
ACTTCAGTGTAACGATTAAGTCTTTGATGATTTTCTTTGTTCTTCTTCCAAATTGTTGTTTCTCACTTGATATTTCTTCTTCGTGCCACTTGGTTGCACTAGTCAACACTTTCTCCTTCTGTAGGTTTTGTTCAGCTTGTGTTGCTTTTTCTAATTTTCTCTTATACTTCTATTGATTTTCTTTTCCTTCCCCTTCTCCTTGTCTTTTAGAGATTAAATTTTTAGCCTAGTATTTTTATTCCATGAGCAGTATCTCTGAATTTAATCATACTACATGCAGCAAGTAACGATAATAACATTTGACTTAGTATTTTATGCATCCCGCTAAGTACCTTTCTAAATGAAGCCTGAGTTTTTCAGCTTTACACACAGCTCGACTTTAAACAATTGACAAATTGATACCAGGCTGATTTTCTGCTTGCATTGCTTATTTAAACAAATGTCTCTAAAGGAGCACTTCCATATGCTGCCAATATTGGCAAGAGTTTTCACATTCATTTTCACACTTGTAACCTATGGTTTATTAACAACATCAAACAAGACAGTGTAAAATGGCCATTTTTCATCTTTGTGATGTGTATATGTGAGCTTAAATGCTGTTTTCTACTTTATCAAATATGTTGAAGCAAATGACTGCAAAAGGCTTAAAATATATCTTGCTTGACACTGCTAAGTAGCTGTGAGCATGGCTGCTCACAGCTTGGATGAATCTACTCTTTGCTGAGTAAAATCTGGCCAGCCCCAGAGAGTGGCAGTGAATGGAGTTACATCCACCTGGTGCCCAGTCACAAGTCGTGTTCCCCAGGGCTTAGTTTTGGGAACATTCCTGTTCAATACCTTTATCACTGATCTGTAAGAGGGGATTGAGTCCACCCTCTGTCAGTTTGCAGCTGACACCAAAGTGGACAGGAGTGTTGATCTGCTGGTAGGTAGGAAGGCTCTGCAGAGGGATCTGGACAGGCTGAATCCATGAGCTGAGGCCAATTGCCTGAGGTTTGAAAAAGTGAAGTTCTGGATTCTGCTCTTGAGTCACTACAACCTCAGACAGTGCTGAAGGCTTGGAGACAAGTGCCTGGGAAGCTGCCTAGCAGAAAATGACCTGGGGATGCTGGTTGAAATCTGGCTGAATGTGAGCCAGACTGTGCCCAGGTGGCCAAGAATGCCAATGGCCTCCTTGGCTTGGATCAGCAATGGTGTGGCCAGCAGGACCAGGGCAGGGATTGTCCCTCTGTACTTGGCACTGGTAAAACCACACTTGGAATCCTGCATCCAGTTTTGGGCCCCTCACTACAAGAAAGACTCCGAGTGGCTGGAGAAGGGCAGTGGAGGTGATGATGTAGCTGAGGGGTTGTTAGGCCTGGAGAATAGAAGGCCCACAGGAGACCTTATAACTCCTGCTACTACCCAAAATAAGGCTGTAGCCAGGTGGGAGTCAATATCTTCTCACAGGTAACAAATGCAGAACCCAAGGAAATGTCCTCAAGCTGCACAAGGGGAGGTTTAGATTGGATATTGAGAACCATTTCTAAAGGGTTGTCAAACACTGGAACTGCACAGAGAAGTGGTGGGGTCTCTATCCCTGGAAGTATTTATAAAACCATGTAGATGTGGCACCTGGGGACATGGCTTAATGGTAGGCTTGGCAAAGCTGGGTTAGTTGTTGGAATACATGATCTTACAGGTCTTTCCCATCCTTAATGAAGCCTTTTGTGATCCTATGAAATATAACCAGGCAGAGTAGCAGGGAAGATGGCTGTGAAGGGCCACCTCAGTCCTACTACCAGGAGCCCCACTGGGGCTCATCCCCCCTCATATACAGGCCACATGTGTTCTTTCCAGGTATGCTCTGGCTAAATGGGCTTTCTGGGAAGTTTGACAACTTTTGGACTTCACCCCGACCCTTGACTTAGAGTTACAGCTTGCCAGTTTTTAGCCCTTTGTTCAGTGTGACTTAAATAAACCCGAATAACTTCAGGGAACTGAGGGTTTGTTTTGTGAGCTTTACTGGTACACATTTAAGTAAGGTCACTCCTCCTGCACTGAGGAAAACTGTGGCATCCACGCCTTGTTTTACTTGATACTCCCCACTCTCAGCATCACTATTACTGCACTGTTCTGCAGCTCCAGGTTCTCTATAGCATTCAGTGGGTGACTAGTAGGACTTGATTAACTGCAAAAAGGGAAGGGGGAACGACTAAGTGGGGTCTAGCCTTTTCCACTCCATCTTGGAGTCAGCAGGCACTCTGTCCCAGAGTCAGCAGAGAATGGTGCAGTCACAACTCCTGTTCAGAGAGTTATGCTGAAATTCACCCACCTTTCATCACAACACTTGTCTTCAAGCCATTATGTATTTACGGAGGTGCCAAAAACAGGAGGTAGAGGAGGTGGGAGGGGCAAGGTTTAGGGCCTGTATGAAAAATTCACTTTTCTCTAGTTTCAACTACCTCATTTTTCACTCTTCCTTCTGCCAGGCACTAGAATAAATCAACAAACAGTTCTAAGTACGAAGCAAAGAAGATTAAGATTTCGGTATCATTGGCATATAATCAACAGAGTTCTTACCCTTCCTGGAAATGAATCATCCATCTTTTCTTGTTAAAAAGGTAAAGAGAAGACTTTGCAGGATCTGCTCTTTGGGGAAAAGTCAGTACTTACCCCACACAATCCACTGGGATCATCCTAAAAGGAAACAACCAGGCTAATCTTAAAGTGGTTTTTATGGATTCCCACAAAATTTTGAATGCCATTATCATCTTCTGTCTCAGAACCAAAGTTGGGGGGAAATTCAAGTTGTGTTTGCTGATCCCCGTTCCCTCCCTGGAACAGTGCAACCACTTACCAGCAGAGCTGTGCTTCCACATGCTGGGAAGCCAACTTGCTGTGAAAGATGATTAGCTGTTAATGCCCACAGGAGAAGTAGTTGTAAAAAATAATCAGAGAGACATAATTGTTTTGCTCTGTCATTGTTTCTTTTTGTTTGATTGGTTTGTGTGGGGTTTTTTTGTTTGTTTAGTTAGGATTTTTTGTTTAAAAATCTGTATCAAATGAGCCGGTCTGTAGATCAGATACCTGTATCATTATATAGATATCTGAAGAATATCACAATTTTCTCTTTAAAGAGAAGTCTTAAAAGTTGTTCTGTAGCTCACATTTGCCTGCTTTAGGCATCCTTTTGTTTCCACTGGTTTCAGAGCTCTAGCCTGCTAAAACTTCTAGCCTCTAAAACTTCCATCCAGCTGAGGATCTTGATGTGAAATGCAGGGAAGATGGCAAAGTGGTGACCTGTTTTGACAATTCTGCCTCTACTCCAGGGATGTGGCATGCGTGCCATGGCCAGCTGTGGACAGAAGTGCTGCTGGGTGAGACAGGGTGACAGCAGAGCAAGGCAGATGGCCTCCTGCTGGGATCTTCTGAACTCCTTAAACCCAACACTGACCTCCTCACTGCCAATTAGCTCTTCTCGGTATAACTCCCATAGTTTTTAAAGTTCTAGAGTCAGAAACCTTTCAATGCCTGCCCCAGTCCTCCCAGCAGCTGGCAGTTTGAGGGTGGCTGGTCTCTTCGTAACCACCCAGGGACTTTTCTGTGGAAGAAGCACCTCTATTGGGACAGAAGCTATCCCAGTGCTCAGCACTTTATTGGGCTGGTTTATGGAGGTCACAGTGCAGGTCTGCACCAGCAATTTTTTTCAATATGTAACATGAACTTCTGTTATTGACAAGTAAATGCAAAGCACAAGTCTTATGATGAATGTTTAGTCTGCTGTGAGTAAAATATGTGTACAAAAGCTGTTTGAGTAGCATTGCATATACTTTCTCATCTTTTTTTTGCCTCTTCCTCTCCCTTGCAGGTCTTTTGAAGGGCATAGAACACACCATTTCCCAAGAGCTGTGTTCACACAGAGAGCTAACATTTCTGGATGCAGAGAGACAAGAGAACTTTGTTTCCTTGGCAACTGGAGCCACCAGAAAGCATTTCCAGCATCTGTTACCTTTACACAGGCTCACTATCACTTTAGCCTTTGGTTAATCATGTAGTAAAAACAAATATTAGGTGAAGAAGCCTCTTGATAGTGTGCTCCACTTAAGTCATGTGGTCTCTTCTCCAGCCCCTAGAATAAGTGATCTCTGGAGATGATCCTGTTCCAAAGTGTTCAGTGTTATAGTTCGTGGCTGAACCTCAAGGTCTGTCCGATCCTGCACATTTGACTGAAACCCATAAAATGTCATGGTTTTCTAGAAAACAGTGTCAGGAACTAAACAGCTTTCACTCAAAGCCTGAGTGTGCTGAGGTGATGGAGCTGGTCTGTGCTGCAGCATGGTGAGCAGATGACATGGTGCTGCACAGTTATGCCTGTGATTCAAAGTGGTTCATTCTTACCTCTGAGTCAGGGCTGAATTAACGTCCCACCACATCTTTGAGGTTTTAAAATACTGTGCTGATGGGGGCAGCTCTTTAGCTTTTGGTAAGAAAAAAGACAGTGCTGAAGCCCTTCCTACCTGCTATTGTTAAATATCACATATTTCCCTCCCCCCAGGTTTCTTATTCATTCAAAGAATTTCACTAGGATTGTAAAAGAAAATGCTTCACAGACACAAAATTTCCAGTTTATGTTTGCCCTTCCATTTATATTTAGCAATATCGTATAGCTGACTTCTAATTGAGGCAGAGAGCCTGGAGAAAGTAAAAATTTGTGTAAATGCTGTAATATTGTAGTCCCTAGGTTTCAGGCAGCTGAATCTGATATTTTTTTTCAGTTTTGAGACCTGGAATTTATAACTTAAACAATTTTCTATAATTATGGAATTTGATATATAGCTTTGTATTAATTTTAAAAGTACAAGTCATTTCTGTTGTGTTTTACAGAGTCCAGTGAGGTGAGCACTTTTGTGTCCAAAGTATTACAGCAAAGACTTGGAGGGCATGCAAGACACGTGTTTGTAAGAGCATTACTGGAGGAAAATGGCAGCTTCTTCTCTAAATATTTTCTTACTTTCCTTTGAAAGCAGGGCCTTCTGTCTCATGTAGGCCCTTAGAGGGAGCAGGGGTTTCTGGCATTGATGTGTGGGCAGTCTGGGTTAGGTCACCCTGCCTTTCTCTGCCCTGTGACTCCAGGACACTCTGCCCTTTTCCACAGGACTGTTGGGAAGGGTGCAGAGGCACTGTGCAGTCAGGGGTTGAAGGAGAGGAAGATGGTGATGCACACTGGTTCTCCCTCTGTGTTTAGTTTTCCTTTCAATATCATGGCAGTTGTTCCTGGTACCTGCAGTGAGACCAGTTGCTGCTGATAATCCTGAAATTCAGGTTTTCATTTGCAAAGCCAGTGCAAGAAAGGATAAGATTATTTTTTAAAGGTGCATATGATTTTGATTTGACTTTCAAAAGACAACCCATTCCCCTTAGCCAAGAACTTTCTTTCTACTGTATCACAAGGTCCTACAGCAACCAAGAGCCAAAGTTGGGTCTCCAACATAGAACACACATAAACAAAAAGCATCCAGCAACTTAAACATTGCCTCTGGCTCAACATGTAATTTGCAGAGTGGTGGTCAAACTCCACCTCCTTCTAGTCCCATGTAGTTACATTGCAAACTCCATGAATGGCCAGTGACTACAACCGTGGGAACATCTTTTTTGTCCTTACTCTAAGATCTGTGGAGAGTTTCAGCACAGAATTTAGCTAGAGAATGAGCAGCTTACACTGTCCAACCATTGGTGCTTCAAAAAGCTGTGAGTCTGCTATTTATCTTACTTTTGTAAGATAAATACTTATCATCTGTGTTGTAGATTTACTCAGAGCAATAATAGGTTTCCTTCCCCATATAGAAGTTTTGGATCCACCTGTAGCAATTGGAGAGTGAGAAAATGATTGCTCATAAGAGCTAAATTATCAATGAGTGCTAAAACAGTGCTATCTTAAATCTGTCCTGTTTTACAGAATGTGAAAAATTCTGGGGAAGATGCTAAGAAGTTGAAAATTGCCAGTATAATTATTTATGAGAAGATACAGAAACAGTGGTTCCTTTCAGTACATGGGCAGGAGACCATGGATTGCAGAGGATAGCACCAGAAATGGAGTACATTTTATTTTAGGATCTACTTAATCTTCAAAAAATGAATTCTTCTTAGTTTTGTGTCCCTGTCTAAGGGACATTTCTGTCACACATTTATTATTTTTGATTTTTATTCATCATCATGTGGAAAAGTGAAACTTTTAGACAGCTCTATACACATGATCATGAGCAGTTACTGAAGTTCTGGAGAAAACAGTGACCACAGTCAAAGCCATTATCACATTTGAACAAGCCTTTTCCTCTAAGAGAGGGGGTTCTGTACCTTGTAAGCCTCCTACATGATTTCTCACTCAGCTGACATAATTTAGTCTCTTGATTATAGGTTTAGAAGAAAAATATTTGTTTAGAATAGAAAACAGACATATCACAGACACTCAACAAGAGGAGCATGAAGTAAGGTTTCAAGATTGGAAAAGCTTGAAGGAAACCCACAGCCCCTCTCTCCAGAGACTGTTTTTCCTGCTGCACACTTTGAGATGCAGCCAGTCTGACTGTTCCCAGCCTCTTCCAAAGGAATAGGAATAGCTCAGGCTCTGTCTCTTCTCTTCCAATTTGTCATTTAGAGAGAGTTCTGGTGGGGATTTCAAGGTCTGTGTGCAAGTTAAAAGATACTTGAACAAACATATTGGTGCCTTGCTAACTCCTGCTTGAGGGAGTATATTAGGGATAAGCTCTGAGGGATGTGATTTCTGTACACACCACCTCCCTGTTTCTAGCTGCAGCTGGGAGAATAAAACGCTGCAGGGAATTCTGGGCTTCTCACACAGTGTGGGACAGCTTGAAAAAAACTGTACAGTAATTAGGGTGCCCCTGTTTTCTTTGGTAGCCAGCTTCTGACTTTGGAGTTGCAGGTGCAAAGGATCAGGGGCACAGCTACCCAGTGAGAAATGTTTTGGACACACAGTTGTGGAGTCAAGAAAGAGCTGATGGACCAGGCAAGGCATCTAAACTTAAAATTCCTCTTTTATTCAATGTCTACTAGTCTGAAATCCTGTGGGATTCAATAAGGCAAACAGGATTATTTCTTGAGGCCTGAGAGTGCAGGGGAATTGAGGAAAGAAAACTTGGAAAAGTGTATTAAAATAAGCATTCATTCACAACAGAACTTATTTCTTGCTTTTCTTTTAATTTATCTGCATCTCAGTGTTTAGAAAGAAGTCATGTGAGCTTCTGAGCTGCGGGGACAGAGACAGCGGAGAACGTGTGCATCAGTGCAGAGTGCTGCTGGAGCCCTGGCAGAGCGAGAGGGAGGCAGAGGGAGCCTGAGAGAGAAAAGGCGAAGTGGTGGGAGCTGGAACAGCAGCAGCTGCTGCTGCTGCACGGTGCAGCTCATGCCTGGGAACCGGCTCTGCTGCCAGCACGCCTCTCTGAGGATGCAGGTGCCTCACATCCAAAAGTCCTAGGTGGTCAGTGGCACTTCCAGGGGCCAAGCACAGCGGCTTTATTCTTTCCTTTTCCTGCCAAGAGCACCTGTTTGAGGACTCCGCTTCTTTTCCTGGACTGAAAGGTATTTTTTGTCATTAATGTGTCTTTTCTATGAAAACAGGTATGGGATCAGAAAAATATAACTCAGGGTAGGATGTTAAAGCAGATGTGCAGAGATGTGGTGGGTTTCTCTGTCTCCTTCCCCTTTATAGCAGAGCTTAGGCAATCAGGAGTCCTTGCTAGGACAGAGTTTGACTTAAAATATGAAAGATGGGAAAGACAGGGTTAAAGTGTGGGGGTGGATCTGAGCTGCTCCCATCTGGCTTGCTTCACTATGCAACCTTTGAAAGTGGAGGAAAACTTTCCTTGTGCACTTGGAGAAGCAGCATTACATAGCAAGATGTAAAACTTGAAACCATTTAATATGAATGTGATTTGCTTAAATCTCTGCTTGGCAAATTACAGTTCCTATCACAGCAGAGCTCCCCTTAATACATACAAGTTTCAGAGGTCTTAATGTTCTGTGGCTGTAAAAATACTTCTCTTTATTTTTTTCTCTCTCTTCCCTCTTTCCAGCATACTTGCCTTCTGCTGTGTGCACTCCTCCTTCTCTCCCTCCTGCCCGTGGGGACTGTACCCCTATGGATGCCCCCATACAGATTTTCCGTGAGGAGCCAGACTCCACCTGCTCCCCAGGGCCCTGCCGCCCCCCCAGCACCAGCAGCAGCTGGGCAGACTATGACAGCAACGCCACTGGGCTCTTTGGGGACGGCCAGCACAACCACACCAGCATCTCCCCTGCCATTCCCATCATCATCACCGCTGTCTACTCGGTGGTCTTCGTTGTCGGCTTGGTGGGAAACTCCCTGGTCATGTTTGTCATCATAAGGTAAGAGGTTTTGGGTACCGGTGGGAAGAGGTGCAAAAGACCATTCCTAATTTTGGGGGAGTGGGTGGATTATGGAAGCCCTACCGTGAGGAGCTGGAAAAAAATCAACTGAAATGCCCAAACCTTGTCAGTCACAGTGGTTTGCCTGCACTTGTGTTAGAGAGAGAGAGGACAAGCTGGTTAAATGTGATAAATCCTGCAGCCTGAGGGAAAGCGCTTTGTGCCTGGAGCTGTGTTCATTGGCTGCCCTCTAGGGATGAGATGCTGCTGGCATCAGAGGGAAAAAAAAGCTCGAGTGAAAGAAGGAAACTTGTGCAAGGCAGCTTTTATTTCCACTGTGAGGAGACCCCAAGGGACAGCTTATGTGCCCAGTCATGTGGACACTGACCCGTTATTGCCTTGGTACCTAGTGTTTAACAAGGAGGGAAAGCCAGGAAATTATAAAGATAGGAGGAAAGGCTTCATGTAAAGCAAGGGATCTTTTTTCTCTGTTTAGCAGTGTTTAACTCCAGTTGTTGGTGTTGAATTGAAGAAAGTAGAGAAAGTGCTGAAATACCTTTTCCATGGTTTTCAGGAAAGAGGAAAAACCTTTGTGTCTGTGTTGGTGAAGGTTTCAAACTAAACCACTTGGTGAAATGCACTGCCACTTATGCTTGCACTTACACTTGTGTATGGGTGTATATTTTAGTTTGCACTGTGCTTCCTCTCTCCTTTGGTCCTTTTCATTTGCAATCTGTAAGCATGCTTGGACAGTGCTGTTTAGCAGGGTGATAATGAGCAATCCAGTGCACTGAAATTGTGCAACTTTTTGGACTCTTTCTCCACGGCCTGTTAGAATTCTGATAAAGTTTCTGGGGAAAAAATCACAGAACTGTGGAGTATTCATTGCTCCAATGAAATCAGCTTGTACATGGAAAAAAATTGAGGTATTGGAAGGGATGCTCTTTTGTAAGGGATGCATGATAAAGGTCAAGGAATTGCAGAATGCTGAAGTAGTTTTCAGACTTGATAAAAGGGGAAATTATGAGAACTACTGAAATTGTTGATAAGGTACTTCAAAAAGATGAGTTATAATAAGGTGAAGACTCTTGAACAATGAAAATAAATTTACTAATCAGTGCAATAAAAAGAGATGCCTGTGGTCAGTTTAGAAAAAGTGGTTGGCTCCAGTTTTATGATGTTGTGATTTTTATATCCTTGCATGCCCTTTTGACCTTCATTCAGGGTAGAGATTTAATTTCTTTTTGTATTTCTCCTTCAAGAAAAGAGACTCCGTACTTGACAGTCACACAGCTACAAAGGCAGAGATTTTCTAAGCCATCAGTCAGTAAAAAGGCAGCTGATTAACTGGCCTGGGCTCCAGAAATAAACCCAAACTTAGCCCTAGATGTTAGCTGGTGTGGATTATACTGGTACATATATATTTGCTTTTTTCTCTTATTCTGCTACCCTCCTATGACTATTTTTGTAAGGCTCTAGATAGCTATTGCTCACTTTCCTTCTAGTGTGAAGGAAAACATTAGCCTTTCCTTGAATTTTCTCTTGGCCCATCTCTCAATTACATGGTAAAAAAAAAAAAAAAGACAAAACATCTGTTGGGTTTTTTTTGGGGGGGGAGGGGTTTGTTTTTTTCTTTTTTAGATTTCTCTAATAAGTTTTCTGCGTGGCAAATGCTTTAAACACTGATAGAATCATCAGCTGAAATGCAGGAAAATACAAGCCAACAGTTTAATTTTCTTATGGCCTTGAAATATTTCAAATGTTCATGCAAGGGGTTTGTTTTATTCATTTCTGTCCAAACCTCTCATGTCCCTCCCTTTTTACCTCACATATACTCTCTGCATGATTGTATCTCAGGATGGATTTTAATGACCCATGAACAATGTACCCTGCAGTGATGTCCTTTTGTGAGGAAAGACAAGGTCTGTGGGAAGTTTGTGAAAGAAGATGGTAAGGGAGAGGCAGATCCTGTCCCCCAGCCATCCCACAATGGCCCCCCTCCATCTGCCACAAATCTAAAGTGGGATGGGGATATACTGAGGCTCTTTTTTAACATCCAGCTGAGTACAGACTTTGTCTGAGGCCTTTTGCTGCCGTTTCTCAACTCTGAATTCCAGATCTGCTCTCTCCCTCATAACCCCTCTAGACAGGCAGGCAAGGCAGGCACCTTCTCCCTTTGCTCATTTAAATGTCTAACATTGTTAGAAGAGTTCAGGTGCAATTATTACAATAATCATCTATCCCAAATGCCCGACACTCCAAGCCTGACACTGGGTCACTTTTTGGGTCACAAAAAAAAAGCTCCTCCCCGTGTTCTGAGGCTTTCAGTCAAAGTGTTGAAGTGTCAATGCTGTGGTAGGTTTAGGAGACTCCAGAATCTTGAAATGCCTCAGAAATAGGGTCAAATTCAGCCATAGCCTGTGGTATAGGCAGGCCTTGGCCCATTCCTTGCTTTTATACCACTACAGGACTGGTTTTGCTACTTCTGCATAAGGGATGCTAAAGAAGCTCATGGACACCAGTGAGTCAGCGCCTCAGCAACTTGTGCAGGGAGTGCTGGGTGAATGAAATCTCTTACAGGTCTGGTGGAGTGTTTTTCTGCTGAGAGGGAAATCCCAGAGTTTCCTCAGAGGAAAAAATAGGAGAATGCCACTTCAATCACATGTAAAACTCCTGACAGAAAAGTAGCTGAGCTTGATACAGCTCCTGTGAGGAAAGATTTGTGTTGAAGTCTGAATGGGAACGGTCCTCTAGGACAGTGTCAGCAACATGGCTTCTTAAAACATTTATCAGGAGACCTGGATTCTTCTCTTGGTTTTACTATCAAGCTTGAACACTTCTTCCTGTCCTGATGAGGTCGCTTCATGGTTTCCTCACATGTAAAATGGAGATGCTGGCATTCACTGTCTTTAAACACAGCAAGAGTTGGATTTAAAACCCAAAGTCTAATCACTAAAGCTTGTAACAGAGCAAGACTACATCTACTGTAAGCACCCTGGGCTCCCCAGACACACGTAGATGGTCAGTTTTAATGTGCAGAAAAGCTCTGTGTTGAGTAGACAGTGACTGGCACTCTGTTCCTGCCCATGGCACTTGGCTCCTGCAGTGTGGGTGGTTTGCAGGATCTCTCCCTGTGTTTGGATCAGCACGTGCACCATCCCAAGGGGCTCTGCTGTCAGCTGGGTGGATGGACACTCTGTGCCAAGCCATGGCATGTGGGGTGTAATGCTGTCCTGTGGCTGCTGCTTGTCCTGGGGAGAGAGTAAGAGAAAAAGAAGGCATCATATTGTCTCTTGTATTGGTGGAAATGTAGGCAGCACAATCCTCCCCTGTGGAGGAGGAGGGGAAGCATGGAATGGGTTTGCAGATACCTGGTAAAGTTGTTTGATCTCACCTGAGGAAGGTCCTACAGCTGTGTGGTTCTTGGCATTAACAGAATCTACCCCTACCCCAAACCTTTTCTTTTGAGATTAGCTTTTCCTCTGAGATCTCAGAAGACATTTTTGGAAGTAAATTGGCTGAAGAGGATGAAAAAACCTGTTTATCCTTGGAAGCAAAAAGGTTTTTTTCTCCCTCTTACCTCATGACTTTTTTCTTTCAAATTTAGTGCTGGCTGTAAGCAAGATGGTTGTTTATTGTGACAGCTGCAGGGAAGAAAAATCTCCTGACTAAAGTTACAGTTTTAACTAAGATTTGCACCATTGCATTTATCAAAACCATAAACATACTCTGACAAAACTCTGGGAGATGCTCTCTCTTTCCCTCTCCAGATGCACTTTTTCTATGTATTTATCTTACCCTCCTTGTTCCTGAAGTAATTTACTGAGACCAAATGATATCAACAGGATCCCAAAGAGCCAATCCTGTATTTCTTTTAAAATGATCTTTGAAGCTTCCAGTGAAGTGAATAATTTTCTACATTCAAGAATTTTTAAGAAGAAGTTTTGTTACAGTTATGTAGATTGATTCCTAAGGGAAAGGAAAAAAACTTATAATTTTCTGCTTAGTCTAATGTTGAAGAAAACGTTTTACCACTGATATATTTTTTGTTCTAATATTCTTTGAACTGATCAGCATTTTACATAACAGGAAGAGTGTATTAAGAAATATCATATAAAATTGACTATTTTCCAGATTGACTATTTAAAATTTCTTCTTCATTCATTCCAAACAAGAATGAAATTTTTTTTTTAAAGTACACAACAAGGAAATGGATTCAATACATTGGTTTAATTAATAATAGATTTCAATACTATCAAAAGATCACTTGTTAAATTGCTTTAAATTATTGTCCTAATTTTATCAAATTATATTTGGAAAGAATATTGTTCTGAGATGAAAATTTAAGCTCCAGGAGAGTCGACCTAACTGAATTACCTGTTCCCTATTGCTGGCAGTTTGCATGATTTAATTCTTTTATGAAATCAAGGCTTTGGCTGCTAAAGGCAGAGGGTGAACTGTACAATACTTTGTGAAGTTTAGGACTTTTAACCTTTCCTTTGCTAATCAAAAATCTGACAGCTAACTACTACAAGCAGAGAGGCATCAAATGGATTGATAGCAATTCATCACGGATTTCAAAGAGCATTTAGCCGTACCTCACTGAATGCAGGTAATTTTGATCAGTTCTGCAGCGTTAGTTCAAACGTGACATAATTTCCATCACAACTTTGAAGAGTGATCATTACCAAAAGCTTTTACAGATGGCACAAAGAACAAGGCAACAGGAAACATGAAAGAGGACAGGCTTATAGAAGAGTATCGATAGTTTGAAAACATAGATCATTTAAACAAAATGTTACTATTTCTAATACTTTTAAAACCCAGCTAGACAGTGACTAAGTGAGACCTGGGATTTATAAGCTGACAAGAAACCCAACTCATGCCCATGCTGTGATAATAAGAGCTGATACTGAAAATAGGCAGGGTGAGCAGAGGAAAGGCTTGAAAGGAATATTTACCACAGACAGTATTAAAGAGAGGCTATAGCTTATAGTGAATAATGTTTTTGGCTTCTGAAAAGTAATTTGGTATCCATCCAGACATTTCCGCTGGGCTAACAGCCAGGTAATCATTTAGTTCAGAGAAAGGTATAACTGGAATCAGTGTCTGGTAGTAAGATGAATTACAGAGAACCTTTTTGAACTGGAAGAAAGTGAAAACTTAGAAGAACTTTCTAGCTTGGCTGCTGGCAAGGTGAAAGCTTGAGATAACTTTCCTGCTGTCAGATGGGAGAGTGGTGGGTAGGTAGCTCATGATCCTGGAGGAAGCAGGGAGGGTGCACAGTGAGGAGATGGTGCTGGGGGTCACAGTCTGGCTAAGCCCTCCTAGTGAAGAGGAAGAAATGAGGGAAGAGTGGGAACCTTTCAGTTAGGTTTTTTGTTTTTTCTGAGAAAGGATTTAGAATTTGCTGAAAGGATGTTATAAAAGGAAATTCTTAACTGGGTGATTTGGATTCCGGGGAGAATTAAGGACATTAAGGACAAGGGAAGATGATCTTTCTGTCTTGCACACTCTCACTGTCTAAACTGTGATTAATTTATTCCTTTGAGTTAAATTCTCTGAAACAGATGAGTTCCCAAGAAGAGTTTTGATTCCAGTTATGTATTTCTTTCTGAAGAAAAAGCATCCAGCTACACATAACTTCCAGGAAGTACATTTCAGGTCTCCATTTTGGTCCCCTCATCTCTAAATATCAGATAATTCTCTCAAAGTGAGGAATCTGTGCTCTTCTCCTTAAGGAAGACTATGTGCTTTGATTATTGCTATCTTCTTTCGTGAATTTAGAGAGGTATTAGGAAAAGGGAATAGGAATATCATTTTGTCTACAGACAGGCATGAGTGTACAAATTGGATTAGTTGTGGGGAAAGGGTGTGAACAGATGCAACAAGGATATTGGAAGAGGGATGTCTGACCCTGCTGGCATTCCACAAAAAGTAAAAATGATATTAGTAAAGAATATGTAAAGGTGCACAGCACTTAAAAAAAAAAAGTACACAAAATTTAAATTTATTTAAGATACTGGTTGAAATTAAAACTAGATTTTGATAATACCAAAGTATTAGTTGTTTATTTGCTTTAAATTGGCAAGGTTCTATTGTGAAGTTGTCATGCCAGGCTGTGAATTACCTTTGAAATATTTATTTCTCCCAAAGCCAGAGGGTTCAGCTCTCATTAGATTCACCTTCTAATCCTCATGGAAGTTAAAATTAATTCTAGGCAGTTTCCTGTTTTCAGTTTTGGGACATTATTTTTAATGAAATCTCTATGTTCGTTTCATGAGTATGAGAAGACAGTTTTCAGTGTATGAATTTCCGCAAATTTGTGGTAAGAAAGTGAGCAGAACCTTCGTGTTTTCTCCATTTCTTATACCAATCCACCTTTGTAACATGCAGCTGCTCAAAAGTCAGCAACACATTAAGAGTGAATGTCTAGAGTTCCCAAATTTAGCTGTGCTGCATGTGGAACACAGAGGATTTTGCTAAATGCACTTCCCACTGCATTGTTGGTAGTACAGCCACTGTGGCTACTGTTGGGCAACTGGCAAAAGCCTCCTTGAGTAGTGACAGATGAGAAACTGCATGGTAGGAATAGTTTAGACAGTATATTCAATGTTCATTTAGCATTCACATTCAGAAAGTGAACATTAAATGAACATGTTTTACCATGTTACTGGATGATGGACTGCATCAGGACTTACTGTTAGATTCACCTTTCAGAATGACTGGTTTGTCAAACTGGGCAGGAGAAGAATATTTTCACCATGAAAGCTACAAGCTGTGCTCTTCTGTTGACTGTGACTTAAAGTTTTCTGCATTTCACTTGAATCATCTCCTTTAGGAATGTGTGTGTTCAGCTGGTCTGTGCTGTGCACTTCCCTGAGGCAGGTAGGGAAAGCAGATAAATGGGAGGAGTCCAGAGAAAGCCTTCCAGCTGCCTCCTAAGAGGGACTGATGACTTCTCCCTGAGCTGGCTCACTACTGATATGTGTATTTGCTGTCTTTCCACATAATCCTATACTTGTTATAGATCTCCCTTGTCTCCCATTAAACCTTATTATGGTAGTGTTGACTAGAGATTTGGGTCTTCACACATCTGAGTGTGTAGTTGTCCTATAAAACACTCCCAGCTGTGTCAGTTGTTATCCATCCCTGTGGCAAAATGGATACCAGGTTCATTGCTTTTGGAAGAAGAGTGATACCCATATCCCAAGACCCCTGAGTGAGTGGTTTCTGAGCACTTTCTTTTTTTGTGTCCTGCAGAAACAGCTAGGTGAAGCAAACATTCAACAAACTCTTGTCTGCTTCCAAAAGGAAAGAAAGACCCTGAGAAATCTTTTCCTGGAGCTATTATCCCTGTTTCCTTGAGCAAAGAGATTTGTTCTCTTTGCCTCTGTCCTACTCATTTCCCTCTCTGCATAAACGCATGGGAAGCACTTTGCCAAAGGAATTCACATCATATTATTAAAAAAAACCAAACTTCCAAGAAAAAAGAATAACAGGAAAGGTGGATGTTACCAGAGACAGAGATTCAGTGTTCACTAGAGCAATGTACTTGTGACAAGTAAAAAAAATTAGAATAGTCTATGTAACACCCTGGGAACCCCCCATGACAGGACTGGTTTCTAGGAAATATCTGCAGCAGCATGAATTTTTTCAAGGGATAGAATAAGTTGCTTGACAAGGTCAGTATTCATCTCTACTTACCAATAGAGAGCAAAAAAATCTGGTACATAGTCTAAGCTAATTGTCCAGGTTCTTTCATAATATTATTAGATATAATGGTTTTAGATAAAGTACCAATTTAGTGAAATTCTGAATTCTTACTGATTCATTTTCAGCTGCAGTGATTCACAGCACCTTGACCTCTGACCTCTCCTATCAAAGTCATGGAAGAAGAAATTTCACAGTTTTTTTTCCTACCATTTTACAGTTTCTTGCAAGAGAGGCTCTTGAGCTTACATAAAAATATTACAAGCCTTTATCATAGAAGGAGAAAGATTAGTTCATTCTTGTTAAGTAGTGTGAATTTTCTTCCACACTGACCACTATATACATAGACTTAAATTAATTCAGAGCCTGTTCGTTAGCTCAGGAAAAAAAACAAAACCTTCCACCTCCAATCTAAATCCACAAGATCTTGTTCAGGCTCAGTTTAGGGGTAGTGCAGAGAAGAAATAGTAGTGGAAAATTGTAAGGATTTTAACTATACCTTTTGACATTGCATAGATTATGCTGTCTGGGGGAAGAATAAAAGACAAATTTATGTTTTTCTTTTTTGACCTGCTTTAAAATTGGTATCTTTAGATGCTTATTAGTAAAGAGAATTCACTTTATGATATAATTTTGTCAACAACAATTTTTTGTCATGTCCTAAAAGATTTGATTAAGACAGGCAGCCATTAAATATGTGCAGTAACAAGGTTTTCCTTTATTTAAAGTGTCATCTGAAGTCCTCTACTGCTAAAATGTGGCAATTTAAAATATGATAATGTCATATAACCCGATACAAACATGACAACTACAGCATGTTAATTTTTATATTCCTTAAATGTCCTTAGCTTTCATTTATTATTGGCATAAGGTTTTATGTTGGATTATGAATATCCAAGAGAGAACTGAGCCATCCTTTTGACATGGTATGGGTTTGGAATAGATCCTCCTGGATTGGTTTTTTGTTTTTTTTCTTCCTGTTCTGACACAGTATTATAGTGAGTGTAGTCAGAATATAGCTTTGAGATTTAGAGCTTTCCTGACTAAGCTTTTCAGCTACTTGATCTCCATATACTGAATTCAGAGGAACCTGGTGGAACAGAGCCTGCATCCTGCTGATAGGTGTTTTTGCAATTTGCTTTAGATATGCTTTAGCTTTAATTTTCATTCACTTACCCAGGTATCTGTGAAAAAACCTGCGTTTGCTATTCCTCATTGTATTTTATGCTTTTGTACTTTTCCTCTGCAACTGGAGAATGTTGTAGTGGATTTGTTAGTTTTGCTTCCTTCCTCATCCCTCATTTCACACTGCAGGGAACATTTTATTACTTCATCCTATTACAGTTACAGAAAAAAAAGTTTGACCAGAGCCTCTTACTCACATTTTATCAGCTTTTCTAATGCTACAGTGTACTTTAGAATCACAATCCTCTCCTCTCTTTGAGATAATATCTTTAAGGGGCACTACTAGCAGATTTTTTTTCTGAGAGCACACCAGATCCTTAGTAGCATGCTTTCCTCTTCTGTTACCACAATTTCATTGATAGCCTAGGCTGGAGGTGTGATTTCTTCTTATTTACTGTCTTAAAAGCTTGTCTTAAAAACATGTTCTACTCCAGAGGGAAAAGAAGAGTAATGATGAGTCGACTGAGAAACACAGGGAAAATTTCTAGGGGTCACTCTAAAGTCAGTCTCAAAGAACTTTCCATTTCTGGAAAGTGAATGATGCCTAATAGTTTTAAGAATTTTACTTTTGACACGTAAGTTGACATAATTTAAAACTTGCCTCTTAAAAATTTCATAATATACCCATCAAAAAAAAAAGCATCCATATGAAAGTGTTGTGTTTCATCTTGACTGTTTTTCTGTAGTTTTGATATATATTCTAGGTTTCAGTTTATAGAGGCTTGAGGCCTGCTTATAGCTTTACAAGCAGTCTTGAGATCCACCAGCTTAAGTGATCAGAGTTTTTTTCTGCTGCTTGAAATTAGATTCTAGCACCTGGTTTAAAAGAGGGACTTTCCATTCCTACGTAGTATTAGAAATGTTGCCATTCTCTTAAGTCGCTACATCTAACAAATCATTTTTTACACGAGATTTCCCATGAGCAGATTATACAGGTATGGTTTATAAATATTATAATATTATTTGAAACTTGTACCTCAGAGAAAATGTAATTAATGGCTACTGTGCCACTTATGCTGTAATTATGTTCAGGTTTACCCTATCTGTCCTGTTAAACTAATTAAAGCAGATAGAAATATTTTTGCTTAAATGAGTTCAGATATTTGATAAAGAATTTTAATTTTGCAATGGAAGACAAGATTCCTTTCACAATCACTGTTTTGGCCTTGTTCAAGTGAGTGGATAGTATGGTGAGAAAACACCAGACCACAAAAAAATATTTCCTTCTATGTTTTGGTGCAATAAAATTAGTTGTAGGAAAGCAGGCAAATCCCTTATCTTGTGGACTTTATCAGGGTTTGCTTGAAAGGGTCTAACAGCAACAGCAGTCACTCTGCTACTTAATCTGGACTTTTGATTGAACCTGCAAGCACATATCTCCAGAGACATGTGGGCATTTAATAATTCTTAAGTTTTTAATTAAAAACATTCAAAGGAGTTTGGATGATTAAGTCCAGATTCTCAAAGGCATTTCTGAATTTTCTAAACTTCTAAATGTATGTATGACTATCTGTACTGCCTAATAACTTTAAAGGCCAATACCACATTTATACACAGGCCAATGTTTCTAGGCAAAAGTAGTCAAGCTCTTTACTAGCCCTGTTTTACAGCACTTCTTTGCTATTCTTCCACTGGAAGGCTAGGGAGGAGAAAAAGGGTAAGGGATGCTGGGATAATATGGCATATAGAGTTGTAAGGGTACACACATAAAAGAATTGAATTAAGGTTGCAAGGAATGGGAAATGTGATATATAAAGACTTTTGGATATTTGCTTTTCCAAGGCTAATAAAATCTTAGATATTTTTCCCCAGTTTTCTGATTTTCTTTAAGGAAAAAAGGTCAAGCTAATTCTTCTACACTTTGAAAGCAAACTTTCCCTATCCAAACCCTTGGCAAAGTTTTTAAAGATCTACAGATATAATGTTTCAGGAGAATGATTATTTGTGTCACCTCTGCTTATCAAAGGTCATTGCATTTCTTCTGAATGTTCCTGTGTTAAGTCTAGTAACTTGTATTTGACTGAAGCAAACCCTTTGTAAAGCAGCAGACTTTGATTTGCAGGCATCACTGGGTGGAAAAATTACTCCTTCCTTTTTCCCCATAATAATCACCTTAGGTGTTAAGGAACAGCTGTCATTGTTTCTAAGCTGAATTTGTCTTTCTTAAGAGTTTTATGTATTTGTTCTTGTTATGCTTTTCTGTGTAGTCTGAAATAACTCTTCAGTACCTGCTATTTTCTCCCTGTGAAGGTCTTCACACACTGTAATCAAGTTACCTCTTGGTGTTCTTTTTGATAAACTAAATGTGCTCAGCTCTTTAAGTTAGTCAAAGAATCTTCTCCAGTCCCTTCATTTATTTTTAGTCTTTTTTATGCAACCATTCCAACCTTCCACAGTCTTTTTATTGCAATAAAAACAGGACAGCAATTCCAAGTATCATCAGTGATGTCCATAGAAGTAAAGTTGTCCTTCTACTATTCTATTTAATTTAATGGAAATTAGTCCATTTTAGCAGAGAGTTTTGAGTGTTTATTGAACTTTTGTTTGGTCTTACAGCTGAGATACACTTGAAGATAGTATTTTTTCTTTTCTTTTTTATAACCAGGAGAGAAGTTATTTGTCTGATAATATGTCCTGTTTTTTTCTAATCATAAGGACTCATATTTGTGTTTGAAGAGTGCCTTAAGGGCTATAATGTGACCTACAGGACAAAATGCCTCCTCTCCTGGAGAGTCTGTTGAGGAGATTGATTTAGGGGGAGGCAGAAGCCCATCTCTGACTGATGGTTCAGAATGTGGGTGAGAAGGATGTATTCTCTCTTCCCTTGCTGGTTTTTTTTCCTTTTCCTTCAAAACGTTGGCATTTTTTAATTGATAATTCTTGATTAGAATGTTTTAGAAAATCCAGTGCTATTTTTAACATTTCGTATTGGTCATAAAATGAAATTTCTGCCCACTTTTTTTTTGACAACTAATTTACATATTGGGCACAATTTGACAGCACTGCTTAATTTCATTTTTAAGTATTTTTTTGTTCTACACAACAAAGTTTTGAAGGCAAATAGACACTTTGTGCTACGTGTCCATTGACTAAAGTGGTTGAATCTTATAATTCCGCTGTAAATTATTGGTGACATATAGCAAAATGTAGCTATGTGTGTTATGTGTGCACTGCTAGTTTGGACACACACTCAAAATATGGAGCTGAAGCAGTTTTGAGAAAGAAAATCTCATTAAATCCAATGATAAATTAACAGCAAGGAGGAAACACAACTATTGAGGAGAAGCACAGGAGTGATAAGTAAATTCTCATGTCAGCAGGCTCTCCATCATCCTTTGTATCCATCACAGAGAGGGAAGCAGTCCTCCACAGGCTGTCTCCCAAAAATGTCACTGGGGTCGAACAAAGCAGGGTGCTGTCTCAAAAAACAGATCCTATTTTTCTATGTAGGCTGATGTTGCTACCAGCTGGGCAAAATTTTGATGAAATTAAAGAATGCAGAAAGAAATACAGCTATGATAGTTTTTCCCCCACTGTGGTATCCTGCTTAAACAATAGTGATCTTTTACATTATCAGTCATGAAAAAGAGGATTGGGAGCAGGTGATGGTAAGAAAGGAGAAGAAATTGGCAAGGAAGGTAAATGACTAAAACTGTATCAGCTGGCACTGTAGTGAATTCAAGGAAGACAAACTATCATATAAGAAGAAAACTGGCCCAGCAAACATAGCAATTAACTTGTTTTCTTACTGGAGAATGGGATAACAGTTTCTTCCAAAAACCAAACCCAGAAATCTCACAATCACTGACAGGCAGCTATAAGAAAAAGAAACAGAAAACATTTTGATCACTTCCAAATTTAACAGTGATATTTTCTTGCAGCAGGATTTGAGAAAATAGAATTGAAAATTTGTCTAATTAGATTAAATGTATTCATATACCTGTTTTGCCTGTGGTAAATGGCTCTAACTGCTAACATTGGTGCTGCGAGATTGAATAAAATGTGCTCACTTTTAGCACAAAACCAAGGGTCTTGCGTTTGTGTGCATTTCTATCACAGCTGAGAAAAGACATAAAAAACCCCAACTATGGCAAACTTGACTGATAAACTGTTATCTATCTGAATTGAAATAATCATATCTTGTAGTAATAAAGCCTTATTTTTTTTTTCTGCAGGTACACAAAGATGAAGACAGCGACCAACATCTACATCTTCAACCTGGCTATGGCAGATGCACTTGTTACCACGACCATGCCTTTCCAAAGCACCGAGTACCTGATGAACTCCTGGCCCTTTGGTGACGTGCTGTGTAAAATAGTGATTTCTATTGACTATTACAACATGTTTACCAGCATTTTCACACTCACCATGATGAGTGTTGATCGATACATTGCTGTGTGTCACCCTGTGAAGGCTCTGGACTTTCGTACTCCTCTCAAAGCAAAGATAATCAACATCTGTATCTGGCTGCTGTCCTCATCTGTTGGTATATCAGCAATAGTTCTTGGAGGCACCAAAGTCAGGGAAGGTGAGTGTGACTATTCAAAATTCAGTCTTTTTATTTCTCAACTGACAATAAATTGTAGGTTCAAATATTGATCAAATGTTATTTATTCCTTCTTGAAAATTACATTTAAATTCCTGACATTTTGAAATAGATAGTAGAACATCTCAGTACAACATATAAATCATTTAAGCTCCGATGTCCATACCAAATAAAAGAACAAAATGCACTTTGGAGCACTGCCTGTGCTAGAATGAGATCATCAAAAACTACAAGCACACAGCAGGGGAAAATTATCAGGAGTTTAATCACAATGGGCAAATCTAGAATCAGTTTAGGTGGAATCTTGAAATGTTGGCTTAAGGTTCTTTTTGTATATGTTGTGAGAGTAGTTCCAATGAAGTCCCAAGAGCAGAAACTAGAATTCGTGGGAGTTTATTACCACCAGCCTTTTCACCGAACTTGAAGGCATGGTGAAGAAGGGAAAAATCAGTAGCTGGAGAGAGAAAATGAAGGTAAATTATATATGACAATATCTCAAGATCATATTTAAAAAATAATGGAATTTATATGGAAACCTGGAAAAGCTGAGAACAAGGATTGTCACAGTAAATGGATATTCAGGCTATGGCAGGGAAACAGCTACAAGAACACAAAGTCAATGAAAACTGTATGCAGACCATGTATAGGCTTTGTTTGAAATGCCTGTTCTGTGAAGGAATGTGGATTTAGCCCCTGACTCATTACCCTGCTATGGAGTTAATCTGATTTTGAGATCTTCCTTGAGAAGGAAGGGGAAGAAGCATTTTCTGGCACATATGCTTCTTACCCACAGGTGTAAATGCAGTGCAGGGGCATCTCGAGGTCTTCAAAAAGCTGTAGACTTCTAATAGTGTCCTTGGTAGGGATCTTTCCATTACTGGGTGGCTGGAAAAAATACAGGCATTTATTTGGTGGGAGTCTTGTTTGAGGTGTAAACAACCTTTTGAAAAATTATTCCTAATTTCCTGCACTATCAACCTTTTCTATTTAGAAAGGTTTCATTCCTCTTGAGACAAATGTTTACTTAAGGGCACTGTTTCATCTGGCAGACAATAAATGTAGTATCTTAAGCTGTTTGACATAGACCAATGTGAAAAATCATTTCAGTTACTGCTGCTCAAGGGCTGATAGATTTGGCTGAAGATATATAGATTTTGTTTTTGCTGTTAGTCTTCTGCTTTGTAGGTGACAGAGAAGTCCTCTGGAAGCTCTTCTTTCAGTGCTTTGGGGGAACGCATGTCTTGGTCTGCAGTGTTGTAGCTCTTCCCAGTAAAGTTGTGACAGGCTCCATAAAACAAGGTCTGCCTGGGGAAATATTATCTTCAGGCATATTTGGAAGAATGTCTTGCTACATATGAGATCCTGATGGCCATGGGACACTGGCACAGGCAGGTGTTTTGTTGGAGCCTGCTCAACTAAGAGAATATTCCTGTCATTCAGTGTCAGCAGCACATTTAGATCATGGCAGTCCTCTGAGGCCAGCAATGATTTAATGCCTTTTCCACACCATGTAGAAGGCAGCCTTTTTTATAACTTATGAAACAGAGACCTGTAATACAGAACACAGCTGGGCTAAATGAGGTTGGAAATATTGGCAGCTGCTTGTCATCTGCTACTGTTCCTCCCTGCTTGTCTGATCTAAGGTCTCTCTTGAGCGTTTAGTGTCAATTACCTTGTCTGGTGTGCTCATGAATTGCTCTGATAAATGCTGAAGTGGAAAGGCAAGGATGCTCCCCTTGCCTGACAGCGGGAGCTCAGGCCTGAAACTTTATGTCATGTTGGTTAAAACATTTGTTGTTTATATGCTTCAGGGCCTCTGTTGGATTCACATTTAAGCAGCAACTGAACAACAAATGGAAAGTGATTATACTTGAGGTTCCCTCACCATGCTCAGTTAATCCATTTTGTTATCGCAGCTCAGAATTGCTCCCAGGTGTGTCCTTTTAGATGAATTTTTCCTGCAGAATAAATTCTACATCTGTGTAAATTTTCCTGCTCTGGCCTTAATGGAAGATTTTTTGCTGAAGGATTGTTCAGCTGTCAAAAAAAAAAAAAGGTATAAAATTAACTCTTCATATTGCCAGTAAGGATATGAAGGGTATGAAAGTGACACAATCAATATTATATACATATATATATAAAATATGTATGTTTCCTAGACCAATATAAGATTAATCTTAAGTGGTAGTTTATCAAGCACATTATAAATTATATTTAGGCCAAATACCATATAGAATTCAGTGTTTTTCCTTAAATATATCAATGTATTTGGAATATTTGTGTTTCCAAGTGGCAAATGTCAGTATGAAATCTGAAGATTATGACACTATCCATAAGTTCTGCACCTTTTAAGGCAGTAAAAATAGAATATAAATAATAAATATTTATAAATAATAGATCTAATAAATATAGTGGATTTTATTATGTTCCACTTCCAAAGTTCCAGAAAATTAATATTGTGTTGTGCCTTATGACCAGAATTACTATTAACTGTTTCCTACTTGTAAACTGGGAAAATGTAAACAGATTCCATAAAGTACTATGCTATGGCAACACATATATCAAGTGTAATACGTTAATAATAATGAATTTAGAATAAGATTTTCCATAGAAAGTAAATTGCAATGAGCTGTAAGATAATAATTAAGTTTGTATTTGATGATTTGGAATTCTAAAATAACATTGCCAACCACAAATTATAGCAAAATACAGTGACGATGACATAATAATTTTGATAAATATATGAAATTATATCAGTAGATCTGAAGAGGCCATGTCTTCTGTGAGTGAGTTTCGTTTGAGTAGCTGGATGTGGTCTGGAGCAGCCATCCCTGATCACTCTTTTTCATCCCACACATCTGGAGGCAGCTTTACTAATTTAGATAATACAGTTGCATCCTGATTTTATGTCATGGCTGCTAAGCCATGCTCTACTAAAAATAACAGTAATAATTGACAGGAAAACTTATTTGAAAATGATTATTGGCATTTCTAGAATGAAATGAGGTAAAAGCAAGTATGCTTATGAAAACTTACATCACAAAGGATTTAGATAAATTCACTGAGTGTCAAGTCACTTGTGCTGTCATCTGAGTATCCTGCATCAGCCTAGAAAAGATGTCCTTTCCATTTTCAGAATCATACATATTAGTTAAAATAAAACCTCAAAATGGTTAGCTTTTTTACTTGTAAATGCTTTCTATTAAAATGTTTCTGTATTTAATATTTCCCAGTAACAGCTTTCTGATATCTAACCATGCAAATGTGTGTATGGCACTACATGATAACTTTCTCCCTTAACTGTTTTTTCAAATAAATTCTCTGCAATATCTTTTTGATTTGGGAAGCATTTTTATAGCAGGGCAATGCGCCCTGATTTTTTTCTGACACATCCTGATGGAGACAGATATAAAAAAGTGATGTGCAGGAGTATATGGAATCACTCCACTCTTAGATCTGAATCAGTGAAAAACAATACATAATAGTTTGTAGTGGAATGACAAACTCAGTAGGGAAAATTATAAAAAATCCAAATAACTTTACAGGATAAAATCTAGGCTACAATTCAGAGTGAAAAATCCCTGTGTTACCCTGACTTATCTTCAGTAGAGTTGAACTACTGATAGTAGTTGTAAATTTACACCTTCTCTTGCCTTTTCATTTATTTATTACTTATTTTTCCATATGTTTTATATGCTGGAAGACTCCAATGAGGTCAGCAAATTAAACCTCAAATATTTCATTCCTTAGCTGCCTCCTGTCAGATGAAATATTTCTGCTAAATAAATTCAAGTGACAGCCTGTGGCTCTGAATCCTGGCATGGGCAATGGAAAGGGGCTGGACCCTGGATCTCTGTGGCCCAGAAGCTGCAGTGTCTGCACAGGCTGCATTTCCAATGGCATGATCTGCAAAAAGATTAACTCCCATTTGACTCCATGCACACATGTATTTAATTTGCTTCTATTTAACAGAAAAGAAGATGTTTCCATGGGTTTTTCTGAATGTAAGCATTTGTATGTACTCTATTTGTGATGTAAAAGGCATATGGGAAAAGATTATTACACAATTATCATATTTTGGCAAAATTTTCTTACTATCAAAGCCTCCTTCAGCTTCTACCATTCATATAAAAATCTTTTTCCACCCACAGACAAAAATATATGTAGTTTGATAATAATGATGAGATTTCTACTTCGCTGAACATGGTACTCAGTCTCATTTTAAATCTCAGTGAAATTCAAATAGAAACAACTTTACAGATTTTGTTTTTGTGCTCTGATTTTTTTGATCCTCCCATGGGAAAGAAATTTTGTACAACATTTTGCATGTGAAAAAGCTCAAAACTCAGTAATTTCTAGACACAGCTGCATAAAACATGTTTGAATGGTAACTGAAAGCTTCCTTGGAGTAATTTAATGATAACTCCATTTATTAATAGCACAGTACATGCTAATCACTTTTCATAGGTTATGCTATGATAATGACATTGTTTAGAATATCTAATAACAAAGCAATTTTCTTCTTGCTTCCTTCATTTTTTAGATACTGCTAGCACTGAATGCTCCTTGCAGTTTCCAGACAGAGATTATGTGTGGTGGGACATCTTCATGAAAATCTGTGTCTTTGTCTTTGCGTTTGTTATTCCGGTTCTCATTATCATTGTTTGCTATACTCTGATGATTCTGCGCCTGAAAAGCGTACGGCTTCTCTCCGGGTCTCGCGAAAAAGATCGAAACCTGCGCCGCATCACCAGGTTGGTGCTCGTGGTTGTGGCAGTCTTTATCATCTGCTGGACTCCTATTCACATTTTCGTGCTCGTTGAGGCCTTAGGGGACGTGTCCCACAGCACTGCTGCCATATCCAGCTATTACTTCTGCATTGCTTTGGGTTACACCAACAGCAGCCTCAACCCAATCCTTTATGCATTTTTGGATGAAAACTTCAAGAGATGCTTCAAGGACTTCTGCTTCCCCTTCAAGATGAGGATGGACAGGCAGAGCACCAGCAGAGTCAGAAACACTGTGCAGGACCCAGCTTACATGAGGGAAGCAGGTGGGGCAAACAAACCTGTATGACTAGTCGTGGAAATGTCCTCTTACTGTCCTCAGGAGAGAGAGGAGTCCAATGACCTAGGACTGACACAGATTACAACTGCAGTTTGAGATTGACTCACCCAGACAGACATTTCTGGAATATTTAAGAAATCCCAGCAGTTTGAACTAAAGCAAGTTTATTATTGATAAACAAGAATCTCCTGAAAATCGGCTCAAATGAAAAGGACCTGGATGATGGTCAGGTTTTGGCACCATATCTGCTGTACTTGAGCCAACACTAAAACACACTTTTGAAGAGTGAAGAGATAGTGTTGCACCAGGTGATTCCGGATAAGAATAGTTCTCACTCTTCTCTTTACAATAGGTAACATCTTAAAAGGCAACAATTGGTCATAAAACTGAACTATACCAGAAACTTCTGCCCCAACAGTGATTGCTTCTAAAGTATGGAGTTTGACAACTTGATCCTCTTTAACAGTAAAGGGTGTTAGGTTTCTGTGAACAATGCCACAGCTATAATCAATATTGTCTTCAATTAATATATCTGTAACCCTTGTTTGTGCTGTGAAAATCCAATTTGAGCATGATCTACCCACACACCAAAGTAGATTTTATTGTGTCTGTGTATGGTAAAGCCTTTTGGCATTCAAAGATACTGTAACTTAATGGGAATTGTTATCACATGTTTAATCACCTTTGTGTAATGTTTTGTACGTGTGATTTTCCAAGGTGGTTGTTTCTTTATTGAGTCTGAATAATATAATATGCATTTTCAGAGTGTATATTGAACAAAAGGCTAGAAAACTTCAAATGCTTCACTTGTTACAAAATTGATGAAAAGTCGTGTTACATTCATTACATGGAGGAGACACTCTCATATGTAACTTGTTTTCCTGGACAATATGTAAGCAGACTGAAATAAATATTTGACAAATTAGAAAAAAGGGAAGTAGCACATGAACTAACTGTGTTGATACAATGGAAATTAAATATTACTGAATGCTTTAATGGCATTTGATGGAAAAAGATCATGGTTTATTGATGCTGATATATTTTCTTTGATACAGTCCTATGACTTCAGTAATTTTCTCTGCTTTCCTGTGAAGGTGGAGGTATCAAGACACAGATAAATAAGTTACTAGCTTGCTGAAGGTAAGTTTATGGTGAAATGGAGCTTAACTCCCAGTCTGTAGACTTTTGTCTTCCTGATGTTATATATTGCAAATCCCACTACTGCTGTTGCTGAAATATGGAGGAATGCGCTCATTATCTTTACCCTGAACAGATACACCATACATCTTCTTGTTAATTTTGTTCTTTATACAAAAGAAAGAATAATGTGGGTGCCTTCCTTTTTCCTGGAAAATTTTCGCAGAAACACAATCTGGTTTGGTCCTATCAGACCAAAAATGCTTTATGCACACCAGTACAAATAATGAATTTTTTATTTAGCTGGCAGTCCAGTTCCTATGGAAGTGCTATAGAAAGTCAGCCTTCTGCAGGACTTATAATATACTTTATTGTTAATACAGTCATGATGTAAAATATTTTTGATATCAATTTGATAAATGCTGTTGTTGAAATAACCAAGACAACTCTTTCTGGACAAGTCTAGCACTTTCTGATTGTTTCTACATGAAGAATGATTAGCTGACCTCAGGATGCTTGCTTTACCTGGGGAAGTGAACGATGCTTTCACAGCTGCTGAGTCTCACCTCCTATTCTGTCATTCATCCATTTTTTTAATATGCAACCACCTTTCTAAACTAAGTCCTGACCTTTAAATAGCCACAAAAAGAGAATGTTTAAAGTAAAATTTGAAAATCCAAGGCATTTATCGAGTTAGGAGCAAGTGAAATGGGAAAGAACTAGAATTTAATTAACTATTTTCATTCAAAATAACCTATTTTCTTGTTAATGACTTACCATTTGCATATGTAAGTCTGTGCTTGAATAGGGTTTTTGTTCTACACATTATGTGCAATGCTTTGCATTGTAATGAAAAATCAATGCTCTTAATTTGCAAAAAGGAGGCTTCTAATAATATTTTTGAGGTTTATGTTTTTAAGAAGGAGTTCATAATTTCTATCACAGTAGGAGGAAATTATAACTTCCTAACAATTAAGCTTGCAAAATGTTATAGCAATGTGTCCTTAAGGTTTATTTCTGTAATTGAACATTAACAGGCAAATTAGTTTGAATACACTAGAAAGGTGTCTTGGAAGTTTTCTTGTCAAATTGAGCAGCTTACTGCACTTCACTGAAAAACAGCAGAAAACTGGCCAAGATATCTTTCACACATGAGAAAGTACATTAAAAATGATACTGTGGTTTTGCTCACAGAGTCTGCTTCTAGATGATGGAATTCCCATTGCAAAGCACTTCACTTTCTTTGTAACTCCAAGCCAATGACTTGCCTTCTCTCTTGTGCTGGCTCCAGGATGCTGCAAGAGGTGAAGGCAGGGTAGGAGCTGCCTGGCCCAGGAGTAGGTCTGGGTGGGGAATGGGGCAGCAAGGACAGGCTGTGCTGTCCCATGTGGGGCAGACACATGCAGGCAGTCTGGGAATTGGTTGTACTTGCTGCTACCACTCTTATCTCCCTTTCTTTTAGGAGGTTCCAAAAATTCAATACTGCAAAAGCATGGTTATGGACCTGCTTGTGGGGCCAAATTCCAATCAATCAACTAGTGTGGATAGCTAATATGTCACTTTCTGTGTTTCTGCTTCTTTTAACTGAGAAATCTTTTATTTGGAAAATACATTTGATATTCTGGTTCAGGACAGACCAACACATGGCAGAGAAATGATACTCAGATGCTGAGAAACCCCAAGTTTAGTTAATGAGCAATATATCAACAAGATGAGAAATTCACAGGAAAACTGAGAATGAAATTTCTGTCCTGTGAAAGGCAAAGGGAAAATACACCATTTTGAGCCAGAATTCTTCTTGGTTCTGCTAAATTAGTGTAGTCTTTGCAAAGAAGACAGGAAGATTGTGCTGGGATTTTATTTTCCTCAATTGTTTATCGATTCTTAATCAAACATAATCATTGTAAATATGGCTCTGTTCTTCCCAGTGAAGTTTTTTTCTTCAGAAGAAAATGTGGATTCAGCAAAATTGATTGAGTTTGTGATAACTTATGTAATCTGGCAAATAAGAAACATAGTTGTGCCTGGCTATTTTTTAACTGGATCTCACAGGTGTGCCATACAATATAGTGAGTACATCTATTCAATGCCAGAGTGATAGACTGAAAGATATTTCAACTGACTGAATCAAAGTGTTTTGGCTTGGGTTTTTCTTTTTGTTGGACTGCATGTGGCTTGGGAACTGTTGGTGCATAAAGCTCTGACATGCAAGGTGGAATGACTTCAGACCGCAGATTTTGATCATTTAGTTAAAAGTGTTTTGATGTGCAGCTGTGTGGCTGATGCAAGAGAGTGTGCAAGCACTGGGAGCTGCTTGCTGAAGGGAAGGGCTGTATGCAAGGGCTGCTTAGTTTTAAGCTACACCACTGTGATTTAACCCCAGCTGGCAACAAAGAGCAATGGAGTTACTTTCTCACTGCCTGTTCCTGCCCCTCCAAAAACTTGTGGGTTGGGATAAAAGCAGTTAAATAATGGAAACAAAGTAAAAAATACTAATATGGATGCTAATGTTAATGCTATTATTAATAAAAAGGAGACAAAAAAAAATAAAACCCAAGACACACACCTGATGCCCAATACAATCACTCACCACCCACTGGCCAATGCCCAGCCCATCCTCCACAGTGCCTGGCTCCTCTTGGCCAGCTCCTCCCAATTTATACTCTGAGCATGAAATCTTGTGGCATGGAATTCTCTTTTGACAAGACTGGGTCAGCTTTCTGTTTGTGCTCCATCCTGTCCTCTTGTGCACCTGCCTGCTGGCAGAGCATGGGAAATAGAAAGTTCTTGACTCAGGGTAAGCCATGCTTAGCCACAACTAAAACATTGGTGTGTTATCAACATATTTATTCTCTTACTAAATCCAAAACGCAGCACTGTACCTGCTGCTCAGAAGAAAATTAACTATAACCCAGCTGAAATCAGGACAAATATTTCTGGAAAATAATCATGGAAGTTACCAGCCTGTTCAGTCAGCTTTCCTTCCAATGTTGATTTTTAGTTGGCTGCAAATACAAGTCCTCCTATTCAGTTTCCTATTCTGTTAATACCAATGGCAACATCTCAGATGGGCTTAGGGATCTACAGAAGGGAAATAGTCTCCTCCTTCCTCAGTAAACAAATCCTGGGGCAGACTGATGGCTCTAGGAATCTAGGTTGCTACTTCCCTGCTGAAAGAAATACCAAAAATACCTACAGCTTTGTACTCCCCTGCAAATTTGCACCAAACCCTGTAGTAAGCCTCCTGGAGGTATTATTGTCTATTAGAGATTTAATGGTGTGAAGACTTGATAGTGGGTACATAGTATGAGAGAAAATTCTATTGACAGTGACAGCAGTTGCTTAGGAAAAGTGTATAGAGGTTATGGAGACATGAAAAATAGAGGTTGTGAGCACTTGTGTACCAAGGTATGGGTGTACAAGATTTCTTTGTGCTTTTAATTTATAAACTCTGATTTTACATATTTTACTTCTCTTTGTTACAAAGCAACCAATTTATCTTCAAATTAGCTGAAATATGTTCTAAAAGCTTTGAAAACACAATC
Organism: Passer domesticus; assembly: GCF_036417665.1. NCBI lineage: Eukaryota > Metazoa > Chordata > Aves > Passeriformes > Passeridae > Passer > Passer domesticus. The sequence goes on along the minus strand of NC_087474.1, from coordinate 121,824,418 downwards.
TAGACAGTATTGATGTATGGAGGTAAAGCAGACAACCCTGGTACTGATGTACAAAACATTTGGCAGAGTGGGAGAATGGTGCAAGGTAAAAGGAGAGTTTGGAAACTACTGTGAAATACAGCAGACTTTCTTGGTAGAGGCCACAATGTCCAGGAAGAAAAGTACTTATTACTGCTAATGCATTTTCTCCCAAACTGTCTCTCATTAAAGTAAATACTTAGCTGTCTGTCTCCAAAACAGCCCCTATCATTTTTTAAATCCTTTCCTGTACAAGAAGCTTTTCAGAAAGCAGCACCAGGAAACAGTCATGAAGGCAGTCTAATGATAGACCTGCAACTATATCTTGCTCTTCAGTCAAAGCTTAGTATGGACAAAATAAAAAAAAAAGCAGTTGACTGTATTTATCTTTCAAAGCTGTCTTTCAGATATCTATTTCCAGATATCTGAAAGACAGCTTTGAAAGTCTGCATCTGTTGGACAAATATTTGATTAATCAGTGAAAAGACCCTTGCATTGTACCTGGAAAAAACACAGTTAATTATCCCTGGGACTGGCAGGGTGCACTTTAGAGATATGTACCTCCTTCTGTCTTCCCTGAAGAAGAATTTTTTATGGTCAAAACTGCTCTAATTGAAAAATTAAGCCAAAAACTAGCGTTAATATGCTGCCATTTGTAGCAGGTAAGCTGGTGTTTTGTGCTCTTGGAGCACTTTTTCCTCAGTCTGATGTTCTTTATCTCTGTTTTGTGTCATGGTGCAAGAGGAGTCTGGAGTGGACAGCATAGAAATTAGGCTTACCTAGTGTATCCTTCCCCTTCTTCTTTCAACTCCTGCTTGAGTTACAGCCTTTTTTGGTGAAAAGAATGATTAAAAAAAATACATAGACATTATGTAGGCATAAAACTGCTATCTGTAAATCCATATTATGTTTTTTCTTTTTTTTTTCCTTCCATTTTGTTAACTCCTATATATATACGCCTGAAACTCAGAGATTATATGAATCACAATAAAATATGGTGGTTTTCCCTATGGGAGCTGTCAGGTGTTACAATTTTGCCCCATAGGTAAGTATGCACACACAGTGCTCCCTCATATGGCGTTTCTCTTTTCTTGTCTGACATGGCAAAGTGACATTTAGCCACTCTACTGCATTTTGCACTTGGTTCTTAATTGTGTTTTTGCATTTTAAAAGTGCTTTGTTGCTGATAGTGCCATAACCCAAATGTACATACAAATTAATTCCTCAGAGTGGCAGCCATAAAAGTGAGAAGTAATTATAATGATAATAATAGGATCACATAGAATGATATGAAAATAATATTTTTCTTCACAAAATAAGACTTTAGTGTCATTTCATTCACTTAATGAAAATAAAAGCATGTACTGTCTCTGGGATCAGGGAGAGAACAGAAGCCTTCTCATACCAGGAGAACACTTCAGTTAGAGCTATGGGCTTTATTTGGTTTTATACAGTGAAAAACAAAAGCCTTTCTATTGAAAACTGAAATTTCCATATTCAACAGATCTTCTGCAACACAGAGGATTTGCCATGTGCATTTTCACAGTGCTTTCAGTTGAGAAATCAATACAAATATGAACCTTATGTGGCAGGACTCAGATCAGGATTCAAGCATGGTGTATGTGTACTGTGTCCCCATGTTAATGCTTTTACTCCAACGCTGTTTTCATCTGCTTGGGCACCAAATGGTAGCAGCTGCAACTGCTCTTGATGTTGAAGCCCAAGAAGCTTGTGGGAGAGGTTTCTAGAACACAACTCTCAGGCAAAAGAATGAGCTAAGCAAGGAGTTTGGGTTTGGCACATAAAAAAAGCTTAAAAAATTTGGGCATGTATAGTGTATAGATTTCTGTAAATGGCAGCTAGGCAAAAACCAGAAAGTGTGCTACTGCTAAATTCTATCTATTCTTTAAAGAACAGCAGACCTTTCTCTCCACAGGCTTTGTACTAAAGGTAATTGCTCTATATGTGACATAAACCACATTTCTGATTTCACTCTGATAGATGAATTTTAAACAGAGAATAAAATACAGTTAAGTCACATAGGCCTAATGACAACCCCATGAAGATCACAGCTGCACTCAAATCCCATTAGCATCAGATGAGTAATACAGAGCTCTTTTCATGACCTCACCTGCTAACTCTTCATACCAGTTCTGGACAGAAGCAAACAAATTTGGAATCCTACATATGACATATATGTCATAGACCAGAGTAGGTTCCCTCACACAACCACTGTACAGCATGTATAACATTTTTTTTCTTAATTTGTATAGGAAAAGGTAGTACAGTTTTATAGTGTGATATTTCTCATTTATGTGGCTTACAAAAAAATGGACAAGCATTATGTTGTTCTGTAGCAAGTATTTCTCATTATCTTACTTGGATTTGATATGCAATATAATTAATTCCCCTGAGTCAAATCTGTTTTGCCCATGCCAATAATTGCTGAGTGTTCCTTCCCTGTCCTTATCTTGACCCACAAGCCTTTTGTTACATTTTGTCTGCCCTGCCCAGTAGAGGAGAATGATAGAGTAGCTTTGGTGGGCACCTGCCAGGGTCAACCCACCATGGGAGATTTGGCTGTCTGCTCTTGTTTGGGAGCATAGGCCATGCCAGAAGACACTATAGGAAAGTTTGGAACAGGCCACAGGCTTTGTATATCTCTTCTGTTGATGTATATCCACTATATGCTAGAACTTTTTTCAGAAGAAAACATAAAATATATTTTATTTTAGCTCTACCACCTACTTTTATTTCTCTTAAAGGCTTGGGAAAAATTCAGGCAGGGCCTAGAGAGTAATTTTTTTAAAGCGATTGCTGGGGAAAGAGGTCTTCAAGAGATGAACATTGTGGAATGAATTTCCTCTCCCCTATAAACAGAAAAATGCGTGAAAGTCTGCCAGAGAGAAAAATATTTATGGATTACTATGGTATTAGCAGCTCTTTATGAATTAGTGAGCTGTCTTGTGTCTTGATTTGATATTAACATTTCACACATCCTAGGTATTTCAGCCTTGGAAGAACCCTCTGAGTCATTGCTTTAAGAAATGGAAGAAAGGAATGGAAATTTGCTACTTAGCAGGGAAGAAGTAGGGAGCTGGGAAAAGTTGCCTTGTTTATTAATAGAGCTGATCTGGATATGAATTTCTTTCCAGAAAAACATCATGATGGATGGAGTGGAAAAAAAGAGGATATGAAAACACAGTCTTTTTCTCTTATTTTCTGGAGGAAAATGGCTTCTTGCTGGTGGCCTGACATTCTCAGCCTCTGAGATGAGGAATCTATCCTTGCTGTGCCTTTGGAAACCTCAATATTATCTGTCTCTTAAAAGATATATCTGAAAACCATTCAATCTGGCCTCTGAGGAATCACAATATTATTTTTAAGGACAGAGAAGAACACATATATTAACAGGCTGAGATAACCAGTCTTTTCCCTGTTGTTGTTTTCCACAAATAGCATCCAAACTGCAAACTGAATGCACTACTTAGGACATTTCTGCTTTATGGTGTCAGTCTTGCCAGATGGTTCCCTCCTTACCTTCTGGCTGTACTTGCAACCCAGAAAACCAACTGGATCCAGGGCCGAATCAGAAAGAGAGGGGTCAGCAGGTTGAGGGCGGTGATTCTGCCCCTCTGGAGAGTGATTCTAGCCCCTCTCCCCCACCTGAAGTGCTGCATCCTCATCTAGGGTCCCCAGCAAGAGAAGGATGTGGACCTGTTGGAGCGACTCCAGAGGAGAGTCATGGCTATGATGAGAAAGCTGGAGCACCTCTCCCATGAGGACAGGCTGAGAGAGTTGGGGCTGTTCAGCCTGGGGAAAAGAAGGCTCTGGGGCAGCTTTCCAGCACCTAAAGTGAGCCTCCTAGAGAGCTGAGGAGGGCCTTCTTACAAGGACATGGGGAATGGCTACAGAAAAGGAGCTGGTTTATGTTAGATATTGGGAAGGAGGGTGTCGAGGTCAGCTGTTACTTGTCTCTGCCCCAGCACGGGAAAAGGTGGTTCTGGGCAGGCCGTGCTTTGAAGAAGGAGTCTGGACTCTTGCTTTTGGTCTTCAGTTGTGTTTATTGTTCCTTATCTACAGAGTTTTTCTGTCTGTCCAGCTGAGGTCTGATCAACAAGACAGCCAAGGGCACTCTCTCCAGCTCACGGGGTGGTTGTCTCTTTTATAGTGAAAACTACGTATTAGATATTTACCTTCAATTTCCAATACTTTTCACCCTTGTTAGCAAGTGTACCTTCACCATGAACCAATCCACACATGCCAACATCATCCTGAACATGGATGCCAAGGAGAAGAAAGAAGGACAGGGCAGGCCCTAATCCCTCCATCTTGGGACTCCTGACCCCCATGTACAGAATTTCAAACCCCCCTGTACAAGGTTCAAAACCCCCCTGTACAGTGCTCCAAAATTTTTCCCTTCACCCTGTGATTGCTACTACTATGCTACTTAAACTTTTGTGACCTGTAATTCTTCATATAAGGTTGGCAATTTGCTCCATGAATTAAGATCGAATTTCCAGGTGTCTTTGGCTTCCTGCCAGGTCTCCGAGCCCATCCAGGGCATCCAGAGAGATGTGGTGGTGAGGCATTGGAACATGTTGTCCAGAGAAGCTGTGGATGTCCCATCCCTGGATGTGTTTAAGGCCAGGTTGGATAGGGCTCTGAGCAACCTGATCTAGTGGAAGGTGTCCCTGCCCATGGCAGAAGGGTTGGATACAGATGATTTTTAAGGTTCCTTCCAGCCCAAGCCATTCTAAGATACTGTGTTTCTATGGCATTAAAGAAGGATTCATATGGGAATAAATGAATTGTTCCTTAAGTGGTCTTAGATTCCTTTCATCTGGATTGTCATTTGTAAACCTCACATATACTCCTAATATGTCCCGTGCTCTCAGTCTGAAGGCTCTTTCTATCTGTTTTCCTCAGTACATGTTCCTGCTAGTTACCAATTCTAGAAAACTATTTTCTGATGTCATGCTTCAAAATGTAACAGGTGTTGAAAGTCAGTGAGAAATTAGGAGGTTAAATGTGCTGTTTGATATGTATGATGGTTCAGAAGTGTGATGATTTTCCACATGCAGAGTCACTGCCTCTATGGTAGGACATTTCTTTTGTTAGAGCAACACTCCAATTTGATATGATGACTACTACAAACTTTTGTGGGTTTTAAGGAAATATTTTCCAGTTCAACATTCTTCATTGTCCTCAGTGGAGACAAATACACTTGTGTAGCAAGTGTAAGGTGAATTTCCTTGTAGATATGCAAAAAAGGCAGATGAAAAAGGGCTTTGACTAGGACCTATATCCAGAATTTCCCAACTTAATAAACAAGTTAAACTGCATGTGTTAGACCTTCCTGCAAATTCCCTCAGCACTTTCCCTCTTATCAGCTGATCCCTTCTTTCTCTCCCAAGAAGACAGAAGTTTTTGTTTGTATCCACTCTACATAGATGAGCTGTATGCAGTGAAACCAAGCCTTCCATTAAGCATGTGCTTACATGCTACACTTGTTTTTCACGTCTGATAAATGTTCTCTTTCTGATTTTCAATTTTCTGGTTGACAGCTTGCCAGAAACTTTCTTCACTGAAAACTAGCTTATTGCTAATTTTGACAGCTGACAGAAAAAAGTTCCTGCCTGTGCTTTTATTTTTGTAAACAGCAAGCAGAGCTCACCACATCCCAGTAACTAGGATACAATGATGCCCTAGGATGCTCCTGTGAGAACTCTACTCATGACTGGGAAGTATGGTTTTGTCAAAACTGAAATTCTTTTTCAATGACTTTGCTTTAATAAAACTTTCCCAAGGGAGATTTCTTAGGGTGAATTTTTAGTGAAAACAAACAACAACCTCCAGAAGGGCTGAGTTTAGGTCCTCACAAGGGATGAGTAAGAGGAGGAGGAGAGGGAGTTTAATATGGCTGAGAGGGGTGTTCACACACTGAAATGTGGATCTCCCATGTCCTACATAGTGGCTTCATCTCTGGTTGAAACAAAACATTTTGGCACTCATTTTGAGTTGTACAGACCTCACTTCTGGACAGATGTGAGACCGAGGAATGGCTCATGACTTGGTAGAGATGACCTGCATGGAAAGCTTGAGGCAAGATGTGTCCTTGCAAGAGGCTGTGAAGGCAGGACAGGCTCTTAGCTGGGCTCTCAGAAAATGGGCCCTGCCCAGGCAGCGTCAGAGCTGCTGTGTTAGACCCAACACCAAGGCCATGAATGGTACAAAGCAGGAGAGAAGCCATGACAGCACTACCAAAAAGTGTCCTACAGCTCTGCTGGAGAAGGAATTCAAGTAGGCAACCAGCTGGATGAGTGTCTCTCCAAGCATGGGAGGCTTTTCAGGTTTGCGTTTCAAGATTTTTCCTTACCTCCCTGAACATGGTCTCGCTTTTGTTGTTACAAATTGAATTATTGTTTTCCAGGCAGCCTGAGCAGCTGCTTTCAGATGAAAAGAGCTATCCTCTTTTTACTGTTCTTAATTTCCTTACCCTCTGCTTTGTTAATAAGAGTTCATGTAGGCAATATTTTGATTGAGCTGAGGCTTGGTGTAAGAGTTCATGTTTCAAGGTGTCATATGCCAAACCTCAAGGTGTTGGGCATAAGTGAATGTGCAGATGCTAGCTCTGTTCCACACCATATTGTTAATTTGCTTTAACAAATTTAAGTGAAGATAAATAGTATCCATGGGAAACTTGCACTGGTGGAAACTGGCTGTGAAAACAATAAAAAGCTGGTTATTTTTTGCTCCCTTACAAAACTTACAGTATAACTCTTCAATTAACAGCTCCAAGAGTGAAAGATGATCCTGCAGGTACCTGAACCAGCATTTGGAAAACTGGAGCTTGCTCCCAGAAACTGTCCCAGGTATCTGTTTTGAGATCAAAAAGATCAGGTGGGCAAAATTTGCAATGTAGTTTCAAGCAAGATTAATGTGGAAATGCTAAGGCAGCTGACTCCCTGAAGGAGTTGGGTGCCAGTATATTTTAAAAGCATCACTTAAGGCTTATCTGCTTCTTCAGATGTTTTTACAAAGATGGTCTGTAGGACTAAAGTAATTTCACAGCTGTAACTGTGGCTGAAGAAACTGCCCGAGTACAGGTCTGAGCAGGCTAGAGCAGGTTGGAACAGGAATTCTCTGCCTGGGGTATATGGTTCCTCCATCACAGTCAGAAGTATGAACCAGGACCTAATGTGAGAGACATGTAGAGAAAAAGTGTGTTAAAGCCCCTTTCTGCACATGGCAGTTGTGTGTGACTCAGGTACTGCAGTGATGGGGTTCAGGTAAGTGAGTTCCTAGAACACAGATCTGATGATTTAAAGTCTGATGGTTCTTTTGTAAGCAATCCAAGAACTTTTGTTAGAAGTGAGTGTAAGGATATATCTATCATATGATGGGAGAAAATATGGTAAATGATGTGTTTGTATAACCTTACTTCTGCTCAGAAAACTTAGGGAGCATATATTCTGTATGTGGACTGTGATACAAGAACACTTGAAAAAACAACTGAAATTCACCTCCGTAATCCATATTTGAGACTGAAATGGTGTTAGAAAATAGGATGGCAACTTATGCAACTTTGGTACTTGAGATAAACAAATATGGTTTTGTTAATTTAATAAATTACTGAAATCAAATGGCAGTGTGTTTATCATGCAAGTTACCTACCTTGATATTTGTTTAAAATGTAATAAGACACATCTCCTTCAGGGCTCCTTCTGGTGTTTATGCTTCCAAATGCTGATGAGTTATTTACTTTGCCATACTCCTTTTTTTTTTGAAGACTTTCAAAACAGCATAATTTTGTTGAAATTTTTGTCTCCCCTGCAAGCATTTATGCCATACTTTGTAGTGCATGCAGCAGTTCAGAAGGGCCATGTATGTGAGCTTTGACCTTTCTGAGCATTGAGGTGGCTGGAGAAATATGTTGGATAACCCTGAAGTCTTCTGTTGGCATGCTGTGGGCCTTCATTGTTTAGTTTGATATCATCTCTCACATGTGGCTTACCCTTGATCCAGTATATGAGCATTCCAGGGGAAGAATTAGAAGGTAGCCATTAGAAATTGGACAGTTTTTTGAGAAAACTTCTTAGGAATGCAGGACTTAACACACATCTTGTATTCCTTATCTCATTGTCAGATGGGCAGATGCAAATGTGGATATAGGTAAGCTGATGGAAATCATGGTTTTGATGTATTGTAGATAATTGAAAATCACAGAAACACCTGTATTTGCAGTTGAATATAAATATTCTTCTTTCCTTTAGAAGAATATTCTCTGTAGGCTCTGTAGACTCTACTGAACTTTCACTAAGAGGATAGGAATGAATGCTTTTTAAAAATGGGAAATGTTTTTGAACAAGCATTTCTGGATGGATAATGAGGGATACTGAGGATACTGATGGGTAATAAGGATACTGAGACTATATTGAAAATGCTGGGGTATATAATGAGCAGTTCTAAGTACCTCATACAGAAACTACTCTGCCATTTTTTATACTGATCTCTTCACTCTTGTGGCCAGTGACAGGACTCAGGGAAATAGTGTGAAGCTGAGTCAGGGGAGGTTTAGGCTGGATATCAGGGAAAGGAATTTCACCCAGAGGATGGTTTGGAACAAGATCCCCAGGGAAGTGGACACAGCACCCAACTGAACAGAGCTCAAGAAGCGTTTGGACAATGCTCTCAGGCACCTGGTGTGACTATTGGGGATTTCCTGAGTAGGGAATTGGACTCAGTGATCCTGCTGAGTCCTTTCTAACTCAGCATATTCTATGATTAATTGCTCTTAGAAAAACTTAACTGATTGGAGAACCAAAAGATTATCAAGCAATGATTGGCAAACTCTCAGGAGCTAAATGTAGCAAAACCAAGAGCTGGTAAGAAACAGCTGCTAAGAAACACCTTAAACACAAAGCTGTAGTTCAGTACCAAAACAGAGATATTGAGACTGAGGATCTTCCATTTTTTCTGTACCCACCTAAACCATCATGAATCTCCAGTCATGAAACTATGTTAAAGTAGTATATGACATGTTAATAAACTAATTCAAAACCACTTTTAACCTGCTTGACTTTTTTTGTGCTGGTTTTTATGGACTTCTGAGATGTAACAAAATTAGAGGCACCTCAAAAGTGACCTCCAGATAGTAACAAAATGACTGTTGATTGTTTTAGTTTTGCCACCCAGATTTTACATTTGCCAATAACTTATGCAAAACACCAGAAAAAATTTATCCTGGTATTTTTTCCCCAGGCTTATGTCTTTCAAATTATATTTCATGCTGAATTATAGGTATTATAACTGTAATGACATTGACTCATTTCTTTATTCAGCTTCTATGCCAGAATGTGGGTTTTTTTTTTTCATTTTTATCCATTATGATAATTTCCATCTCCTGACAAGTATCTCTTGCTCAAACCATTATTTATGCTTTGATGTAGGATTTTTTTCTGCTAAGGCTTGACACTGCTAGCTACAACCTTTTCTGCCTGTTCCTTGTTCCTTACTTGGGCGCTTCCATCCATGATCCACCCCATCAGTGCTCTTGGGATACTGGTTTGATGGAGACAAGAGTTAAGTTTCTCTTAACTCTTGCATTCTTTTTAATTATAAACTTTCAACTCTATTCAAGGATAAATGTAAAACCTCACCAAAACCAAAACGAGCCCTTCAAACAGGCAAAGAGAGTGGAATACGAGAGAGCACGATGATTAACATATTTCAAAGTCCTGGACTGAAAAGAAAACCAATTCTCAGACTTGTGAGAATGTTTCAATACAATTCAAACTCTAAAATTTTTCTTTGATTTGAAAAACTTTGCTGTTTTTTTTCCCTAAATTAAATATGGAATCTAGATGAATTTATGATTTCTCAAGAATAGTTGAATTTAGTCTCTGTTCTACTGAGTAGTTCACCCTAGATTGCTATAATTCAGTACTGTAAGTTGCTAATTTTGATTTATGTTGAATTTATCTCGACTGTTGGCAATGAATGCTAAACACAAGCATAACTACTTATACTGGAGTTTGCTTTCCATACTTATTTCTTGCTTTTTTAAATATCACACTGAAAATATTAGGATGCTACTTTTTCTTCTGGAAAAATTCTAAATACACAAATGTGCTACATTCTTACTGAAAAAGTGGTATAACTGTGCAACTAAAAGGTAAGAGTCAATGCCACACTGAAGACCAAGATGTTATGTAGTTAAAATTGGTACCAGGGTGTGGTAAATCAGCCACTGCTCAAATCTGCCTCCACCTGACCAGACATTTGTGGTCTTTAATTCAACTTGATTCAGCTTGCTAGGGTGGCTATTTATTTTTGTCACCCTCATGATTGTCTACTTTATGTAAAAAGTGGATTTACTTTTGGAGTAGAATTTAAAATTTTGTTAAAAAATTAGATGTAAGCAAATCAAGTTGACTTGTTGGTGCTTACATATAGGGCTAAAAATCAGTGGAATATTACTTGTCAGCTTACTAATCAACATGAAAAATATTGCATCATGGTACTGTCTGTTCTCAGAAAGAAACATGTAGTTTGAGGTTATACAAACAAACTTGTCAGTTGGTTTTATTACCAGCAGTTTCCCCCAGAATGGACCTGGGGAAGGGCTTAATCTGGAAAGGGAAACTTCCAAATGATGTCCCCATACTGAACAAGCCACTGAAGTGAGAGACACGTACGGTGGGCTCATTGAAATCTGTTCAAGTGGAAGCTGAGGTATATTCAGTCTGTTTGGGATCACTGGCTCAGCTTTCCTCAGGGGAAACGGAGGCAGAGCCACTCTCACCTATCCGTGGGAGGCTTGAATATCCCACCTTTGCCTGCAAGAGCAGTCTGGAGAGGCACAGCTCCTAAGGCCAGCATCAGCCTTGTGTACTGAAGCTGAAGTGAGGGCAGGGTACCACAGGGGTGCAAGGATTTCTGCTGCTCATGCCTAAAGAAGAAAGTGATTATGTGCAAGCTGTCAGAGCCAGAGGACTTCTCTTGTCTTGCATAGTTATGCAAGTTGCCTAGGCAATTTGCAATTATTACATATGTAAGAGCAGCTGGCACTTCATTGAAATAAAATGTTTCGGTTTAAATTATATGGTTCCTTTTATTAATAGTATGAAAGCACGGGTGAGAAAACATGCATTTATGAAAGGTCTAAATAAAAATATGATGTTATGAAAAAAAATAAACATGAGAGGGAAAATCTGAGCGCACCTTTTTCAGCCAAATAATTTAGCAATATGTTTTTGTGGGTTTTTCAGTGAAGAACTTGCAAGAAGAGAGCGTAACAAGAGAAAAAGCTTTCCTCTCTTAAGATAAGGCAGACCTGAGTACCAGATAATTCTGAAAACTTCCAGCTGTCTGGTTGTGAAAATACCATGGCTTTACTTCCAGGGCTGACACATACTACTGCAGATATGTCAAGAGAGGGATATGATTAAAAGGCATTTAATAGAAGTGCTAATGATTTTTTGATCTCTCTCATACCAGCAGAGATGATATCGATGTTACTATGACTGAATTGCTGAAATACTGTTTCACTCCTCATGACAGAGTGCAGTGAAACCCAGAAAAATTGACACTCACGTTAGAAATCTGCTTACCAAAATTCAATAGATGTGAATGCAGTGTATTTTGCTGGGAGGAAATACTTAATTTTTCAATTTTACAATTGTCCTCTATGAAGACAGCCTGAGAGAGTTGGGGTTGTTCTGCTTGGAGAAGAGAAGGCTTCTGGGAGAACTTATAAGGGGGCTTACAGGAAAGCTGGGAAGGGGCTTTTGATGAGGGTATTACAACATATAACAGGAGGGAATGGCTTTAAACTCAAAGAAAGTCGGTTTAAGTTAGATATTAGGAAGGAATTCTATCCTCTGGGGGTGGTGAGGCACTGGAACAGGTTGCCCAGAGAAGCTGTGGATGCCTCATCCCTGGAAGTGCTCAAGACCAGATTGGATGGGGCTCTGAGAACCTGTAGTAGAAGTCACCTCCCTGTGACAAGGAGGTTGGAAATAGATGGTCTTGAAGATCCTTTTCAACCCAAACTATTCTATGATTCTGTGACTCTCTATCTATCTTTTCTGTTGTATTAGAAATATTTTGCCTGTGACAGTGAGGATATAAATAAGCTCATATTTTGCCTGCAAAAAAGTTGTGTTTTCAGAACCATTGTAGTTTTACTCATAAAATACTAAAATATGAAGAGACTTTAAACAAGAAAAAAATTACATACTTTTTTTGAGCTTGTGTACAGAAATGAAACACATACATAAGCATTTTCTATATACAAAACCACAAGATTAATGAAATGTAGACCAGAAAACAACACCTTAAGCAATTTCTCCGAAGAAAATCCTAGAGCTACCACAAAGCACTCACTCCATTTCACTGAGTGATGTGAGAAAATCCATGGAATATTTATAAGCAGAAGTTCTGCAAAATAAATGTATTGAATTAATTTGTTTTCTCCACATTAGAGAAGAAACATTGAGAAATTCAGAAGTCATTATTTGTGTGAGTGCACTTCAAAGAGAAAATTAAAAATTTTATGTGAATTTTATAACCGTAAAGGGATTTTAGAAGCTGCTGTGGGATGCCTGAGGGGGACATGGTGGAGTTTTTAAGCGATTTCTCTGCATATTGAATTTACTGAAGGGCTGCAAGTATCTGTAGCTTTTAAAAATGGATGTACATTAGAGTTGTAAAGAATTCCATGAGGAAGTTACCTAAGGAATTTTTCTTTAAAAATATGAATTGCTATTTAATGCAACTATTTTTCATAGGAAGTTGATTAAGCAGGGTGAGACTAGACTAGATCATGAATTTGCAATGTTTGGCAGTGATGCTCTCTGCTCTGTTCACTACTTATTTATGACACACAAAGGGAATGTAACTGATAAATTTGTTTACAAGTTTGAAAGTTCTCACAAATTCCCAACTGAGAGACACATTTGTATGTTTTCTGTTCATTCAAACCTTTTGACTTACAACAGCTCTGCTTCTTTATTTACAAGTCAATCTGATTCTGATCTCATGTAAAGTGCTGTAAAAAGGCATTTTAGTTGTGCAATAATGTAACAGAAATAAAAATCCATCTTCCTTAAACAGGTCACTTGGATAGTTTTGTGTATTGGATGAGCCTATTAAAGTGCTCTAATGAAAAGAAAGCAGTAAATAAAAGAAAGATAAAGTTCTCTAGGGAAAGAAGATAATCTAGTTTATTTACAAGGAATTGCAAAGAGAAAAATGTGTAGCTGATATTGAAGTAAAATATACTTTAATCTCCAAGCATAATAGCATAGAGCAAACTCAGATGAAAGATCAGTGTAGAGCATCTCATAATAGAAAAAATGGGTGCGTCCCACCTGTTTTTAATTGATAATATATAACCAGATATTTGCCAGAACTGCTACATAAACTCAAAGCTTCTGTTTTTAACTTAGTACATTTCTTTTTTAATAACATTTCTTTTCTCTGTTAATCTGAGGTGTAGTTGTTGCTGATTTGTTAACCTCTGGAAAACAAATATTATAAGTCAAGTATATCTTGTGATTTATTAAGTTTCTGGGAGTTTGCCCTGTATAAAGAATATTGGATCTGACTTGAGATTTTTCATACATTATTAAAATTCTTTCTGGGTTAATTCAAAGAAGCCCAGAGAATAAACTACATAACATTAAGAAAGGAATGTGTGAAAATGACTGTTTAGATTAGAGTGAACACCTACAGGGATTTCTTTTTCTTAGGGCTAAGACAGCCTTAATTTGGATTTGATTAATTGATTTTGAAAATTATGTCATACCATATTGATGTCACTTTAATTTTGAATGAAACTGAACAGTTAGAGATTTAATTCTGTATAAAAAATGCATTTAAATTTGTAGCTAATTTATCTGATTCAAACTTAATTTCCTTACTAGTAAAATGTAGTTCAGTTCTTTTTAAAAGCTGATTGTGGAAAGTTAACATTATTTTCTGCGGAAATTACTATGTAAAATGCATATTCATAGAAGTTCCTAGATGCCTGTGGAAATGCTTTTATATCTCTGATACATACTATGATATTTGCAAACTGCAGTTTGCCAGCTTTCGTCCTTTTCCCTACTATGAATGTAATTATTCTTGACATGAAAATGAAATACGAACTTTATTGCCAGTATATTATGTTATTATAAAGCATAACAAAGCATTTTCTGTAGTCCTTTACCTCCTCTGTAGAGGAAATGACTTGTAGCAAAATCAACATGCATCCATTTCTAGAGCCTGTTGGTCTTCTATACACTTGTTTCAGTTACCTTCATTGTTAGTTTCTGTAGACAATTTTTTCCTGATGCTTACTGTTTTATCTTGAACTAAGCAGAATATCATGCACTCAGATCTCCAGTTTTATTTTGTGCCTTACACTGTGCCAACTCCAGATCCATCTACAGGCCTCATAACTCCAAAATGCCCCCTGCATAATCTGATTAGGATCAGTGTAACTTCCATGTTGAGTTATTTATGTTTACATTGGTATGGATGTAAAGAGAACAGGTTTGCACTGGAACAGCTCTGTCAGAATTGTTATTCGTTCATGAATTCACCTTTGTTTATATTTTCAAATTACAGACACACTTCAATGCTTGCACATGAGCTTGTCTTAAATATCACCGGTTACTTTTCCTCCATTGTTGCGGTGGATGCTCCAAGTGTGAGGACACAAGGCTTGACTCCATTTTGCTCAGAAGGCTGATTTATTATGTTATATATTACATTAAAATACTACATTAATACTATACTAAAAGAACAGACAGAGAGGAAAGATCAGAAGGCTACAAAGAACAAGAATAGAATAGAATGCATAACAAAATCGTGTGACTGCTCACAGCCTTGGCACAGGTGGCTGTGACTGGTCACTAATTGAAAACAATCCACATGGACCAATGGAAGATGCACCTGTGGCCTTCCACAGCAGCAGATAGTTATTGCTTACATTTCTTTCCTGAGGCTCTCAGCTCCTAGCAGAGGATTTTTCATAAAATATCATGGCTACACTCCATGATCCCCAGAAGTCTTCAGTATTTTCAGATAGTTTTGGCATCTCTAAAACATGGCACTCAGGTCTCCCTGTCTGCCCTGGGCAGAAAGGTTTTCTTTGGGCTTGCACCCACCACTTCAAGATGAAGGAAGGGGTTAGAGGGAACAGACTTTATGCTCTCCCTCTATCACATTTCCCATCAAGTAGAGCAGAATAGAGAGGCTCAATGATATGCTCTTAGCACTCCATATTGAGGTAAAAAGATGTTACACTATTTGTGGCATTTATTTATAAGCTTATTCAGTGCAGACATTTTAAAGAATAATAATGTTAACTCAGAAAAATCCAGTTTTCAGGTTAGGAAAAATTATTTGTTGTGAGTATACAAAAAAAAATTATAATGCTAAGTGGGAGTCTAGAAGGGTTGAAAGTTTTTTTTCTGTAGCAGAGCTATTAATTTCTCATGTATTTTGCATTTTTATTAATGTTAGATCTGACATGACTATAAATTGCTTGATTAAGTTAAAGTGAGGTCCAAGATATGCATGTACTAAAGCATGAAATTTTAGTTCCAAAATGCTAGTTAGTTAGTTCAAAACTGTTTATGGAAAAGGATTTTTTCATATTGAAAAATTGACACTTCTTTATTTTTGAGTTATGAAATTATTACCATATTTGATTTCAAAATTTTAAAAATAAAACACATTTGGGAATAAAATGGCTTTTAATTATGAAATATGCACCTTGGATCATCTTTCCTGGTTGTATTTATTTAAATATAACTTTTCAAATTCAAATGGTACTTCTAAGATTCTTCAGTAAACAGTGGAGTAGACCTCTGGAGGTATTTATTCTAGCCTGCAACCACTTCTGAGACTTTTCGGATAAGTCACTTGCTCAAGGATGAGTTTCTGAAAACAATCTAGCTTTTATATGGTTAAAAAAATGATCTAAGATTTAGCTGCTATTTCTAACATATAGAAAAACACCCACGACTCTCCTACAGAAAAATCCTTAACCAAACCCAACATAAAATATTTTATTTAGACAATTTCAAATGCAAATAGAAATCCAGTCAATTTATTTTAAAGTGCCTAAATAGCATAGCTGATTTATGTGTTTGACACCCCACAGTGTTGGCTGCATGGGGAGTTTATGACACTGTAGTTATGGTTCCAGACATACAGGTTTCTTTATTCTTGCCATCCTTGGTGAAAAGAACAAAATCAGAGGAAATGGGAAAAATTTGAGCAGCTGAGAAAAGATGTGCAGGTTGGTGAAAGTGCCTCCAAAGATGCCAGCAACCTCATCTCATTGCATATAAATCTCTGTAAAGTGCAATTCATTAGCTCTCCCTTTTCAAAACTGGGTCCATCTCATGTTTCAATGGCAAAGGCAAGTGACAAAATTGTTAGTTTTAAGAAACAGCTTGGTGTGTGCTCTTATGGGATGTAAAACTTCATGCAATGATTAACAGAGAATGGACCCTGAAAAGATACCAGATTCTCATTTTGAGAAAAGAGATTTGATTTTACCTGGATTGTGAAGCATGAGAATGAGGGAACTGTTAGATCTCATTTCTAATTCCAGTAGTCAGCTTTACTGTGAAATCTTGTTTTCACCACCTCTGTGTTCACCACTGACTGGCTTCAAGGGGAGTTTCTCAGTGCACAAGAAACCCTCTCAACCCATCTGTTCCTCAGCTTCTTCATTTGCAGAACTGGAATAAAAACCCTTTGAGACTCTGGATCTTGTTTTAAAATATCTGAATGCTCTGAAATTGGCAAACTTTCCATTCTACTTTGCTATGAACATTCCAAATGTAGGAGGTAAACTAATTCAGCAAATGAAACAACTACACTTTGCAAAATCTTGGAAGAGTCTTTGCTTCACAAAAGGGGAAGGATGCCTGTGTGTTTGGTATTCAGCCATCTGTCATGTCTCTTGGCTACCAAGTTCTCAGAGATCTGGATGATGTTCAGTTCATTTGTTGATTTGTCATGCTGTGCAATACCTATAGTTTGCAACTGGGCTTCTTCACGTAAAAATTTGCTTTTAGTGATTTTTAGCATTATCCTTGCATTAATTCAATTTGGTTCAAATTAATTAATTTTCTACCTTCCTTTGATACAAGTTACTTGCTTTGTTTTAGTTTTTATCATCAGCCTTCAAAGAAACATAAATTTGCAAGCACAGATTTGTTATTTTTCATTTTTTCTAGCCTTTCTCCTGTTGAGTAAAGTTTCAGAAGTTTTAAAAATGATTTATGAATTTTAGCTTACTTTATATGGAGAAATTTTAGGTTTCTGTAATAGTAAGATGGCAATTTGCTCAGAATATGCTATAAAAACTATATTTCAAAACTTTCAAAATCAGTAAGAGTCCTCCCATAGGTTTAGTGGGTATCATATCAGACTCCTTGTTGATCCCTTGACAAGTCCATATTGATTTTCCAAGTATATCTCAGGAACAAAACTCTAATTATAGTAGCTGGTTGGTCAGTCCTGACTACCTGCATTTACACACATATATGCAGTTTTTCACTACAATTTAAAATTATTTGTTATCATATACAAAATTAGGCTTGATCATTCCCTTAGGTAAAAATAACTGTAAAGTAAAAAACAAAAGTACAACAGTGAGGTTGGAGAAAAAGATAGTGAAACAAGAAATATGCTGGTGACTTTTACAGATCAACTTCAGCTGTGGAGAGAATGCAGGGCTTGTGGAAGGGCTTGTGGATAAAGGTAGACATGCGAAATGGGGCAAAGGTATAATAGAGTAATGCATGAAAATTATAAAAAGAAGTTATAAAAAGGCTTGCAAAAGACAAGAGTGAAGTAAATATGCAGTAACATGTCAAAAAGTGTGATATGGGCAATTGTACACTATTGTGACTCAATGTGTACAGATTTATGTCTTATTTTCTTTTTTTTTAAATATTGCTAAGATTGTAACATTTCATTAGAGACCCGCAGCTACTGTGTGTACACATTGATGTTTGCTGTACAGTGTGATTTCTTCCTACTTAGTTATTAAAGCTGTCAGAAGATTGTAGATTTTATAGAATTTGTTGAACACTGGATCTGTGATAACAAACAAGTATTTCTTCAGTGTTTTCTTCCTGAGGAAAACATATCTCGATATTCCAAGTGAAAAAAACATTTTACATTTCCCTCTTGGAAGACTTTTTGGAAAAAACAAAGTGTATTTTTGCTTCAAGCTCTGTGAGCATCATTACTAGTTTCCATGGGATTTGAAGAGGGCAACTCAGACTCGGGGACTTTTGGGAGTTACTTTTGGTTGTGAAAACCCAGCACTGGCCCTGCAGCACTGGTTCTGAGGCAGACAGGATGCTGAGCTGGAGAGGATGCTGGGGGCATCTGGGTTTCACCCACATTGCCTGAAAACCTGTAAGTGCACTAGTGCTATAAAAACCCATTATGAACAATTCTGATAAAAAAAAAAACCACAAAAAACCCCCAAAAAACCAAAGCAAGCTCTCTTCCTTACATCTAGTGTTTAGTACACTGTGTTCTCAGCAGTGTTAAAAGCTTGCTGTCATTCACAAGTGCTGTTCTTTCCTTACTACTGGAACAGAAGCTGAGATCTTAAACAATTGACCATGATGGTTTTTTTCTCAGATGATACAGGCATAATTGTGGTGTGTTGAAAAATTGAATTCAAAACCTATGAGGGCTGCTATGAGCAGATTTAAGACTCTGCTCCTAAAGAAGAATATATTTCTATTTCTGTGTGCATTTACATCCATTGTCTGCTCTCTGTGGCATCTAATGTCATATGATTTGATATATTAAGTTAAAACACCATCTGGTGTAGTGCTCATTATGACTCTTCATTAGGCTATATTCTGGATTGAAGTCATTCAGCACCTTTGAAATAGCATGGAAGCCCACATCAGCAAGCCAAAATAGTGGTCTCACCTTTCCATTGGGAAAGATTTATCACATACTTACTAAGTCTTTCTAGGTGAAGGTCCTTTTGTGAGAGTTACTGTATGAAACCTCTGTTCATTCTTATTAAAAAGGCAGCACAGACCTTTCAAAAAGTGAAATCTAAATCCTATAGTGAGTACTTACACATTGTGTTGGATGTGGAAAGTAGAGTAGGGAAAACCAGCCATGAGAAAATCCTCTGATGTTGGGAATAAGGAGGTCAACTTTGGCACTGTGGAGTTGTATCTTCCTTCAGTAAACCTTTGGTGAAAGTCCACATCAATTCATTTTAAGGAAAGACTTGAAATATTTTTATCCCTCTTCTACATAGAATGTGGGATACCCCATTTTTAGTTTTGTCATTGCCTGAGAGGTCTGAAACTCTGAAGTCCAAGGCAAGAAGCAGTAAACTATTCATTGGAGATGTTTTAGGTGTGTTGTTATTCCAGGGACTGCATATTAGCTAATGCCTGAGTGACACAAGGCCAGAAACAGACTTTGAAAGGACAGAAAATGGGGCTTGGCTTTTCCCACCAGAGCTGCCTAATCACTGATAACAGTCATGCCACTATTCTTTTATTCTTACAGCCTCTTCCTGGCTGAACATTTAAAAGATTTGATGTCTTTAAGAGTGAAAAGGAGTCCAAGTGCATCTCTGAGGTCTCTGATCAGAAGGTATTGAAGAAAAATTGTGGGAAGGGAGTTATTTTTTGTGAAAACAAGTATTTCTACTCTCTTTGAAGACAATGGTCATAATCTGGTTTTTAGACATTTGATTAGCAGGTTTAAGAGCCACTATGAAGAAATGACATTCAGAGGCACATGTACATACACAATAATTTCATTCCTTTTCCTGAGACATATTGGTCCCTCTTGTAACAAATGAATCATGGCATGCCATGGAGTTGAGCAAAGCTGCCAAAAGTCTTTCAACAGCAGGTGCAAAGCTGATGCTAGGAAACATTTGTAAATATGGAAGATGCTTTGCAAAGACATCCATGACCATTAAATGCAGCTTTTTTCAGATTCAGTGTTTTTGTTACAAAAAAAAGGGAAAAAAAAAGGAAAATTAAGATATTTCAGCTAAATGCACTTGAATCTTTCAGTTGAGGTACCCCGTGACTAGTTTTATTAATTATGGCATTTAAGACCATCTAGGCTCCATGTAAAATAGGATGATTGGCAGCTATTGAAGGGGAGAAGGCAGTAAGATAAGAGTCTATAGACGAAGGATAATGGAGGACTGAAATGAGCAATGCGTGACAGTAATAAAAAAGTAATGTTCCTCTTGTAATACAGGCACAAAAGAGTGACTTCAGTTCTGGAAGAAATTATTTCAGCTGCATTCTGAACTTGGCCTCATATCTTTTGTTTGGAAAATGTCTTCATGTAAGAATGGATTAGATAGCAATGAGAAAGGCTCCAGGCAGGGAGAAAATAGTTGATTCTACATAAATGAATAGACAAAATTACAGCTAATAGCTAAAAACATGGAGCTCTTAAATTTAATAAAAATCATCACCTTGCAAGTTTCTAAGGTTTGATTCTCATGCAAAAACTGGTTGTGTTTCTTCTGTGATTTTTAAAAAAAATGACAATTTTATATTGACTCCCGTTGAAATGGGTTATTTGTCTGTAACTAACAGTTTGCATAAAGAAAAGGCAGAACATGATTATCAAGAACTTTTTCAAAGCTGTTAACAAATTATTCTGTCATTTAGAGAAGTGCACACAAAAGAGAAATGTAATAAAAAAATTGATGATTTTTTGTTGAAGGAGATTATTACTCTGTTGCACAAAAACTTAATTAAAATAATCTTAATGGTTGTTTCAGTTGTTATTTACCGTTGTAAATGTGTACTATTGTGATTGGTACATAAAGATTGCACTATCCCAATCAGAAATGACTTCAAGTGGATGAATGTCTGAGCTATACACTAGAGAAAAATACCCTTTCCAGCTTACCACAATTTTGCATATGCCTTTGATGCCTTGTGAAGGCTGACTTAGAACAGAAACTAGACAGAGCTAAAGAATAAAGTAGGTATTTATTAGAAGGCTTTAATGGATACACCTTGAGCAGTACAAAAGCCCAGCCAGGGCTACACCCAAGATGAACCCAAAATGGTCACAAAATGGACGAGCGGTCATGGGGTTTCACACTTTTATAAGTTCTGCTCCATTAGCATATTGGAGTTAATTGTCTAATTGCGGCTTTAGATTATGAAGTCTCTTCCTTCTTGTTTTTATCTCTTCAGTCCACCACTGTTTATGCTCTTGGGCCTGAAATTTGAGTCATTTGTCCTCGGTCTCCAGCTAAAGAAGGAATTGTTTTGTCAACTTACTCTGTAAAGAGAGCCTGCTATCCCCTGATATGAAGTGCAGAAGTACACATGAAAGCAGTACAGAATGTGAAAAATATAAAAGCTAAAACCTGAGGTATCACCTTTACATTATATGCTTTCTATTATGCAAAGTAGTTGGCTTCAAGATCCTTTCCTTCCTCAAAACAAGCATATGGGAGAGTAGCTGAGGTTGGAGTGCTTTATGGCCATATTTTGATTTTTGTTTGCATCACAGTTTAATACCATCATGAACAAAACACAGTGCTCATGTCAGGATACACTCGATCGGCAGAAAGCAGCTACAGCTGGCTCCTGGTCTCTCTTGGGGTTGGAGTGAGGAGCAGAGGATCAGGGTCACACCAGCTCCAGCAAATCCTTGTAAAGAGGGCAAGGAAGCCCAGAGGCAACTTTGTGGCTCAGTATTGATCCCACAGGTTTTGTCACTGCCATTTCTGCCTTCCTGCTTGGAGCTGTTCAGGCCTACCCACACAGCGTCGGCTACAATTAAATATAGACACCAGGCATGACAAACAGACAGGGCTTGTCACACACTGTGAGAAACACATTTTGTGTACTCTCTCCAAGTGACTGAATTACTGGAGGCACAATAAGACATGTAATGCTGTAGTCTGATGTAAATAAACAAAAAGTCTCGTGAAAAGCAATAAAGATGGGGGCAAATTTTATATCTGTGAATCTCACAACCTCTAATAAATGGAGTCCTGACATGTAAGGTGTCATGGATTGAACTGAATTTCTGACGTGTTTCATAAAAACCATGATTTTCCAAGTTTTCAGGATTAAGCCAGCCTCAAAATGCAGTTGAGTATCAGCTGAACAGCTGAGGAGGTTGGAAATTGCAGGATTTTATCACTTGGATGAAACAGGCTGTTAAGAAAAATCAGTGACATCCTTTTCATTTAATGCCAGCTTGCTGAATTCATATTAAGAAATCAAATTTAGACTACATCCTTTCATAAGTCATGCTGAATATAACAAAAACCCCAAAAAATGCATCCCAAACCAGATTGAATTTGTTTCTATAACCTCTCTATTTTGGAGTGAGATATTTAGAAGTTCTAAAACTCCAGAGAAACCAAACAGTTACCTGAGCTCTGAGGTAAGTGAATAATTTAGTCTCAAGCCCCTAAGCTGTTGTGTTTTATTGTCTGAGGTGAACCCAAAAGTGATGCAGAAGCAGAGGCAAGTGTTTTTCAAAAACCCGTTCAAAGGTGTTAAGCGCTTGTTTCCAGAATGAGACTGAAAAAATTATCTCAGCATGCAGCAGAAAATCTGGCCAAGAAAAAATGTCCTGCCTGCTGCAAAATTATCTGTATCAAAAGGACATGAAGGATAAGAAGTTACTTTCTTTCATTTATTATTTATTCAGTAACATAATTAAAAAAAATTGAATCTATCCAGAGTTAAACATGAACTGAGTGAATTTTATAAAAGGCATTTAATAAAAATGTTTGCACATTTTCTGTAAGAGAAAGCTGTTCAGAATTCACTGGAATAGCAGGATTTGCACAGTAAGTTGTCCTAGCAATATGAAGAGATGTAGTTGATTCGATATTCTACCAAGTTCCTCAAATGAAAAAAAATCTTCTCCACAGAAGTTGTAATTTTCTTTTGGCATATAAATTCCGCAATGAGAGATCCTACCTTCACACACCTTCTGTTTCCAATGATTTAAAGAGGCTCTCACTAAAGCATGTTTTTCTGTGAATTATAATTGTCCTGCAGTTTATGTAATCCAACAATTAACAGACCTCAACTTGTAGATTAAAGCAAATTTCCAAGTTAAAGCTGTGGCAATACAGAATGAGAACAAGAGAATAGGACAATCTTGCAAAAGCTGGATGGTGTGTACTCACAACAGGTCATATTCTCTTCTCTTTGAGGACAAACATTGTGTTAGCTTTAGGGCTTGTTTTTTTTGTTTGTTTTTAGGGTTTTTTAATTTGGATTTTTGTTTTGTTTTGGTTTGGTTTTTTTTGTGATGATCATACACCACAGTATCCTATGTATTAGTCTGGCTGAAAGGTGACTAAACCAGAAGAATCTCTCTGAGTAATCCTGGATTTAACAGGAACAAACTGCTTGCCTGTAATAGAGAAAATGATACCTGTTCATATGGTCTGTCTTGTAATTTTTTTTTCTGTCCTTTAAGTTGTTGATATTAGTAAAGTATTATTGTTTTCTGTAATGGTAACACAACTTTGTTTTCTCTAAGTAGATCTCCATTCACAAACTCATCTCACCCACAAAAAAAATAGAGCATCAAGTTTTTAAACTCTGAGGCAAGACAAATATACCGAAATCAAACCAATAAATCTGCATTAGACTTAGGCACAGTGAAATATTTTAATTTCTCTCTTATTATTTATCTGCTTTTCAAAAAAGTGTGGGAATTTACTGGGAGAGATGACTTAATGATTGCCCTGAAAGCTGTGGGGGGAAAAAACCCTCGAAAAAACCCTCAAAAAATCCAAACAAACCCAAACTAAAGTTTAAAAATAGCATTGCCAAGGAGAAAAAAAAAAGAAAAGAAGAATAGGAATGTCTTGCTATCTTCCACAAATACAAATTAAATGCTGCTAAAATGAAAAAAAGCCAAACAGCTGTGACACCGAGATGCCTACATGACATGTGTATTGCAAGACATTGAGATACCTTTTTACTGAAGTATGAAAAAATATTTTTGCATGAATCACAGAAGGAAAATACTTAGAAGAGAATCCTTAATTCTCTGCATGGCAAATTATTAAAGGAATTTTACTGATAGTGAAGGGGTACCCAATGGGCCATTAAATTATTAGTGGAAATTTATTAATAAATGGAATATTCATGATTCATATCAGTTAAATTCTTCTGGGTTTCTTCCATCTTTGTATTCTGTTATTAGGTACAAATTCTTCATTTTCTTCCATTCCATTGTAAAGAGTGCTTTATACAACTTATTGACTTTGAATCAAAAATATTCAGATATTCATCTGTAGAAATATCCTTTATATTTAGTAATATGAGATCTTTTGGTTTTCCATCTCAAAATGCTGCAGTTTTTTATTCTTGGAAGGAGTCAGCAAGATCTGTCAAAGGTTCATCTTCTACAGTTGTAGAAAATAATGTTTTCTGAAGTTCCTGAAAGCTTTTTAGGATAAAATTATATCACTGCAAATGGCAGAGGAACCATATGCCTTATATCCAGTTCCATTAATTCTTATTCTGTCCTACTTCTCACTTTAGAAAAAAACTCAACTCCTACCGTGTTTTAAACCTGGCTGCCTTGATTCCCTTTTAGAAGTTCCTCTTCCTTGCTCTCATATTTTTCTCAAACCATTTTGACTTCCACTGTTCTCTCTCTCTTATCAGGTAGATGGTTCCGTTGACGTTAATAGCAAGCGTTGCTTTCCCAAAAGGAACATCTCCTGAGCATAATCTGTCTCTCTTCCCTTCAGGACCTCCAAGTCCCGTGGGTGTTTGAGTATTCTTTTATATTTATTTCTCTCCATGTCTCAGGTAAGGAAGAAGAGTTGCTCCTCTTTTGGGTAATTGAAACTTGTCATTATCTAACCCCCTTCCATGTTGTAATTCCAGATTCTTACACAGAAAGGCATTTGCTGCAATGAAAACTTTCTATGACTGACTAAAAACTGCTGAGTAGGGAGTGGAGGAATACAAGTGTACTGCAGATCTCTTCAAAAAGCAAAACAAAATTTTGCTCAAATGCAGGGAGAACGTCCATGCCCATTCCTCACTAGCTATTTTAAAACCTGTGTTCCTCTGATTTGGAATAGTACTTCCATTTTTTTAAAACCTTAATATGTTCTCCGCTACATTTTTATTGCAAGGGTAGCTGAGATAAACTGAAGGTAGTACAGATGATATAGGAGATAGATTTATCTAGTATTGCTGGTATAAAAATCCATTCAGAAATTTCAGGATCACAGTTTATTGACCTAGCTTTTGGCATGCTGAGATGACACACTGCAATATGCCATTCATTTCAAAAGAAACAAGTTGAATATTTAATTTGTTGAAGTCTGGAAAGTCATTGCTTATTTGAGAGAAGATTCTTTTTTTTTTTTTTTTTTTTTTTTTTTTTTTTTTTTGTGAGGAAGTATTTATGATTATATCACTTACCAGGAGTTGAGAAATAATTATTAAAATCACATTATTAGGCCATATATATCTTCAGTGTAATTTTCCAACACCAGTGAAAGACTATCTGAAACACATTTGGCTATAATGTTCCATATTTCAAAGCATTTGCAGAAAAATGTAGTTGTACACAGTTTTAAAGTAAATATTTTAAAGTAAATATTTTAAAATAAATATTTTGCTTAGTTTCTATGCAGTCTTCTAAATTAGATGGAGTCTAGGGGGTTTATTTATTAAGAGGAAGATTTGAGCTCTGTATTGAGACACCCTGAATCAATTTTGGAGCCTTATTGACCATATTAGTTCAGCTACTGAAATTAGTTTGCTTGATAGTCTCCTCCTTCCTTCTTATTCTTCTTTTCCTGCAGTTGCATAATAATGCCTTTATCTTCCTTTAAGCCATTGTTCTTACCCCTTACCCTTATTATAATTCACTTATTCTACCAAAGCTCCTTTCTTTATAAGCTTTTTAAATAAATGTAAGTAAAGATTAAAGAGATTAACCCTTTTTAATGCACATCTTTCAATATTCATTCACCTCCCTGAAGAGAAAGATGTTCTGGTCACCTTGGTTAATTTTGCAGTAACACCTTGTGGGCAGGAAGAAGAATAAAAGAACACAATGTTTAGAAACAGTTAGCAAACCGCTAATTACAATTTTTATAAGCATCTGTCAAACTTATTCATTTTTTGCCACTTTTGAAGGTCATAGTTGTTTTCAGACAAGGTGGTGACTGTTTGGGACCGTGTGTTGATATCTTCTGGGAGGGTTGATATCCATCCAGTTTCAGACTGTCTGTAACAAGGTCTTCCTCACTAGCTAAGAACAGAGAAGACAAATAAGATTTTCTGCTCAGGATACTTATTTTAAGAAAAAAGAAGGACCAGTGCACGATAGTGTAAAAATAAGCTTTTTCTATTTGTGTAAGAAAAGACACAGTGTTAAAAAGATACTGACAAAAAATAGACCTTATGTAGCAAATACAAAAGTATTATGGCTTTTTTATTGTTGTTGTTGAGAAGATCAAGGGAAAATAAAAAAAAATTGCAGTGAACAGAAGGTGGCCATGGACACTGAAGTTTGAAAATGTCATAGAAGAGCAGCTGCAGTTTGTTGGAAGTTCATATAGGTGATACTGGTTAGGATCAGTAACACAGGGATGCAGTAACTTACATCTGGATCTGTGGGAGGTGTTATGAATGTAATTCTCATTTAAATTCACTTGGAAATGGATGTGTAACATTTGTGTTGTTCTCTTTTTTAACACAGATCCTTTTAATCTTTGTAGCAAAGTCAGGGAATTTATTTTCATTTTGTGAAAACAACCTGGTGCTCAAGAAAAGACCCAGCTTTTATTACAATAAGCACTTAGAAAGAAATTGTAAATAAGGACTTCTAGGAGCTATGTGAAATTATCCCAGCTGTGGAAATATTGCTTCTATTAACGTCAAGTGATTATTATCACTGTGCACAACACAGTAATCCTGAATGACTGGAGTTTCTAAAGATTTTGTTCCCTTTTCCTTTGTTACCTCTGCTGAGGAAAGATTTTAAAAATGGGGAGATATACGGCTTACAGAAAGGAGAGGATATGAAATTGAATCATGTCAAGTAGGTATTAAGGGAAACTGTATGCTCTAAATGAGAATAACTTTGTTGTGATTAATATTGAGCAACTTCAACAGTTCATGTGCGATAGTATTTTCTGAGAGCAAAAAATAGCATACTGACTGCAGGTAAATAGAATACTGAATACAGGGAAATGCCCAGTCTCTGAGATTTAAAAACACATCTGGTAGAGCCAATTTCAAAGTAGGACCCCAAAATTAAGAGCTAAAATGACACAAGCAATCTGTATGTGTTACTGGGTTGGAGCACGTGGCTGATGCAGTAACTGAGCTGAAGTCTGAGCACCTGTCCTGAGTTCCTGTGCTTGTGCAGGGTCTCACTCCTTGTCCTGGCCGTGGCTCAGGAGCTGTGTCACCCTTCCTGCCAGCAAGGTACCTCGTGCTGGTCTTGCTTTCCCCCCTGGCAACATCACCCAGGTAACAGAACTGTGCTGTAAGGGATATTTGCAGCTTCTGCTGCCAAGGTGGGAGAAGTAAGGAATTTTAATGCACTTTAGATTACTGTCATGAGCATCTGTTTATGATGAGGGACTTTGAAACATCAGCAGGGGTGGCTGAGTCAGTGACTTACAATTAGAAACTGTTATTTGCTGAATGAATAAACCTTTCCAAAAGACCAAAGCCCTTGCCTTGTTTCTCCGTAACTCTCTGTGAACAAGCAACAAACAGAGAGAAGGCAGGGCAGCAACACACTCAGGCTGTATTTATGCAGGAGTAGTAATGATGGCAGAGGTCAGAGAACAGAAGGTCCCAAAACACAGCAAGACTGCTGGTTTCTGTTGTGTAGATTAAAATAGAAAAAAAAAATACCCAAGGGCTCAGATTTGCAGTGGTTCCTGATTCAATAATAAGAAGAGATGATTCCAGCAGTTTTTCTAATAGACTTCAGCAGTATCCAGCCTCAAAAGAAAAACAGAAGGGGTGGATGGATTTACCTGGGGAGAAGTTAAGTTAGGGCCTTTAAGCCCCTCTGCCAGTTAACAGGAGTGCCTTGTCACTAGCCCCAAAAGCCATTTTTCTTGCCCTCATGTAAAACCAGCATTTTTCCTCTGAGAAGGAAGATGGGGTTTTGTTAAAGGAGAGAGCTTCTCTCGTCTAAATAAGTTAAAATAATTGTTGAGCTTTTGTCTTCCAAACCCATCAGTTTGAGATGATGAATCAGCTACAAAGTAAAAAATAGTGGAAGGGAAGCATAACAAAGGATTATTTCCTTAATGCAAGCAAAACCCAACAGTGTTATTCAAGATTAATATTGTCAAAAACTGAATTCAGTCTGCAATGAGCTGTGAATTGTAAATGCAATAATTTCAGTTCAGTTATAGTTTATAATTACCCCTAACAATGCCTCTTCTTGAAAAATTACAGAAAATGGGGAATATAGTTTAGTTTAGTTGTTAACAAGCTGATTTATCTTATGATTCCAATGATTTCTGCTTTTTTATTTCCCTTATCAAATATTTACTGATTGGAATTATACAAAAATGTCAAATTTTGTGATGTTTCATAGTTGAAGAGGAGAAAAATAAATGGGCTAAATATATTGCCCTAACTGAAAATAAATACTATGATACAATTTTTGATTGAATAGATGCTGCCAATTAAAAAAAACAATATTTATATTTATGTCAACACTATTTGGAATTGAGATTTTTTTTTCTAAATCAGCTGAAATTTTAGGATACTGGCTGAGAAAGTCCCTTGTGAGGCAGTCTTGAAGACTAAAATAGTCCAGGAAGGCTGGATGCCCTTTAAGAAGGGAAATCTTAAAGGCACGAAAACAGACTGTTGCCATGTGCCAAAAGATGAGCTGGTGGGGTTGAAGGCCAACCTGACTGAACAGAAAGCTTTGTCTGGAAGTCAGGGAGAAAAAGAGAGATTTTCACCTTTAGAAAAATAGGCAGGTAGCTTAGGAGGGCTACAAGGATGTTGTGAGGTTCTGCAGGGAGAAAATGAGAAGGGTCAAAGCCCAGATGGAGATTAATCTGGCTACTGTTGTGAAAGAGCATAAAAAATAAAAATGTCTAAAAAAGTCATTAAAAATGTCTCTAAAAATATATCAGAAAGAAAAGGAGGGCTAAGGAGAATACCCATCCTTTATTGGATGTGGGAGGGAGGGGGAAACACGGACACAAAGGATGAGGAAAAGACCGAGGTATTTAGCGCCTTCTTTGCCTCAGGCTTTAACAGTAAGAGCAGTTGTGTTACTGGTACCCAGCACCCTGAGCTGGGAGGCAGAGACAGGGAGCAGAATGAAGGCCTCATAATCCAGGAGGGAACACTCAGTGACCTGCTACACCACTTAGACCCTCACACATCCATGGAGTTGGATGGGATCCATCCAAGGGCTCTGAAGGAGATTGTGGGAGAGCTCACCAAACCACATCCCATCATTTACCAGTAGTCCTGGTTAACTTAAGAGGTTCCAGTTGACTGGAAATTGGCTGGGGGAGCGGGGGTTGTTTAAGCCAAGAGAAAAGAAGCCTCAGGGGGGACTTTATTGTTCTCTACAGCTGCCTGAGAGGAGGGTATAGCTGGGTGAGAGTTGGTCTCTTCTCCTTGGTAACAAATGATGAGACGAGAGTAAACAACCTCAACATGCACCAGGGTAGGCTTAGATAAGTTATTAGAAAAAAATTTCTTCATGAAAGGGTTGTTGAACATTAGAATTGTTCAAATAGCATGTCACTTGAGGAAAAGGTTTAGTGCTGATCATGGTGGTGATGTTGGTTTAAGGGTTGGACTTGGTGATCTTAGAGGTCTTTTCCATCATTAAACATTCTATGAATTTGTTTGATTAAGGCAGTTTTTTATAATTTCTAGTCATTAGAATAAACACTGTTGGTGATTACTTTTTCTTAGCAATAATTTTATATCAGTAAAAAACCCATTATATAAAATGTTAAAGGAAAATTGAATCTGTCTGTTACCAGAAGTGTTGAATATCCTCAAAAACACTGCAAAAGTAGTTTGACATAGTAGTTTTTCAAAAGTAGTTTTTCAGCTGGAGAAGGAGGATGGAAAAGCCTAAACAACTCTGTCTATGTGCTCCTGATAGAGTCAAACAACAACAACAACAACAAAAAAAAAATCAGTGGAGGAAACCTGAGATGTGAATTTACCTCAGTGTACTCCAGATTCTCACCATGGATAAA
This sequence comes from Passer domesticus, assembly GCF_036417665.1. Classification (NCBI taxonomy): domain Eukaryota; kingdom Metazoa; phylum Chordata; class Aves; order Passeriformes; family Passeridae; genus Passer; species Passer domesticus. Next base: position 121,794,126 of record NC_087474.1, on the reverse strand, counting down.
AGAGGAGTTTGGCATATCCTGTCCTAAAAGTACAAGCTATGCCCTCACAGCATGGAAGAGATGAGGAGCACATTGGAAAACTCAGCAGGAAAGTGTGTGAGTGCTGAGAAGGTTGGAAAGAAACAACGTGAAGCAGAGTGAAGAGAGCACAGAAGGATAAAATTGTCATTACACCTTCCTTCAGTCACCAGTGATGCTTCTCTGAGTCCCTGCTGTCGCATGGCATAGCCAGCTACTGCTTCAAAGTGGGGATTTCACAGGTAGCAGGAGTTTCTAGGCATGGGGAAAAAAGAGATGCTCTTGCCCAAGAAATGGGAATAGTGTTTTTCTGCCAAAATACAGTCAGTTTTGAAATAAAGCTGTGGCAGAGATGAAAGAAAAATGTGTATTTTACCATTGGCTAACACTTTCAACAGATGCTTTAGCAATAGGCCAGAATATGTGAAGGATTATATAAAAAGTTGAGTTTCTAAAACTTTTTTTCCACTGAAATGGGGATCAAAAAGTTGAGTGAGAAACCAAACAGAATTAAAGAAGCACTGACAGGCTTTTATATAGATAGGAACCTATCCATCTATTAGCATTGAGCCAGGAAATACAGTCTGCTCAGGACCTCTCATTATAAACTCTGAATGTTAATGTTAATTACTGACAAATATCTGTCTAGGATGTAAAGTATAGCTGAATTTTGAATGGAGAGATTATGGTATCCTCATGTGGATTATTGAGAATGTTATCCTGAAAGGATTTAGACTAATTTTAATGATATTTGTTCCCCAGAGCAGATGAAAGCTGTATTTTCATCTACATTAACAGAATTATTTTATATTATGGTACTGTAAAGCAATAATGTAATTGAAATATGGGAAAAATTGCAGTCAACTTCAATTTAAATTAAATCAGTATTTATTGAAATTAAATTAATCTGAATATTAACACTTTTAATAGGAAGCAAGTAATAAAGTTTGTGCTTTTGTTAAGGTAACTATACAGTTTTTAAATAAAAAATTAGACTTAATTAGATTATACCTTTCAAGAATCGACCTTACATTAGAAGACAGTAAATGGGAGAAAGGGCTTTTGCTCCTGGGCTTATGTCTAGTCTTGCAGGTCATTAATGATTTGGGAGTTTTTATTAAGCTTTGCTTAAAAATTTATCAAGTATCTCTCTAGTATGCTGGAAGGCATAACTATTTCTTTTTGGTCTAGGTGCAGTTGCGTGATCAGGGCCATAGGGACTAACCAGGTAGAAATATACATGTGGTGGGGAAATAAACTTTATTCCTTCTTCCTTTTCCCATCTTCCTCTCCCATACCAGAACCTCAAAAGTCCTGTTTCTTAGCAAATTTTCTTTTACTCCTGTCTATAGTTATTCATTGCATTAAGTTTGTTATTGGTCAAATGAGGAATTATTTACCCTGAGGTATTTTTCACTGTGCTTTGAGGATTAGATGTAAATGGATGAAATCTCTTTTAGACTGCACCATCTGGTAGATGTTGGTTTCACTACCAAACAACTCTCTTCCCAGTCACTCATGAGGGAATAGATTTCTGCATGGCATCTGCTTTATTTGGGATCCACTTTCCTATTACTACTGTACAAAGAAGAAACATATGTGTAAAAATAACATGAGACAAGATCATGTTCACTTCACATCTTCAAGACAAGATCACTTGTACTTTCTTAACATGTTCATTCTTCTTTGTGAAAGGGAGCAATTCTTCCTTCTCTTGTAAGGAGCAGACATACAAATGTTTTCCTGGTTAAAAAACAACAAACTACAAGAAGTTGAAGTTATTTGAATTAATTTTTAAACTATTTTGGGGCATTTCTGAAGTGTTTGGCTAAGTCCCATTACTGAATCAAAATAAAACCAAAAGCTTTGTCAGGAACAACTTTTAATCCTGAGATTGGGAGGTTTGGTCCAGCTGGTCATGATTTCAGGTGCAAAATTCTCATGTCACCTACATGAAAGCAAGTGTGTAATTGTAGTTCCCCCTTTGGCATGAGAAAATATCTCAAAGCCACTCATGATGCCTATGGGTTTTGAAGTGTTGGGCCACTAATTATGCAGAGAAAAGATCTTTTTCATAGAGGAATACTTGTAAATACATGGTTTGACAGTATTTTAAATATACTTAGGTAAAATGAAATTTTGGGGGCCCAACTAGTTACTTCTCTCTTTAAGAAGTTATAAATGTTACATAGTTTTGGAACAAAAATAAGAGAGAGAACAAAAATTATTCATTAATGATTAATTAAGCTTATAAGCAGGGAAAGAATCCTTCATATGCCAAATGTTTCTTTATAGGTCAAATTCTGCAGTTCTTTGGATAAGCCGCCAGCTGAAATTGAAGACCTCATAGAAGGATGCTCAGAATTTGCAGGCAAAAGACTCACTTGTTGAGTACTGTGGGCAGTGTTGAAACCTGTCAAATTTTTATGACATGCCATAAACTGAATATACAGTAGTGGATAGCTTTGCTATTTTAGTCACAGAAAATCTGTTTTTCATTGCCATAAACTTGCAAAAAGTGCTGAAGCTGTCAAAAAATTTCTTTAAAGCTGAATGAAACTTGTAAGTCATAGGTGAGAGTTTTGAGCCTGAATTTTCCCTACAGGTAACCAATAGAAGCACTTAATTATATTTATTGTGAAATGTCAACTTGAAAATTTGTGGGAGTTTTGTGGGTTTTTTGGTTTTTCTTTTAGTAATGTCAAGGATAATTTTCCAAAAGAATGTAGCAGTTCACCATATGATAATCTATCACTTCTGCTGTCTCATGTTGCTGACAAATTTTGTTGGTGTGAAAAAGGCCTTATAGTTACATATTTTGCTCTGTTAAATTTATTTTTTTTTTCCTTTACTGATGCCTGTAGGTAGTCCATACTTGAAAACAGATCAGTGAGTAGAAATGCCAGCTGTCTGTAACTCTGTCATATTGCTTCTCTGATAATATTTTGTGGTATCAACACAGTGAGATTTTATTTGGGGTTAAAGCAGAGGTGACTTTGAGGTGCTTGCAGAGAAAGATTTAAAATATGAAGCTTTAAAGTATTAAATTAGCTTTGAAGTATAAAATTAGCTTTAAAATATTAAATTTCCAACACTTTGGATTGTGATTCTTGCTGGTCTATGAGGAACTCCTGTGAAGGCAGAAGACCTAATTGCACTCATATCAGGTTCACAGTTCTGGCATTACACATTGTGACAGAAGTCCTTGCTGCTTGCCACGGAAGGCAGCTGAGGCCATTGATTTCCTTGGTGATGAGCAAATGTGGAATCAAGCTGCCAGGGCATACACCCTGAAGTGGTGTCACTGCCAGTCTTACACTTTCAGAAAGGGATGAATCTAAAACACAGCTGAACAGTACATCATACTGTGCATCCCATTAACGGACACGAAGTTCAGGAGTGGTCTTCTACACTACTAAAGGTGGAATGTTTCCTTTCCAGCTGAACAGCTTGGTCATCAATAATCATTGTAAATATTTTCATCTTTCCTCACTTTTCTCACAGCTGGAGAACTCAGAGCTTGTATGAGCTGGAATGAAAGTTGCCAGCATATATGGAGCACATCCAGGGTGTAAGGGGACTCAGTGTGGGACACAGGTGGTCTACAGAATGGCATAAAGCCTCCTGTGGGTAACTTGTGCAGAAGAGTAACTTAAGCTGAGCAAATTCTAGGTGTTTTTTTTCCTTCTTTATTTTTTTGGGGGTTTTTTTTTGGTTTTTTTTTTTTTTTGTTTTTTTTGTTTTTTTGAGATAGCATGGTGTTATCTACCTCCACAGCAGAATGGTTTCAATGTGTGTGGAGTTCCTAGGAAACATTTTCCTAGAACCCATTTCAATCTGACAATATGTGTCTCATTTCTTTGCTCCTTCAGAAAGGAGTTGCGCAAATGGCTGTTAGAGAAACTTGCCTTTGAATGACACGTGTTCATGTATAGCCATGAATTTACATATACCTGTCATACAAAGGGGTTGCACTGGCAATATCCAACAATTTTAAAACCATCTTTCATGGAAGGGAGACTTGAAAACAAGCAATCAAAAACTCTCCAACCTCCTGTCTCTGACAAGTGTCTGTCTCTTCTCTACATTGAGACTGACCTACTGGCTTTCCAGCAAGAGTGATCTCAAGGGTTTGGGCTTTGTAGTGATTTTCTGAGAGGTTTTTTTTTTCCCCCTGTAGGGAGGAGAGGTTTTCTTTTACCATAGAACAAAGAGGTAAAGAGAGAAAGAACAAGGGAGAGAAAAAGGAGAAAGAACAAGGGAGCAGATCCTTTTGGAATGACTTTGTACAGGATCACCCAATGGTGAGGTGTGGTATTGCGGTATCTCTCTCAGAGGTATCTCTCTGATCTTTCCTGGCAATTCATGCAGCAAATATCAGAAGTAGCATGAATCCAGATTCTGGAAGTTCATCAAGCTTGGAGTGCCTTTGTGCAGCTCTGTGTCCATGTTTATTGAGATATGTGTCTATGAAGCATGACATGCATCCAATGCCTGGAAGTAAAACAGAGGTGCCAAGAAAAATATCTCTTGTGTCCAGGAAAAGTCAGCAGTACTTCTAGAGATTTGGAGGTCATGTGTACCCCATCTTTTCATACTCCACTCATCATGATCCTTCGTAGAACCTATATAGATTTTAAATGGTCATTGTGAAAAATTAGGACAATGAAACTCCTACTTTTATTTGAGGTATGTTGCCAAAATACATCATAAAAAGCCCTAGGGCATTGACAAGATGATTTTGCAATTTTACTGTGAATTCTGAGGTGTGTGGGCTGTGGACTCTGCTGCTGTTTGAATTAGCTCTTCCACTCTCAGGCAGGAAGGCATTCTTTCATTAAAGGAGAGAAATTTTCCCAAACTGATGAATTGACACTCAGTATTGATCCTCAGCAGAAACTATAATATTGCAGGGAACGGCGTCATGCTGAAGAATGTGTATGTGCTGGGAGCATAATTCTCTCAGATCAGATGTAGGAATTGCTGGGCTGGAGTATCTGTAACATTATTTTTTCCTGATTTGTGGCCTTTTCCACCTGATATATAGGAGCTGTCTGCTACTTGTCTTCTTGTCCCTTTATCAGGGAAGAAACATGACAGGATGGATCACAGGTATTTAATGGGTACCGTACAGGTGCTTGGCTTGGATCTTCACTCACCTGAATCTTCCATGCCCTCTGTGCTGCTGCAAAAGTAATCAGTGAAGCTGGGACCTGTGCTGGCCTCTGATGAGTCACATACAGGTTTGTCCTTTGCCCAGCCTGCCCTACTTTGTCACAACCAAGTGTCTCCTTTGTTGGGACCTTAGGTTACTACTCACTGAGCTGAACTAACAGGTTGTTCCTTTGGCTAGGGCTGGCAGTTTCACATGGAACTTCCTGCAAAGCGCCATCTTTTGCCACACCTCAGGGAAGTGATGTGACTGGCATATCCTTTGATTGGAGGAGTTTCCCCAGAGGTATCTCTCAGATTCTAGTCTTTTGCCAAGACCTTAGTGCTTTTAGGAGAAACCATGACTGTTTTGCCTCCAAACTGAGTGGACATACTAGCAGACACCCTGCTGCACAACCTCCTTACCACTGGTGAAGTGGATCTCCACCTACTTTGTGCTCTGCTAAAATTGCAGACTCCTACAACCCACAGGCAAAGTTGATCCCACATCACTTGTGCAGTACATGGCATGACCCAGTCTTGTTCCATTTAGCTCCACAAGTGAAATATTTCTTGAACCCACACAACAATTCCCAACCACAAGGACTAACCATCACCCAACCAACATGTGAACACAGCAGGTCTTCTGCTTCAGCCTGTGATGTCTGATCCTCCTGTCCTCAGCTCGAGTCCTGCGCACCATTTTTGTAGGCCATGTGTGCGTGGCAATATTTTGGACAACACCCAAGTAGCACTCGCAGTACATACTTTTACTCTGCTTGCTCCATTATCCTTTTTTTCTCATCCTGTGAGTGTATCTTAATGTCACAAAAGGATGAGGAAATATGGTGTCCCAGCTTGCACATTGAGCTAATCCCACTGCACGCTGGGAACATAAACTGGAAAATCCTTCTTATAACATTTAGCATCTATGCGTTGGTGGAGTGTTTAATGAAGTCTTCAGACTTGCAATACTTTTGTGGTGACAAGAGGACCCTGGTGCATGTGATCATTGAACTTGACTGGTTGCACTTCATCTACTTCCTCCTTAAACTCTTTCCACTAGGCTGCTGGACTGGGGACAAATCATCTTTGAAAGAAAGTAATCTTTGCCAAGTCATCTTTGGAAGAAAGCATCAGTCTCCATGCTGATTTTGAAAAATATTAATCATGTAGGTAGCATTAGCAGAGATTGCTGATTTGTGTGCTGTAAAGTGTGGCAGCTCCCCACCAGTGGGCCAGATTAAGCATTCCCTTCTTCTCAAAGGCTTATGCCAGTGTCCTCATCCCATCTCCTTTCTATTGCCTGATGTGATGCTGAATGTGTTGGCAGATTTCCTGTAGGATGAGATAGGTAAGGGCCAACTGCAGCAATAAGGAAAATAAAGTTCCTTAAATACCCAGTTTAAGGTT